>NW_026019914.1:0-256437 GCF_900185275.1 Solanum verrucosum | reverse complement strand
TAATTATAGTTATAGGGATGAGGGCGAGTTGCCCGAAAATATCGATGAGGAGGAGTTACGAGTTGAAGAGCATGTTATTGGGGAGACGCTAACCGAGCTGCATGAGACTAAGGAGGTCAGCTATCAAGCTTCCCAAGAGAGATCATTTTTAGAGACTTCAAAGGTAGGGTCTGGTGGAATCACTCTACATTCCAGCATATTTCTTGTTGTTGAGACTGGTATTGATGCCTAGTTAAGACTTTTATGCCACCTTGAGTAATTGTATTGCCGGGCATCAATAGCCCTCTTGATGCTTCTCCACTTGAGATTCCATGTGAGAGTGCTCCATAGGCATACCCTCTCAGGTGGACCCTTTCTCTCTGCCTCATTGTATTTTTATTTATTTTGCATTGAGGACATTACATTCTATTTTTTGTAGGGTCAGGGCTTTCGTGCCAATATTTTGCATTTGATTGTATTTTTTTATTTCATTTTTTGAACCGTTGTTGTTGATATTTGTTTATATTAGAGTGCTCATTTGGTTAAATGTGTGTCTTTTTAGTTCTATATTGTTCTCCCTTGATGTTGCAACCCTTAATGAGTTCAAATCATGAAATTCTTGAAGTTTTCATTGATAAAAATTTAAGGATCGATATTGTCCTCTATCGATGTCTTGAATAATACTCAGACATGATGCATATAATTTTTATTACGAGAATGAAATTGATGTTATTTCACATTCGAGTGGCCTTTTTGAATCTTTTACTAGCTAGCTGCATTTTTATGGGAGCCTTTCAATGACCACAACACATACGCTTTTGATCTGTTCAGGATGTGCTAAATTAGTTTATTTCAAAGTGCCATGTGTGGTGATGTTTTACTTGAAAGCATGCACGTGGATTCCTAGAATTTGACTGGTTAGTCCAATTATGTTAATATTTGATGATGTGAGATATGATCCTGGGCAAAAATCAAATGAGGGAATCAAATTGTACATAATGCCTTTGTGACTACCTTATGAGGGTTAGAATCCATGTTGGCACCACATGATGCTAACTTATTTTTTGACAACAAAAAAAAAAACCTCTTGAGCCAAATTATCCCTACCTTCTCATAATTTTTTTTGAAGCATTTTAATGTTTGAATAAACAAATTAGGCCAAAAGCCTAAGTTGCGGGGTGTGAAAGAAAGGATGAATGAAAGCCAAGTGAAGGGCAAAGGGAGAAGAAAAGAGAATCAAATATGAAAGTTTTGCCAAAAGCAGGAGCCCTCCTTATAAAGAAAATATATGTAGGATCATTATAATAGAAACAACTTAGAAAAGTCAAAATGAAAAAGTGAACTTCATGAAATAAAAAGGGATTCAAAATAAATTGATTGGAAGATCAAGAGTTGAGTTCTCAAAGGAAAAAATAAGAAAAAGAACACAAAAAGAGGTGATGATGATTGCAACAATGCATTGAAACGGTATAATTCACAAATCCAAATTGACCATACCTTAAACATGAGACCCATTACAAGTCTAATAGACCCTTGAGATGTTACATTTACAAGGTTTGTGATAATTTGAAAATATGGGCAAACCTATGGGACAAAACTTGTATGTGATTCTCTTTTGAGGGAGTGAGCGTTGCTTTGATTCCTATTACCTTTTATGATTTTGTTTTTGAGAGACTTGATTCGTTCTTGATGTAAGGGCACTTGATTACATTTGTTGAAACATGTTCTTGCATTAGACAAGAAGCTAAAGTGAGGTTGAACTTGTATCAATACTAGCTAGTCATCATTTGAAGCTTTTTGATTGTGATTTAGGGTAACATGCTATTAAGAGTAATCTTTCTATGATACTTGCATGCTAGCTCTCATTGAGTACTTATATAGACACCCTTATTGACCTTACTGTGTTCTTGATTTACTTGACGACAAACAAAAGTTTAAGTTATGTGTGTTGATGAAATAATAGATTTACACATATTTAACGTTAATTAAGCTCAATAATATGTGTCCTTAATGTGTAATTTTTTCCTTTTCTAATCGAATATTGATGATTTGCAGCAATGAAGGCAATTGGACAAGGCAAGGAATGATGTTTGACAAAATGGTTAAAAATACAAAAAAAATATGTGAAGCAAACATTGTTGATCGCCTAACATGATTAAATGATCACCCACTGTGTATGACCACACCAAAATTGACAGTGCATAGAACTTACATCTACCAAAGAAGGTCAGTGAACTCGAGTAGAAAATGTGATGTCGAGGTGAGAACGATGGTCTTGATGCATATTGCCTAAATTGAAAGTGTGCAAGGAAAAGTTTTAATGCTCGAACGGTGAAATAATGTGGTATTCAATGATTCATCAAACGTGAAAGGCTCACTTAATCAAGTTCACAAACAAAGGTTCAATCACCTGAAGCCTAGAGCATCACATGGTGAGCTGAGGAGAGAAGGGCGAGTCGTTGATCTGGTTTGGCAAGCCCGACTAATATCACCAAGTCAGTTACAAAGTGTATTTTAGACAAATTTTGGGTAAGTATAATAGTTCGAAGGATATAATTTTTAGAAAGTTGAACAGTTAGTGGAACATTAAGAAGAGTTCAGTCATTATGTTTTGAATTGAAAATACTCTACCTTTGAAGAGCACTTTTCATGTTTTTGGGGTTAACAATTTGAAATTTGAATTTGATAAAATAAAGTAAAATTCCAAACTGGGTGTACTCTTAATTGCTTGATTTCAAGTTAACCATGGTTGCTTTCAGGGAAGGTGGCTAAAACCCCAAGATCTAGGGATAGGGTATTGTGCTATGCTCTGTTTTGTTGGTGTTCGTTGATGAATTTGGTGTAATTAGCATGTCGTTAACTTATGGGTTGAGATTGCAAATTTGATTCTTACTTTTGATCTTCAGTTGATGGTCGAAAGTGATTAATTGTAGTGGATAATTAGTTTAATACTATCAACATAGGTTGAATGTGTGTAACTTGCTTGAAAAGAGAGGTTATGGGTTAGATCTATTTTCTCTATTTCTGCATAGAAAGTGGGAATAGAATAAAGCTTTCGGTTTTTTATCTAGGCAATTATATGAGACCAAAGAGAGATTCTATGCATAGATGGTTTTAGACAGTAAGATGATCGGCTTCATTAAAGATGACCTAGCATATTAATGAATGTTCATCACTATATAACAACACAATTCTCCATCTTTGTCATCGATTTCCAATCCTCACACCCATATATTGCTTGTTAATTCTTGAATTCTTTGTTTATTAGTTTAATTATGATAATTGATGAACATAGAATTTTATTAAATTGATTGAATCATCCACCCACTAGTTCTTATATTTACTAATCAGTGATCTTAAACTACAAATTTCTTGGTAGGAATTTTTAATGGTATACCATTCCTTGTAGGATTCGACCCCAACTCTTTGTTAGGTAGTTATTGACAACGACCATTGTCCCTTTTAATTTGTTTATGGAAGACATTCAACTGTTTTTCAACTTGCCCAATAGGGATGCATCACAACCCTAGTTAAACACAAAGGTCCAGAGCCAGTAGCTAGTCCTCCAACAGGCCATGTTCTAGAGTGGCTAGAATGGTCAAGAAAAGCTCAGCCACTACCCAGACTTGCTATGGCTCCAGTGTTCCAGTAAGCCATTGATCAGCTTTTGACACTATTTGGGGGGTATGCAACATGCCCCAACGTTAGAACCATTACCTACACCAGCCCCTATGCAAGTATCGTCACCTACAGAAGAACTAGATCATCAGTACCAGCCTGCAACTAAGATAACCAAGGCAGTTGTACCTCTTCGGGGTGCCCATCGAATGATTGCGGTTGAAGCTATGCCATTAGAAGAGAAAAAGTTGCTTTGAGTGTTCTTAAGGCATGCACCTCTGAGTTTTTCTAGGACCGTGGATGATGATGCATGTGAGTTTCTGAGTACTTGTAGTGTGTGCCGTCATACCTTTGGTCTCGTTGGGTCGACAAGAGCCAATTTCACTAAGTATTAGCTTGATGGGCTTGCCATATAGTTGTGCCGTACATTTATTAAGACTAAGCCAGTTGAGTCTCCTCCAGATAGCTGGACTGAGGTTTCTGAGGCCTTTTTGGCCAGGTTTATCCCTAGAATTGTGGAGATCACCTCAAGGATAAGTTATCCAGATTTGAGCAGCACTCCATTACTAGGTCAGATTATGAAGAAATATTTCATAAGGACTCCTACTATGAAACCACTATTCTGCCTACTTAGGAGGACAAGGTTTTGTGCTTTTTTGGTGTGTTGAGACTGGTAGGTCCTGATTGAGGCTTCGTCAATGGTCTCAATGCGTCTCTCATTTCTGGAGGTTTTTGATCATGCTCGCACTGTTGAGCAGCTTTATCATGAGGCCAAGGGGGAATCAATAAGATAGGTAGATATAAAGGTTGTTATAGTGGATTCCTCTCCAGGCACACAGATGCATACGATAACCCTCAACATCAGTTTCAGCATGGTCATTTAGTCACCTCGTTGAGGCCTTATTGTAATGTTTAGAGGTTAATCGGTATAGAAAGAGTGAGGTTGGCTCTAGCAAGAGTCATTGGTCCCAGATAAGTACTTCAGGTCGTGGTGGGTGTTATTCTTGAAGCATATTATCTTCGGATTGTTTTGATCATGGTGAGTGATAACGTACAGCTACACTTCATCAGATTCTAAGTGTAGGCGGTAGCTAACAAGTATAAACCCAACTAAGTGTTGGGTTCGGTCCCACTAGGAGTGATACGGTAAAGAATTCGATTACGAAGTAAAATGGTCTTCTGATCATTTGTAGATGTAGATATTTTCAAATAAATAAAGTATATGACTAGGTTTCAAAAATTACTATAAAAAGGGGGAATTGTGTGACCAATAATCAACTACAAATAACCGAGAGTAAACAAGTAGAGAAGGTAACAACTATAAATAACTGAGAGTAAACAAGTAGAGAAAGTAACAACTAGAAATAACCGAGAGTAAACAAGTAGAGAAGGTTTCTTTTGAGTGTGATTAATTGAATGTTCATCTCGCGTAATGGGTGATTACTAATTACTCAAAGTCGTTGAATCTCGGTGGGTAGGCTATGTCTTGGGTGCTATAGCCGTTTTTCAATCAGCAAGTACGAACCAAGGGAGTTCTTTCATACTTGAACAAGCACAACACATGAACAACCCTTAACCTTAATCAATCAACTTTTTCAAGCTAGATTTGCAAGATTGCATTCAAACCCACCTTCTCAAGCTAGATTCGTAACAACACAATCACAACAATCATCAACTAACAATTTAACTCTAAAACTTCATTCTCAAGAAAGGATAGAGTATTAAGTTAGAATTGCATTTGCAACTAGAATTCCTAAATTAAGAGATAAACTATTAATTAAACCCACTTCAAATCAACAATAAAATCAGTAATTAAAAACACCCATTAGCTAATTAATGCATTCAACTACATAATCACACCCCCAAGAATGTGGGTTTTAGCCAAACATAATAAGAACAAGAAATTATTACCAACGAAGTTTCCCATTAGGTTGGGCAACAATCCACAAGTCTCAAAATGCTCAAATTGAAGCTAAAAATGAAACAAACCCTAAATCTCTAATCAAAAGTGTAATAACAATGTATAGAAAGTTGAAGATAAAAAACATAGAACTGGACAATGTGGGAACTCTCTTTCTTCTTTTTAAAATTGCATTTATACGTTCCAAGAATTTCAGCAACAGAGTTACTCAGCAAAGTAATTCGGGCTTTGCCAACCTGGTCAGTGATGTGCCGAGTTCACTTCTTCTCGCCATTTTTGGCATGACTTTTTCAGCCATATTGTTCGGTAACTTTAGGCGATTGAAATTTGCCTTGAGGATCTGTACGGCGTGTCGCCAAAACAGTTGTTTGCTCGCCAAGTTCCTTTTATACATGGGCTGGCCTGCTTGAACCTTAGGGGAGCTAAAGGTCAACTCGATGAGTCCCCGAGTGGCTTTGGCGTGTATCATTTTTTCATTCTTCAAGTTTTTAGATTTTTCATTTTTTTTGCATTGTAATATCTTTGCCTTGCTCTTTTGTTTTTATAAGCATATAATAGGCATTGATGTCTCTAAATTTTTGAATATTAAGCCCCACATGAGTCGAAATCTTGGATTCAACAACGCCCCCAACTTAAATTTTATCATGTCTTCAAGAAAAAGACAAGATCAATCAAGTTAATAGGAATGTCAACAAATAGTTCTACTTGAGACACAACATGAATCCACACAAAGTTCAATCTACCCATGGGATTTTCAATTGTGCACTCCAAGTTTCAAGCTGTGACTAGCTGATAATGCTCAACTACACTTCATCCGATTGTAACTTTAGGCGGTCACAATAAAGTATAAACCCAATGAAGAGTTGGGGTCAATCCCACAGGGAGTGATGTAGTCAATAATTCAATTATGAAGTTAAATAGTGTTCTTATCATTTGTAAAAGTAGATATTTTCGAAACAATTAAAGTAAATGGAATGGTTTTGCAATTAATGTTAATTTGGGGGGATTAGAGTGAACAATTAACAGCTAGGAACACACGGGGTAATCATGTAGAGAGGGATCCTTGGGAGTGTGATCGATTGAAGGCTAATTTCTCAATATGGGTGATTAATATTTACTAAAAGTTGTTTGAATCTTAGTGGGTAGGCTAATCTTTTGGTGCACTAGTCTTTTCTCAATGAACTATCATGAATCGAGCGGGTTCTCTCGAACCTCGACAAGCATAACAAAGATAAAATGTCCAATACCTCAATTACTCTACTATTTCAAGCTAGATTGGTAAGATTGAATTTAGACCCACTTTCTCAAGCTAAGTCTACGATAACCCAATCATTACAATCATCAATTAATAGTTTTAACTCTAAAACCTCTTTCTTAAGCAAGCTTACAAACCTAGACTAGAATTGCATTTGCAACTACAATTCATCAATTAAAATTCAACTACTAATTGAATTCACTTCAAATCAACAATAAAATCAGTAAATACTAACACCCATTAGCTAATTGAAGCATTCAATCACATAATCACACCCCCATGAATGGGTGTTTTAGCCACACACTGTAAAAAGCATGAAATAGTTACCAATTATGTTTTCACTCAGCTTGGGTAACAATCTTCAAGTCTTCAAAATCCTTGAATTGAATTAAAAAAAAATAAACCCTAATTATCTACTCAAAAACTTAAAGAATAGTGTTAGGGATCATAAACCAAATGTAGGAAGTCTCCCAAAAACTCACAACTCTGGTACTCTCTTTTTAAAATCGCATTTATACGCTTCAAGATTTTCAGATTCGGAGCCACTAGGTAGAGTAAGTCGAGCTTCGCCGACTCATTCGGCGACTCCCTGAGTGCTCCTTTCCATCGCCTTCTTGGCTTGGCTTTTTAACATTTCCCTTCTGTCACTTTAGGCGATCAAAGCTTCCATCGCCAATCCAGTCGGTGCTTCACCGAAGTACCCTTTCTATCACCCAGTTGGCTTTTCCCTGGGGTCGCCTTCATGAACTTTTGGCGAGGTAAAGAGCCACTCGGCAATTCGCCGAGTTGCTTTGGCGAACATAGGACTTGTTTTTCTTCTATTTTTCTATCCTTTTTGCCTGGTAATTCCTTGCCTTTCTCTTTTGCCTTCTTTGCTGCAAATTAGCATTTAAACATTAGTTAAGAGAATAAAATAGGCATTGAGGACACTAAAACAACAGATATTACGCCCTAAATGAGTCGAAATCCCCGACTCATCAACACCCCCAACTTAAAGTTTTACTTGTCCTCAAGTAAAACACAAGATCAATAGGTTCAAGTGAGATGTCTAAAAACAGTGCTACTCAAGACTCAACATGAATGAACAAGAGGTTCAATCTACCCATGCAATGTTCAACTGTGCACTACAAGTTTCAAACTGTGACTAGCCATCATCAAATAGAACTCAAGCTCATAATGCTTGTTTCAAATGCAAGTTCAAGCTCAACAAAATTTTCGATTGCCCTCATATAAAATGATTCCATGCTCACACAAAGCTCATCAACATTTAAGAATTAAGGAATCAAAAGCAACTCTCACACTCTCAAATATAAACACAATCATGATTCTACCATAAGGTTGCCCATATTTTTCAATCAACACACATTAAGCTCAATCAAAATCACAAAGGTCTTCCAGAGTGTGTAACGGGGCTGAGGGTAAAGGTATAATAATATTGTCTTAGTGATTTCTACATTCATGAAACATGGCCTGCATTTCACTTTTTCTCCCTTTCTATCATTCTTTTTTATATTCACAATCCACCCTATGTTCTTTTAGGCATAATTCATTGGATACCCCATTCTTTTGTCCATTGCACAAATCTTATTGCAACACTCTCATTCTTTTTCATTCTTTTTCTTCTTTTTCTTCTTTTGCTTTTCTTATATCTTTTTTTATATGGAGGGGTTCCATGTTTTTCAACACAATCCATCAAGGGAAAATTTTCATAAATTTCGTAAATTTCCTCCTTTTTCAGCACACCCCTAACATAAGCTTTTGGCCTTAGTTGGTTATTCAAACGTATCAATGCTTCATGAAGGTTTTAGGTGATGAGAGGAAGAAGGAAAATATGCTCATGTTTAATCCATAGAAAGGGTTAGGCTCAAACGGTTCCAAGCTAGGCTCATACTCTCACAAAGAGGTCACAAAGAAGTATACTAGCAAGATGGTTCACTGTCAATTTATTTTGCCTAAGATCATTTCTATCATTCGCCTACATTAGTCGATTGGACTAACGGGGAAAGTTCTAGGCATTACCAAGCATATATGTCAAGAAAATCTCCCCACACATGGTATTTAACACATTTTTCAATCATGACCCTACAATTTCGCTCGCGTGCAACGATCATCACATGACTCATTTCAACAACCGGCCAGTCCCAATGATATCCTCAGAGTTCACACGTGACTCATGCAACTCAAATTTGTCTTAATGGAATTGCACAAATATATCGTTCAATAAAGAGCACTATTCTAGTCGTCGGTAATTATCGCAACCGATAATCAAATATGCAAGAGAACAATCACATTCACAAACATCAAGAGTTGGAATTTTAAATTTGGATAAATAACCAACCACATTCACATTAAAAACCAAAAGGCCATAATCACACAAAGTTGGCATAACTGATTACCAAATATCAAACAACCCAAAAGGGGCAGGTATGACGATACCTCACCCGGCCAAACTAAACTAACAATTGTCCTCAATGAAAAAGAAATGAATAGTCTTAAAATAAAAGTATGGAGAGTCAAGATAGCCCTATCAGGTTAAGCTTGAGGTGAACTCTGCATATTCGTGACCCCCTCAATTTGGCCATCACGTCCTCTAAGTCATCGAGGTCATCATACACTGCCTCATCTCTCGTACAAAGCTCCTTCTCATCAGTCTTGAGAGCATAAGACTCAGCATCCTCACAAACCATAACAACATCTTCGGTCATAGTAGCCGGAGGGATCTCTGAAATGGCTTGCAACTTTGTACTTGGATCTTGGAAAGGTCCACTGTGATGAAAAACATAGAAAGATCCATGGATTTAAGCTCATCCACGTCACTTCTATTTTTAGAAACATCGACTCTCAAAGCCGTCACATCATCTGATTAGTGCGCACTCTGCTAACATGCCTCGACTCTCATTGTGAGGGCATCTAATGCTAAGCCATGCAGGGTGATAAGCTCATGATGCTCTCTAAACTCAGTCTGGATAGGAGATAAAGGGGCCGTTATGGCCCTCTCAATCATCATAGGAATAGAAGCCTTTATCCAAGAGGCACGCACATCAGTAGATTGGGCCAGATGATCGATCTTGAACAGTATAGTCTGGGTCAATGGGGGTGAGGAAGCAGCAGGAACAGAAGTAGTAGCAACAGCACAACTAGAAGAGACGGTAGAAGAAGTGTCAACTGAACTTGAAGGCTCACCATCCTGAGTAGGAGGGGTTGTGTTAATCTGTAGTATCTCCACGTCAACTACCCGGGAAGTGTCCACTAATGCAGCTCTCCTCCTCTCGGCCTCATCTCTAGTGCACTTTGTCTTGATCCTCTAGATGTCAATAGAGAAAGTGGGAGTCACTTCGACATCCGTCTTCACAACAAATGGCACTCAGGTACAACTCGTTGATACACACCGGGAATAGAAGTGAGGTTTGATGATCTGCTAGGACCTCATGGCCATCGCCTACTTGATAATCAACCCAAGATTTAGTCTATCCCTGTTAATTATGCACCCCAACAAAGAAGCCTTAGGATGCCAGAGTATAGACTCATTCTGTGAAGGTATCAAGGTGCTGCTAATAAATCTAAACCAATACCGGGCAGCCACATTCAAGTCCTTCACCTATATCTGTACTCCCGGCTCGATGCATGGTGGTATGATGCCAGAGATAAATGGAGCAAACCGTCCATTTAAATCATCAAGGGTCTTCTTCTTTACCTGATCTACTAAAAATGGATGATATTCATAATGCATCCTAACACCTCAGTGATTTCGGTGCTAGTGGATGGGTCCACAAATTGGACTCATTTAGGGCTATATTTTGATAGAATTAGTGTCTTCAAATGCATATTTTGTCTCAATATCTGATGAAAACCCTTAACTTTCAGGTATATAGGCTTAGAGACAAAGCATGGACACAATCAAGTGAAAAAGAAACAAAGATAGCTAAAAGAACGAAGAAGCGAGGACCTGAGGATCGTCGAACCCATTAAGTGTGTCGCCAACATGTCCCATCCTCGCCTGTTATTCCAGTGAGCTGAGCCACGAAGGAAAGGATCAAATTGGCGGTGAAAAGGAGCAGTCAAAGTGTCATCGAGTAGCTCCGTGAAGCGGTACTATGTCTCCTAATGGTCCAAACACTATATTGTTGAAGAATAGAGCAAGAAGGCGATGAAACCTACCAAAGGCCGGATCGCCGAGGTTATCAGTGATCTCGACTAACGACTCCGAATGATCCGCTGCAGCACAAATTTTTGTAAACTATAAATACTCGTTGAAGAGTTGTAGTTTAGTATCAAATTTTCTAATATAAAATTTTTAATATAGACTATTGAGTTCTAAGTTTGGAGAGAGTTTTGAAAAACTTGAAGGTTCAAAGGGTTTCAACTCCATGAAATTAAACTTGGGTATTGTGGATTCTTCAATCTTGGCCTGTTTTGAGACTTATATCTTCATACCCATTTAAATGCAAACTAATTTTGGTATATATTTCTATCTCTTTTACTTGTCTAGTTAAAACCCGAATTCTTGGGGTGTGATTTTGTGAATATGGGTTAGATTATTTGTTGGGTCTTGATTGTTGATGATTTATTTGTTGTTTAGATGTGATTTCGTTTAGTAGTTGTGGTAGAACTTAATGAAATTGTAGTTGCAAATACGATATCACCTTTGTGTTTTTGGCTTGCTCGAGAGAGAGGTCGTAAAACTAAGACTACTAAATTGATGGCCGGTGGGATTGGGTCGACATGAGGTTCAGCTCGAGAGAGTGAACCCTAGTCTCATTCTCACACACTCAGCTCGAGAGAGTGAGTGGGCTAAGGCAGAGGCTGCTCTTCATGCGGCAAATGGGTGTCCTAGAGGAACCCATTGGATTCCGGGTAAGTTACTCGAGAGAGAATTTACCCCTTCTATCGTCTAGCCTAGTCACAAATATGCAACAGATTTATTGTCGAAAACATGTACCCAATAGTTTAGTTTTTCCCGTATTCCTATCACATCCCCAAAACTGCATCTCTATAATTTGTATACTTTTTATTTTTGTTGTTGGACCTTACTTCTAACAAAACCCCAATTGATAATTGACGCATGCGTCACCCCTTAGATTTAATATGCCTGTATTCGACAATGTTTTCAGCTATGACTAATTAGAACTTAATTTTATTTTTCTAATAATTCTCAAAACCACTCCCTGTGGGAGCGATCTCAACCCTTGGTCTGGTTACTTTTCTATTGCACGATCGTAGACATTTTGCATTGGAAGTTGTGTCTTGATTACGCAACCATCACTAGTTAATTTAATTTTTCTACAACACAATACCACATGGTCAATCGGTGCGAACGAGCAGGCCCTCTTCTTCCTCTTTGGAAGAAACTTCCCATACTCATCATAAAATTCTCGGACTATGGAAGGTATGTAAATGCCTCAGGGATATGTAATGATCTCAAAGTTGTGGAACTTAATGGTGTTCCAAACTTTAGGTTACCTATCCACCACTATTTCTTTAAACAACTTCTTATCCTCTAAGATAGTCCTTAACCCAACAACCTTTAATATGTTTAATGATTGACGTGGAGGTGCTAGTACTAGGGGACATGAGGTACCTGCTCAACAGTCTGTGGTGGAAGTGGAGGAGGTGTAGGAGTCACCGGTATCCTGGTCGTATCATGAAGCGCTTTATAGCGAAGCTTATCTCTCTTATTTTTTTTAAGTCTGATCATCCTCCGGCTTTGATACGGAGACTGGCGATCTAGACACCGAGTTTCCCTCACCGTTAGACTCTCCGATGGTGAGGATGGTAGAAAAGATGCCCATTCTGTCGGAGCAATCCTCCACCGGATGTTACACCATAGGCCCTTCCAGTTTTCTACATTTCACCCTGTCAGACAATGTTTTGCATGTGTAGCTCGTGAGGGAGAAGCACCCTCATTTATCACTATTCCTCAAGCTTTCTTTTGGGGTGGTCGATATCTGCCTAGAACATTAGGTCATGCAATAACTGCAAAAAAAACATAGAATGAACCATTACGTTGGAAATAGTCCAAAATGTATCAAAGTTTAAAAACTTGAAGGAAAATTCGTCAACTAGTTAGGCAAGTCGTCGAACCCATTTGGCGAACCAAACTGTGTTCGCCGAAAGTTATAGGATAAAATTGGTCAGATATCAACACAAGTCGGCGATATACAGGGCCTTTTGGCAATTCGCTAACCCCATTCCACGAACTAATGTAGTTTGCTGAAAGTTACATTATAATTCCTAAAATTGGGGCTAAGAAAGGGCAATCTAACAAACATTCAGTGAGTCGTCGAGTGAACTCGGTGAGCTTAAGCATACTGCCAAAGTTTACAAAATAAAATCTTTTAAACTGAAGAATAAAAAGGGGATTCAGGTGTCTCTTGGCGAACCACCAATCTATTCGGTGAGCTCGACTAAGCTCACAGTTTAGTCTCTAGTGCCAGCTTTTGACCCCGACCTTCAATTTTCAACCCACAACCCACAAAAATAAAATTAACACTATATTTTACACAATTAATCTCAGACCCATACTACTAATGATCCCGGGGTACTGAGACTTCCCCCGATATTTCTAAAATTGACCAATCAATGTATTTTACCCTTATGAATGATGTCACCCACTCTATCATCTGCAAAATTAAGTGGATTGGTAAATTTCGGGCTACTCAGACCTTACCCTAAATAGACCCAATACACTAACAACACACACCCACGATTTCAATTAAATCAATTACGGAATTCAACAAGTATAGGCTAAAACAAAAAGTAAGTACGGACGCAAAAAATGCACGAATCCCCCGAGCAATTACTCCCCACACGAAATTGACAAGCAAAAATGTAATCTAGATATGAAGTGTTAAAGTGAAAAGGTCAAAAAATGTTAAATGAAGGAAAAGATTGAATTTAAAAATGTTTAGGCCTTTTAGACCCTTTAGTTCGCGCGCAAGTCGACGATATCTACTTATGTCGCAGACTGTTCAGCTATGCGCCAAATGGCACTTTTGCCGACCGAATGTTACAGAATTCCAGACATGTAGTTGGTCAAAGAGGCGGTACAGATCAAGCTCATCGATCATGAACCTACATATTCATCTAGGGTGCAACAATCAGCACAAGACTAATTTCAATAATTGGCAAGTCAAAGTGAGTTGCTAAGAGTTCACACATGACTTATGCAACTCCAATTTGCCTCATTGGACTTGGAAAAACATATCGTTCGATCAAGAGCACTATTCAAATCATTTGTATTGATCAAAACTGATACTTAAATATGCAGGAAAACAACAAAAAATTTCACAAATACAAAAATTAGAAGTCGAGTTAATTTATATAAAAAAACCAATCATTCACAATCATTGATGAGTCAACAAATTGGACTCCTTTAGGGATATATTTTGATAGAAATTGTGTCCTCAAATGCTTATTTTATCTCAATATTTGATGAAAGCCTTTAAGTTTCAGGTATTTGAAGATTGAAGGAAATCATGGACACTACTTCACAAAAAGGAACGAAAAGGCTAAAAACAACGAGAAAATGAAGGCTTGAAGATCGCGAGTCCACTTGGCAAATCTCCGAAGGGTTTCACTTCACCATTTGTTCTAGTGTGCTGAGCTTGATGGAAAAGATGAAGTCGGCGGACCAAGGGAGCAATTGGCGCATCGCCAAAAACATTTCCGCGTAGCAGTACTATATCGCCCAATGACTCAGAGCACGACGATGCTGAAGGATGGTGCAAGATGGAGATGAACTACACCAAAAGGCAAATCGGCGAGTTGATCGGCGATATCGACTAATGTCGTCGAATGATCCGTCGCAGCACAGATTTTTGAAAACTATAAATACTCGTTAAGAGTTATAGAATTGATAATGATTAGAATGTATCAGATTCTTAGTATAATTTTAGTACTTTTATTTTTTTTTCTCTGATTTTGGAGAAGGTTTTGGAAACTTGAAGAAGAAGAGGGTTCATCTCCAAGGATTTGGACTTGGGTCTCTTGGATTCTTCATTCTTGGCTTGTAAGAAGAATTAAATCTCAATACCCATTTGAATGCAAGCTCATTTAGGTATAAATTTATATCTCTTGATGTGTGGCTATAAAACCCAAATTCTTTGGGTGTGATTTCCCAAATATGTGTTGAGATTATTGATGGGTTTTGCATGCTGATAGGTTAGATGTATTTTAATGGTGATTTCACCTAGCATTTGTGGTTTAATTTAAATGGGTTTGTAGTTTCAAATACAAAACCACCCATGTGTTTTCGGCTTGCTCGAAAAAAAGGTCGCAAAACCAAGACCACTAGACTGATGGCATAAGGAGTGGGTTTACATGAGGTTCAGCCCGAGAGGGTGAGCCCTAGTCCCATCTCCTAACACTCAGCTCGATAGAGTGAGTGGGGTAAGGCGTAAGCTGGACTTCATGCAGCAAATGGGTGTCCGAGAGGAACCCATTTAAAATGGGGTAAGTTACTCGAGAGGGAACTTATTTCCATCAAAAGCTTAGCCTAGTCACTATTATTTTGAAAATTTCCTATCGAAATCATGTACCAAACGATTTATACCAACATATATTATGGTCACATCCAAGAATCCCCTCTCATTCATAGATTTCTTTGTAATTTTTATAGTTTTTGCAATACTTGTGACAAAAACCCCAAATCGATATTTGACATTTTTCTGTCCCCCCTTTAATTTACAATGTTTTTAATCATTAATGTCTTTAGCTACAACTAGTTAGAACTAAATTTTATTTTTCTATTAATTCTCAAAACCACTCCCTTGGGACTCGACCCCAACCCTTGGTTGGATTATTATACTATTTCACGATCGCAGACACTTGCATCGGAAGTCGTCTCGTTGATTACGCAGACATAAAAATGGTGCTACTGCCGGGGAGTGATGTTACTTGAGAATACTTAGATTAGTATAATATTTGTTTTTATTAGTTAATGATAGCATCCAAGGAAGCTCTACTCCATTGAAGGACAAGGATGACGCTTTAGAAACTCCAAGGAGGCCCATAACAAGATCTCAAACCAAGGAGTTCAATGATAAGCTCAATGGGCTTCAATCGCTGATCCAAAGGTTTCTTATTGGGGAAGAAGAGCTCAAGCCCAAGGGAGAGGAATTGTCCAAATGCTACAATTATTTGGTGGCCCAAATTCAAGCCCAAGATGAGGAATTTTAAGGTCCAATTTCGTGCAAAAAAGGTCAAGAAGAGTCCAAGAATCAGCCACAACAAGAGTTGCTTTCTGCCCAAGTTTTGAGAGAAGACTAGTCAAACTTTCCAAGATTGTCAAGATTCTTTTCCTAGTTGGGATTTACCTTATTTATTTATTTATATATAGGTTATTAATATTTTCCTTAGTCTATTTATGGTCTCCTAAGTACCATTTAATGCTTTCCTAGAAGTACTAAATTTGTTCCTAGTTAGGTTACTTTATTTCCTTTCTAGAGTAGGATTCCTTGTAATTGTTTTTTTTTAGGGTTTGGCTTCTTGGACGTTTTTCCCTTCTCCTATATATAGGAGTCCTTTTCATTCATTAAAGACAATTTAGATTGATATTAAGAATATTTGAGAGAGTTCTTTGAACCTTTGTGACTTGTTCTTTGAGAATTTATCTTTAAACCTTTACTAGTTTCATAGTTTAAGGTATAAAGTAACTTCTTCTTGTGATATCTTTGGTTTCTTTTTGGTATTCTTTAGAAGGTGATTAGTTTCTACATACTAATTATTGTCTTTAGTTACTCATAAAGCGGTCAAGATCCGAATCTATCGTTTTGATTCGTTTTCTCAAGTAAAGGCGTTAGATTTCTTCCATAAATCTATACGTTGTTACTTGGATCTTTTCAAGGCCTTAGAACATCTAATCTTTGGAAATTCGTGGATCTTTCCTTCGAATTTCCCATATCTTTATTTAGTTTTTTTTGTTTCTTTTCTTTGTGCTTCCGCATTCTAATATTTAATTCTCAATTTGTGATCTCCCTTAACCTTGTTGTTATCAAGTGGTATCAGAGCGGTTCTATCAAGATTCCGTTCTTGATAAATCTTGGGATTTCTTCTTAGAGCAACAAAAAAAAAAAAAAAAAAAAATAGCGTGAACAGTAGCGTCGTGAAAAAAAAAATAAAAATAAATTATTACAGTTGCGTGAACAGAAAAAAAAGTTATAACTTGCTCTCTAAGAAATCTGATTACTTGTCCTCCAAGAAATTTGATTACTTGATACCCAAGAAAGCTTATTACTTGCTATTCAAGAAATCTTATTACTTGCTCTCCAAGTAAACTTATTACTTGCTCTCCAAGTTTTGCATTAATTTGTTTCCAAGCAAGAAGGTAGCAAGAAGAGGGGATTCTAGACCTTTAAGAATAAGAGGAATTTTTTTTTCTTGTTCTTATAATTCTAAAATAAGTTCCTTTTTATTCGCGTTTTGTTTCAACTAAATCCTACTTGTTCTAGGACTAGTTCTTTACTTTCTTTTGTACCCCAAGATTCCATACTTTATTACTACGAACTTGATACACGTTTTGGTTTAATTATAAATCTACAAAGTATTCTCGTTCAAAGGTGATTTTGAGTGGAAAAAGGCAAGTGTGGGTGAGTTTTAAAAGAGGGTAAAAGCCATATTAAAAGTGTGATACTTGATCATTTATTCTTTTTTTTTTTAGATGTCTAATTCAGGTGGTGATGAGGAAAGGGCTCGTTTAGAAGCCGAGGTCAAAGGAAGGAACGACTTCACCCTTCAAGCTATGCACCAACAATTTGAGAGATGGACCCTTCAATTTCAAGAGATGAGGGATATGATTATCGAGCAGAATGACACCATAGCTGCAATTAGGAGGGAGAATAATGTTGTACCCCCAAATAATGTTAGACCCCAAGTTAGAAGGAATGTACCCCATATCCCTTTTGTAAATCCTGAATATGATAATGATGATTTTGATGTTGAATTTAATCTAGAAAGAAGAGATAGGAGGGGACAAAGAGGTAGAGTAGAAGATGATAATATAAATAGTATAAAGATGAAGATGCCATCTTTCAAGGGGACAAGGGATCCAGACTTGTACCTTGATTGGGAGAGACGAGTTGAAGCCATCTTTGATTGCCATAACTACTCTGAGGGTAAGAAAGTTAAACTTGTTGTTGTTGAGTTTTCTGATTATGCTGCTTCTTGGTGGAAAAAGCTTGCTAGGGACAGATTGCAAGAGGAGTTACCACCTATTGCTACGTGGGCAGAGATGAAGAGGGTAATGAGGAAGCGATTTATTCCATCATACTTCCAAAGAGATCTACAATCTCGCCTTCAACGCTTGAAGCAAGGCTCCATGTCGGTGGATGAGTACTTCAAAAGCATGGATATGGCTATGATCCAAGCTAACTGCATGGAGGAAGAAGAGGCTACAATAGCTAGATTTTTAAATGGTTTAAATACAGAAATAGCTAATGTAGTAGAGATACAACAATATGTAACTTTAGATGAGTTAGTTGATTTGTCTGTAAAAGTTGAAAAACAAATTGAGAAAAAGCAGCAAAATAACTCATGGAGAAGTCGACCAAACACTATCTCTAAGAAGCCATGGTCAACTCAAGAGGGGAAAGCTCCTTCCAAACCTCAAGATGATAGAGGTAAAGGTGAGGTTGAGGAGGGAGGTAAAACCTTTAATCCTAAATCTTCTAAACCTTCAAGTTCTATTCAATGTCACAAATGTCATGGAAGGGGGCATATGATGCATGAATGTCCAAGTAGAAGAAACATCCTACTTAGAGAGAATGGAGAATATGAGAGTGAAAAAAGTGAGGGGGAAGAAGAAGAGGGAGAAGGTGTAAGTGAGGAAGATGATTTGGAACTGCCTAATGATGGTATAATTGGGGTGGTTAGGAGAATTATGACTATCAATTTGGGTAGTGTTGATGAAGGGCAGAGAGAGAATTTGTTTCATACTAGGTGTGGGATAAAAGGGAAGACTTATTCTATGATTATTGATGGGGGAAGTTGTGCAAATGTGGTGAGTTCATACTTGGTGGATAAACTAGGAATTGCATGCATGAAGCGCTCTACCCCATATAGGCTCCAATGGTTGAATGATTGTGGAGAAGTAAAAGTAAACAAACAATGCATGATTTCATTCAATGTTGGTAGGTATGAAGATGAGATTCTTTGTGATGTAGTTCCAATGCAAGCATGTCATGTTTTACTTGGCCGACCTTGGCAGTATGATAGGGATACTACTCATCATGGGAGAAAGAATAGGTATAGTCTTCTGCATAATGGTAAGAAGTATACTCTTGCACCATTATCTCCTTCTCAAGTGTTTGAAGATCAAAAACGATTGAGGGAAACAATGGGAAAACAAAAGGGAGAGGTAAAAAGTGAGCTTGAGGGAAAAGAAAAAGGCCAAGAGATAGAAAAAAAGAGAGATGGCCGAGAGAAAGAGAGAGAGGGCAGCGATCTAAGTAAAGAGGTAAAAGAGGGTGTGAGTAAAAAAATAAAATGTTTTGGTGAGAGGAAAGAGGCTAAGGAAAAGAAAAATGAGAGCCTTTATATAAAAGCCAAAGAGTGTTTGAATGCTAGGAGAGAGGGACTGCCCATAATACTACTTACTTACAAAGAAGTATTGATTAATTTTGAACAACTAACTCCTTCTTTGCCAAATAGTGTTTCTTCTCTTTTGCAGAATTTTGAAGATGTTTTTCCTGATGACACTCCAAAGGGATTGCCACCTTTGAGAGGGATTGAGCACCAAATAGACTTTGTGCCTGGGTCTCAACTTCCTAATAGGCCTGCCTATAGGAGCAATCCTGAAGAGACCAAAGAATTACAACGGCAAGTTGAAGAATTGCTTGTAAAGGGATTTGTTCGAGAGAGTATGAGCCCATGCTCTGTTCCAGTCCTATTGGTCCCCAAAAAGGATGGAACATGGAGGATGTGTGTAGATTGTCGAGCCATCAACAAGATAACGGTAAAGTATCGCCATCCTATCCCTCGTCTTGATGACATGTTGGACCAACTGTATGGTTCCAAAATCTTTTCTAAAATTGATCTAAAGAGTGGTTACCATCAGATTCGTATGAATCCTGGAGATGAATGGAAAACTGCTTTTAAGACCAAATATGGACTTTATGAGTGGTTAGTTATGCCCTTTGGCTTGACTAATGCACCAAGCACTTTTATGAGACTAATGAATCATGTTTTTAAAGATTTCCATGGAAAATTTATTGTGGTGTATTTTGATGACATCTTGATCTTTTCTCAAAATCTGGATGAACACCTAGAGCACTTAAAACAAGTTTTTGAAGTTCTTAGAAATCAGCGCTTATTTGCTAATCTCAAAAAGTGTACTTTCTGTGTGGATCGTGTGGTTTTCTTAGGGTTTGTGGTCAGTTCTAAGGGAGTTGAAGTAGATGATGAGAAAATCAAGGCAATAAAAGAATGGCCTAAACCTAATAGTGTAACTGAAGTTAGGAGTTTTCATGGACTTGCTAGTTTTTATAGGAGGTTTGTGCGAGACTTTAGCACCATTGCTGCTCCTTTAACTGAAGTTATAAAAAAAGATAAGGTTTTTACATGGGGAAAGGAACAAGATGATGCATTTAACTTGCTGAAGGATAAATTGTGTTCTGCGCCTCTTTTGCAATTGCCTGATTTTTCTAAGTCTTTTGAAGTTGAGTGTGATGCCTCTGGTAAGGGCATAGGTGCAGTTTTGATGCAAGACTCCAAGCCAATTGCCTACTTTAGTGAAAAGCTAAGTGGAGCAACATTGAACTACTCAACTTATGATAAAGAGCTATATGCCTTGGTGAGGGCGTTAGCTACATGGCAGCACTACTTGTGGCCTCGAGAATTTGTGGTCAAGACTGATCATGAGTCATTAAAATACTTGAAGAGCCAAGGTAAACTTAGTCGTAGGCATGCTAAATGGGTAGAGTTTATTGAAACTTTTCCTTATGTAATTGCTTACAAACAAGGAAAGGAGAATGTGGTTGCTGATGCACTCTCAAGAAGGTATGTTTTGATCTCTACTCTTACTTCAAAGTTATTGGGTTTTGACCAAATCAAGTTCCTCTATGCTAATGATTCTGATTTTGGTGAGATTTTTGCTGAATGTAAGTTAGGTCCTTTTGAGAAATTTAATCTTCAAGATGAATTTCTATTCAAGGAAAATAAATTATGTGTTCCTAACTGCTCGTTGCGTGAACTATTTGTTAGGGAAGCACATTGTGGAGGGCTAATGGGACATTTTGGTGTACCCAAAACACTGGAAATACTTTCTGAACATTTTTATTGGCCTAGCATGAGAAAGGATGTTGAAAAAGTGTGTTCTTATTGTCTTGAATGTAAACAGGCTAAGTCTAGAACATTGCCGCATGGTCTTTATACTCCTTTACCTGTTTCTAATTCCCCTTGGATTGATATTTCTATGGATTTCATATTGGGGCTGCCAAGGACTAAGTATGGTAAGGATAGTATATTTGTGGTAGTAGATAGATTTTCTAAAATGGCTCGTTTTATCCCATGTAAAAAGACTAATGATGCATCTCATGTGGCTGACTTGTTTGTAAAGGAAGTGGTTAAATTGCATGGAATACCTAGAACTATTGTTAGCGATAGGGATGCCAAGTTCTTAAGTCACTTTTGGAGAATTCTTTGGGGAAAGTTGGGAACTAAATTGCTATTTTCTACATCTTGTCACCCACAAACGGACGGGCAAACGGAAGTGGTTAATAGAACTTTAGGGAACATGTTGAGGGCTATTTTGAAAGGAAAGTTGACTTCTTGGGAAGATTACTTACCTATTGTAGAATTTGCTTATAATAGGACCTTCCATTCTTCTACTGGTAAGACTCCTTTTGAAATTGTATATGGATTCAACCCCCTTACCCCCCTTGATTTATTGCCTTTGCCTACTAATGATTTTGCTAATCTTGATGGTAAGAAGAAGGCTGATATGATGAAGAAAATTCATGAACAAACAAGGCTTGCAATTGAAAAGAAGAACAAGGAAGTTGCATTGCGAAGGAATAAGGGCAGAAAATATGTTGTTTTTAAACCTGGTGACTTGGTTTGGGTGCATATGCGAAAGGAAAGATTTCCTTCCAAAAGAAAGACCAAACTAGATCCTAGAGGAAGTGGGCCATACAAAGTCCTTGAAAGGATTGGAGACAATGCTTATAAACTTGATCTTCCTGGTGAGTTCCAAGTTAGTGCTACTTTTAATGTTTCTGATCTTTCCCATTTTGATGCAGATTTGAATTCGAGGACGAATTCTCTTCAAGAAGAGGGGAATGATAGCATCCAAGGAAGCTCTACTCCATTGAAGGACAAGGATGACGCTTTAGAAACTCCAAGGAGGCCCATAACAAGATCTCAAACCAAGGAGTTCAATGATAAGCTCAATGGGCTTCAATCGCTGATCCAAAGGTTTCTTATTGGGGAAGAAGAGCTCAAGCCCAAGGGAGAGGAATTGTCCAAATGCTACAATTATTTGGTGGCCCAAATTCAAGCCCAAGATGAGGAATTTTAAGGTCCAATTTCGTGCAAAAAAGGTCAAGAAGAGTCCAAGAATCAGCCACAACAAGAGTTGCTTTCTGCCCAAGTTTTGAGAGAAGACTAGTCAAACTTTCCAAGATTGTCAAGATTCTTTTCCTAGTTGGGATTTACCTTATTTATTTATTTATATATAGGTTATTAATATTTTCCTTAGTCTATTTATGGTCTCCTAAGTACCATTTAATGCTTTCCTAGAAGTACTAAATTTGTTCCTAGTTAGGTTACTTTATTTCCTTTCTAGAGTAGGATTCCTTGTAATTGTTTTTTTTTAGGGTTTGGCTTCTTGGACGTTTTTCCCTTCTCCTATATATAGGAGTCCTTTTCATTCATTAAAGACAATTTAGATTGATATTAAGAATATTTGAGAGAGTTCTTTGAACCTTTGTGACTTGTTCTTTGAGAATTTATCTTTAAACCTTTACTAGTTTCATAGTTTAAGGTATAAAGTAACTTCTTCTTGTGATATCTTTGGTTTCTTTTTGGTATTCTTTAGAAGGTGATTAGTTTCTACATACTAATTATTGTCTTTAGTTACTCATAAAGCGGTCAAGATCCGAATCTATCGTTTTGATTCGTTTTCTCAAGTAAAGGCGTTAGATTTCTTCCATAAATCTATACGTTGTTACTTGGATCTTTTCAAGGCCTTAGAACATCTAATCTTTGGAAATTCGTGGATCTTTCCTTCGAATTTCCCATATCTTTATTTAGTTTTTTTTGTTTCTTTTCTTTGTGCTTCCGCATTCTAATATTTAATTCTCAATTTGTGATCTCCCTTAACCTTGTTGTTATCAGTTATAGTCTACTAATTTTATTTTTAGTTTTGTTTTGTTGGTTTGTTTGTATCCAAACAAAGGGAATGAGAATGGTGAGCTATACTCGGGAACCAATGGAGTTTCCCCCATTAAAGATAATGATGTTCCGGGATCGTATCTTCACCGTCAAACAAGTGGAGGGTGAGCAGATCCACAATTCATGGGCAAGGTTTAATTAATTGATCAATGAATGCCCAAATCATGACATTCCTGACATAGCACTCCTTGATTGTTTCTACAGAAGTCTTGGTCTTGGAAACAAGTGGTTAGTTGAACAACTCATTCCAGGAGGTATCACGAAACATCCATATGTGATAGTAGCTCAACTGCTTAACCAAATGACTGAGATGAATGAGGAAGTGGAAAAAGACTTCATGTTGGCCGCCCTAATGACTCAGATAGATAAGTTGGTGAAAAAAAATGGTGAAGATCGAGGTGAAGTGTAAGAGGAAGGATAAATACATCCCTCCTCATAAGCGAAGAAATCTGAAGGACAATGAGGCTAAAAGTCTTGAGGGAATGCTCTCAATCATTCTCCACAAGGTGACTAAGCAAGATGGAGAGCTGAAAGAAATGAAGGAAGACATTGAAGGAATGAAGCGGATGATTTGGCCTCATCGTAGCCGCGCATTAATGTTTTTCGATTCAGAGCACTATTCAAGTTATCGATATTGATCGGAACCGAGATTTAAATTTTGCAAAAGAACAGCCACATTCAACACATGAGAGGTGGCAAAATTTTTCGAATGGGTCAAAATCATTTTTGCAATTTAAAATAAATGGAGCCATAAGCTCAAACATCAACAGAAACAGTATATAAAACAAAAATTTTAAACAGAAGAGCCCAAATACAAACAAAACACGAACATCAATAGCACCCAAAGGTGGGCTTCACCCCACCACAAATAAAAAGTATTTGTCCTCAAATGCAAATGAAATAAAGTATCCAAAGGTGAAAGGAAGTAAGACAGATAGGCAGGTAGAGAAAAGTCCTATCTATGCAGTCTCTCCATCTGTCGGGGCATCAGTGCCCGATGTGTCAGCCTGGAATTTGATAATGTCCCCCGAAGCTTCTTCAGAAAATTCAGCGGCAACTGACTTTCTAAGATTGTCCAAGTCACGAGCCTCCAAAAAGGAGAGGATACCTGTGAAGAATACACGTCACCACAAGGGAATCGTGGGGTCTCAGGGATTTGTTCTCTTGATGGCATTGGGCTTCTTTCCCTCATTATCCATTTTGGGAGGATTCGTTGCCTCTGTATTCTTCCTGAAATCTTTCGCTCTTGTTTGTCATAGTGGAATATCTCTTCCAATTACTTTTGATCTAGCCATTTTTGCAAAGCTTCGAGAAAAAGTTAGAGAGTATTCAAACAAAAGCAAGGCAGTTCAATTGCAGAATCACTTCGCCGAACCAGTTGGCGAAGCGCGCAACTACTTAGGCGGTTCACCGAGTGTAGTGCATAGAGAATACAAAGGTATTGACCAAGGGCCAACAGGAAATCTTTCGGCGAGGCGCAGAATGCATTCGGCGACATTATGCTTCTCACCGAAAGTTATAGAATTCAACATCATATTTGGCATTAAATTAAAGGCGAGATGGGGATTTAAGGCAAACCACTGAGTGATTCGACGAGTTCGACTCAGCTCGCCAAATGACCCAATGTGCCTGCTTTTGACCCAACTTCTCGAATTCTACCCCACAACCCATGAAAACAAAATTAAGGCATGCACAACTCAAATTAGTCTTAGACCCATTGACAATCATGCACAACCCATAATTTTTCATCCATTTTAAAGCGCAACCTTCAGGAATTAACTATTTTACTTAGTACGGGTAAAAATTGCGAACCTAATAGGGGAATAAATATTCTAAGCCTACCAGGGAGGCCCAGCACACATCATCAAAGTAATGCCATTTCATTTGAGTACAACTTTCGAGGAAAGAAAATTAGGGATCAGAAACCTACCTTGGATGCTAATTAAGATGTTACTGAGATGCTAGGTGGCAATGCAATCCAGATCCAAGCACAATTTAATACTAAAAATATTCCAAAAATGCAAGAAATGTAAAATTAGAGTGCATGTGTGAGATTGGGAAGATAAAAAAGTGAGAGCAAGGGAATGAATTTGAAACTTTTAAACCTTTTGCCTGAAGAATCATCCAGTTTTCACCCATTCGACAAAATTAGTCAAGATCGCCAAATCACTCGGCATTTCGCCGAGTAGCCACTTGCCTCGCCAAATTTTATAGAACTTCCAGTGGTTCTTGGAGTTTAAACAGAGGTCCATGTCGGGATCGCCGACATGGTCAGTGGTTCGCCAATAATTTGGCATTGAAACCCTTTGAACCTTCAATTCATCAAAACCCTCTCAAAACTTAGAACTCAAAATTTATATATTAAAAATTCTATATTAAATATCTGATACTAAGGTACAACTTTTAAACGAGTATTTATAGTTTTCAAAAATCTGTGCTGCAGCGGATCATTTGGCGTCGTTAGTCGGGATCGCCGATCAACTCGGCGATCCGCCCTTTTGTCTAGTTCATCGCCATCTTGCATTAGCCTTCAGCATCGTCATGTTTGGTTCATTGGGTGACATAGTACATCTTCACGAAACTGTTGGGCGATATGTCGACTGCTCCTTTTCACTGCCGATTTGATACTTTCCTCAGGGCTCAGCACACTGGAACAAAAGGAGAGGATAAGAACTTTTGGCGACTCGCCGAATGGGTTCGGTGATTCTTTGATCTTCATTTCTTCGACCTTTCAGCTACTTTTGTTCCTTTTTGCTAAGTAGTGTGCATTCTATCCCTCAAAAATGAAATACCTGAAACTTACTTTTTTCATCAGATATTTAGATATAATATGAATTTGAAGACACTAATTATATCAAAATATAGCCCTAAATGGGGCCAATTTGTGGACTTATCAATAACGCTCAACTACACATCATCTTATTCGAAGTATAGGTGGTCGCTAACAAGTGTAAACTAGACTAAGAGTTAGGGTGAATCCCACAAGAAGAGGTATAGGAAAGAAGATGATTACGAAGTAAAATAGTGTTCTAATTGTTTGTAGATGTAGATATTTTTGCAACAATAAAGTAAATGACAAGGATTTGATAGTTAATGCAAAATAGGGGATTCGGGTGACAAATTAACAACTACAAATAACTAGGAGTAAACAAGTAGAGAGGGTTTCTTAGCAATGTGATAAATTTAATGCTAATTTCATAATGGGTGATTACTAATGAGTCAAAGTCGTTGACTCTTTGTGGGTAGACTAGGTCTTGGGTACAATAGTCATTTCTCAATCAACTATTACGAAACAAGGGAGTTCTTTTGAACCTCAACAAGCACAACCACAGTGAAACAACCCATAACCTTAATCATTCTACTTTTTAAGCTACATTTGAAAGATTGTGTTCAAACCCAGTTTCTCAAGCTAGATTCGTAACAACACAATCACTTCAATTATCAACTAACAATTTAACTCTAAAATTTCTTTCTCTAACAAGGATATAGTACTAAGCTAGAATTACATTTGCAACTACTATTCGTCAATTAAAAAACAAACTATTAATTGAAACCACATCAAATCAATAAAAAAATCACTAAGTAATCACACTCATTAGCTAATTAATGCAGTCAACTACAATATCACACCCCAAACAAGGAGGGTTTTAGCCAATTATAATAAAGAACCAAAAATTATTACCAACGAAATTTTCCATCAAGTGGGGAAACAATTCAAAAAGTGTATTAATAATATTTAGAATGTTAAAGTTTAAAAACCCAGAACAGGACAATGTGGGAACGCTCTTTATTCTTTTAAAAATTGTATTTATACGTTCCCTAAATTTCAGCATCTGAGTTACTTGGAGAAGTACGACGGGTTTCGCCGACTTGGTCGGCGATGAGCCAAGTGCTCCTATTCTCTCCTTTTTGGCGTGATTTTTTTAGCCAAATTGTTCTGTAACATTAGGCAGTTAATATTGGCCTCACCGATCTGTTCGATGTGTCGGTAAAACACCAGTTTGCTCGCCAAGTTGGTTTAATCTATTGGCTGGTCTGCTGGAACATTAGGTGAGTGAAAGGTCAATGATGAGTCAGGAATTTCAACTCAATTAGGGCTTAATATTTAAGGAATTAGTGTCATCAACGCCAATTATATACTCATCACTGATGTTAAAATGTTAATTTGCTACAATGAAGTCAAAAGAGCAAGGCAAGGACATTACGGGGCAAAAAGGAGCGAAAAAGCTGAAGAAGTTAAAGGAAAGCAATGCCGGTACTCGCCAAAGCCACTTTGTGATTCGACAAATGTACCATCAGCTCGGCTAAAGTTCCAGCAGGCAAACCCATGGACAAAACCAACTTGGCGATCGGATAAGCATTTCGGTGTTTTGTCAAAGTGTTCGACAATGCCAATTTAGTTCACCTAAAGTTACATAGAATAGATTGTGAAAGGTCAATCCAAGAAGGCTATGAAACAAGGCACTCGGCGTATCACCCACCAGGTTGGCGAAGCCTGACATACTTTTTCGAGTGACTCTGATCCTAAAATTTTGGGAATGTATCAATGCAATTTTAAAAAGATTGAAAAAGAGTCCCACATTGTCCGATTCTGGGTTTTTTATCTTCAACATCCTAAACATTGTTTTTAAACCTTTTTAGTAGAGAATAAGGGTTTGTTCGATTTTTAGCTTCAATTTGAGCATTTGGAGACTTGTAGATTGTTGCCCAATTTGATGGAAAACTTCGTTGGTAATGATTTCTTGTTATTTATTTTCTTTGGCTAAAACCCGAATTCTTGGGGATGTGATTATGCAGTTGAATGTTTCAATTGCCTTATGAGCATTAATTACTGATTTGATTGCTATTTGAAGTGGGTTCAATTAATAGTTTATGTTTTAATTGAGGAATTGTAGTTGCAAATACAATTGTAGTTTAATACTCCAAGCATATTTGAGAAAGAAGTATTAGATTTAAAATTATTAGTTGATGATTGTATAGATTGTATTGAGTTGTTGATTTGTGGTTTGCTTGTCAAGGTTTGAAAGATTTCACTTGATTCGTAATTGTTGATTGATAAATTGCTATTGCACCAAAAGCCTAACCTACCCACTGAGGTTCAACGACTTTTAGTAAATAATAATTACCCATTAGGCGAAATTGGCATTTAATTTATCATACTCAAAAGAAACCCTCTCTACTTTTTTATTCCCGATTATTTGTAGTTGTTAGCTAGTTAGCCAAATCCCCCTATTATACATTAATTGTCAAACCCTTGTCATTTACTTTATTATTGTGAAAATGTCTACATCTACAAACGATTAGAACACCATTTTACTTTGTAATCGAATTCTTTACCGTAGCACTCACTGTGGGATCGACCCCAACTCTTAGTTGGGTTTATACTGGTTAGTGACCACTATTGGGTACTTGATGTTTGCGTAATCAAGACACAACTTACAATGCAAGTGTCTACAATCGTACAATAGTTTAGTAACCCAACCAAGGGTTGGGATCGTTCCCAAGAGAGTGGTTTTGAGAATTAATAGAAAAATAAAATGTATTTCTAACTAGTTGTAGCTGTGGACATTAACGATTAAAAATATTGTAAATTAAAGGGGGACACAAGAGTGTTAATTAACAATGGGGTTTTGTCACCATTAAGTAAAAACAACAAAATAAACAAGGATTTCTAATTAATGAGAGGTTATCCTTGGGATGTGACGAGAATACAGGCTAAGCTAGATTATTGGGTATATGCTTTCGATAGAAGATTCATACAATAATTGTGACTAGGCTAAACTTTAAAAGGGATAAGCTCTCTCACGATCAACTTACCCCATTTCAAATGCGTTCCTCTCGCACACCCACTTGCCGCATGAAGACCAGCCTACGCCTTAACCCGCTCACTCTCTCGAGCAGAGTGTGTGGGAATCAGACTAGGATTCACTCTCTCGAGCTGAACCTCATGTCGACCTACTCTCACCAACCAGCAATTTGTTAGTTTTAGTGTTACGATCTCTCTCTCTCGCAAGCCGAAAACAATAAATAAACTTGTATTTGGAACTACCAATTCATTAAATTAATCCAAAACTACCAAACCAAATCACAATTAAACTATCAGCAAGCAAGACCCAAACATTATCTTAACTCATATTCGTTAAATCACACCCCAAGAATTGGGGTTTTTAGCCACACATATATAAGAAATAGAAATTTATACCAAAATGAGCTCGTATTCAACTAGGTATGAAGATTTAAGTCTTTATACATGCCAAAATTGAAGTATCCAAGAGAACCAAATCCAAATCTTGAAGATAAAACCCTTTGGATCTTCAAGTCTTCAAAACTCTCTCAAACGTAGAGGAAAAATATCAAAAGTACTAATCTATATGAAAATTATAATAATTGTTCCACACTTAAAACTACAACTATAACTAGTATTTATAGTTTTCAAAAATTTGTTCTGCAGTGGATCATTAGGCGTCGTTAGCCGGAATCTCCGATCAACACGACGATTCACCTTTTGGTGTAGTTCATCGCTGTCTTGCACCAGCCTTCAACATCGTCGTGCTCTGGGTCATTGGGCGACATGATACTGCTTCGCGGAACTTCTTGGTGATGCGCTGACTGCTTCTTTTTCCACCGACTTGATCCTTTCCTTCAGGGCTCAGAACACTGGAACAAAAAGCGAAGTAAGACCCTTCGGCGACTCGCCAAGTGAACTCGACGATCCTTAGGCCTTCATTTCTTCGTTCTTTCCAGCCTTCTCATTCCTTTTTCTGACGTAGTGTCCATGCTTTCCTTCAAAATTCAAATACCTGAAACTTAAGGGCTTTCATCAGATATTGCGATAAAATAAGCATTTGAGGACACAATTTCTATTAAAATGTAGCCCTAAATGAGTCTAATTTGTGGACTTATCAACACCCCCAACTTAAGCTTTTGCTTGTCCTCAAGCAAACTCAAGTTCAGCCGTTCAAAAAGGGTGTCTCGAATAGTGCTACACAAGACCAATCATCAATGCACGCAACAAGACTCAATTTACTTATGCAAACATCAAATGTGCACTAAAAGATTCAAGTTGTGACTCACCAATATCGAAGAATTTAGTGCTCACAATACTGTCTTCAAATGCAAGTTAAAGCTCAACCAAAGTGTTCAAATGACCTCACACAAGGAATGATTCCAATTTCACACAATGGTTCACAACTTAAAGCTTCGAAATCAGATGCAACGCTCACTCTCACAAGGAAGAACACAATGCATGCTTTCACCCATAGGTTTCCCGTATTTTCCAATCAACATTTGTTTCTGCTCACTCAAGATCAAAAAGGGTTTTTCAAGGCTATTAATGGGGCTGAGTGCAAAGATATGGTCATTTAGGCTCAGTGACTTTCATCCTCACAAAATGTGGTGCTCACAACACTTCCTTTCCTTTTCCTTAATCATACTCGTTGGTGCTCAGAAGTCATCCTATTATTCACTTTCCATGGATTGTTTGGGAACCCCATTTCTTTTGTACTTTATTCCACAACTTTCTTTTTCTTTCTCTTTTCTCTTTATTTTTTTTATATGGAGGGGTTCCATTTTTGTTCAAAACCATGGGTAAGGGGGACTTTCTTGCACTTATTGATTTTCCCTTATCTTTTCATCGCACCCCCGAACTTAGGCTTTTGACCTAATTTGGCTATTCAACTAACCACAACTTCATGAGGGTTATGGGTAATGGATAAAGAAAGGTTATGCTTTCATCAAGTTTCTTCCAATGAAAGGTAAGGCACAAGGGGTGTTCAAAAGCTATTAACACACTCACAAGGTAGGTCAGAAAAGAGGTATATGCTAAAGTGGTTCACACTCTTAGAAGTTGCCTAAGATCATATCAAGAGATAGCATCACTTACTTGACCGGACCAACGAGGCAAATTCTAGGATTTATCATGCATGGTTCAAAGTAAGCTCATCACACTAGGCATTGACACTGCAATTAAACAAGACTCCACACTTTCGCTAGTGTGCAATGATCATCACAATAGACTCAATTTGATACTAAGCTAGTCATATCAAGATGCAAAGAGTTCACATATTATCTATGCCACATCATTTGGCCTCATTGTAGCCGCGTAATCACGTTCATTCGATTGAGAGTACTATTTAAGTCATCGATATTGATCGGAACCAAGACTTCAATTTTGAAAAAGAACAGGCACATTCAACACACGATAGGTGGAAATTTTTTTAGGACGGGTCAAAAGGAGCCATAAGCTCAAACAACCACACAAAGCAATGTAAAAATAATTTAAGCACAAAACCAAAATATAAACAAAACACAAACATCAATAGCACACTAGGCTAAGCTTTAAATGGAAATAAGTTCCCTCGCGGGCAACTTACCCCATTTCAAATGTGTTCCTCTCGGACACCCATTTGCCGCATGAAGACCAGCCTACGCCTTATCCCACTCACTCTCTCGAGCTCAGTGTTAGGATATGGGACTAGGGCTCACCCTCTCGGGCTGAACCTCATGTCGACCCACTCCTTAGGCCATCAGTCTAGTGGTCTTGGTTTCGCCACGTCCCTCTCGAGCAAGCCGAAAACACTTTGTATTTGCAACTACAAACCCTTTAGATTAAACCACAACCCTAGGTGAAATCACCATTAAACTAACATTTAACCTATCAGCAAGCAAGACCCAACAATAATATCAACACATATTTGCTAAATCACACCCCAAGAATGATGTTTTTTAGCCACATATCAAGAAATAACAAAATACACCTAAAATTATAGTAAAATCAAATGGTATAAGAAATTAAACCTTAATTTATGCAAAGGAAGAAGAATAGAGAAGACCCACTTCCAACTTGGGGAAGATGAACTCCTTTCTTCAAGTACCCAAAAACCCTCTCCAAAGTTGAGAGAAAATATCTAAAAAGTACTATTCCATTATGGAAATAAAAATAAAAATTTGACTCCTTAAAAATAATAATAAGTTCACTATTTATAGACTTCAGAAAATAGAGTTGGCGGATCTTTCGGTGAAGTTAGTCGATGTCGCTGAATGACTTCGGCAACTCGCCCTTCATCTGTCTCATCGTTGTTTCGTGCTTCCCTTAAGCACCTTCACGTTCTGGACCATAGGGCAGTATAGTACTACTTAGCGAAACTATTCGGCGAAGCGCCGACTGCTCCTTTCATCGCCTTTTTGATCCTTCTCCTTTAGGGGTTCGCGTAATGTTACAAAGGGAGGAGTAAATCTCTTCAGCAAATCGCCAAGTGTGCTTGGCGATGCTCGGGCTTTAGCTTAGTCGTTCTTTTCAGCCTTTTTGTTCCTTTTTTCGCCTAAGTGTTCATGCTTTCACTAAAACATCAAATACCTGTAACTTAAGAGTTTTCATCAGATATTTAGACCAAATAAGCATTCGAGCACACTATTCGTATCAAAATAAAGCCCTAAATGAGTCTAATTTGCGGACTCATCAGACTCCAGAAGGGCCAGCTCCACTGAATCCCGCAACATGTGCTAAGGAAGCCTATACGGCAACATCTATCATAATTGCTTCCATCTCGGTCAGGTCTTCATCTGCAGCTCCCTCAGTCTTTTCATGCATCTCTTCATCAGTCTCTACTTCTAAGTAAGGATCGGCTGTCTGCTCCATTCTATCCCCATGTCCAGTGGTGGTTTGAGGCATCTTAGGCACGTCTGGAATTTTCACTATTCCAAAAACCATAGATACATCGGAGGACTTCAGCTGGTTTACATCTTTTCGCAGCTCAGCAATGGCAGCTTTTAAAATTATCACCTCATCTGTGGCCCCTTGGTTGTGCTCACACACCGTTATCCTGGCCGCTAGGGCATCAATGATAGTGTTCAGAGGTGTCACAACATCGACTAGGGACAGCTGGATGATGCTTGGAACAAAGGCCTCTAGACTGGCAGCCCGACAATCAGCAGAAAGGGCCAACTGTCCTATCCAGAGTAGGGAAGCCTGGGTGAGTGGAGGTCGGGAGATAGCAGTAGTGGGTCTAGGACGTAGTTCAGTTGCAGAAGAATCTGGAGTATCAAAAGAAGTAGAAATAGGGATACCTGAAGGCCCAGAGGCCGGATTAGGCAAAAATGCCTCTGCAGGTGCTGATTCAGTGTCCACTGGGGGTTCATTCTTCTTTTCCTCCTGATCTTTATGGTTCTTAGCTTCGATCCTTCGAATATCAGTGGAGGATGTGGGAATCACTTCCATATTTTTCTTTGCATCTCTTGGTACCTGAACCCTTATACACAACTCGGTGATCAATATCGGGAAAGGAAGAGAGGTCTGGGACTGCTTTGCACGCATATGAATCTCTGAAGCCATGATCATCCCCAAATTTATTCTAGTGTTCTCCATGATGCAACCCAAACAAGCTGCTTTAGCAAGGCGAAGAATCAACTCATTCTGGGATGGCATAATTGTACTGCTGATAAATCCGAACCAGTATCTTTTAGTTATATTCAGGTCTTTATTTTTAATTGGAGAACCTTCTGCCAACCACCTCAGCAAACCGTTTGAAATTAGTGGGGATAACCACTTTTTCATTGTGTCCAGCTTCTCCGTTCTGATCAAGTGCTGGCAGTGATCCTCAATACTTGTGGATATGCCCAAGATTGTGTTGATGGCCTCACTGTCACAAATTACCTTCCTTCCTCTAACAACCACATAATCGGCTTCTTTGAACGTTGATATTAACCTCTTCCTCTATGGTACCAGTACACTGTATGCACTGTAAAATTCTCTGACCCAACTTGGTATGTAAGAGCCATGGGGTTTTTTAAATATTTGGAACTTGTGGTGCTTCAGGCACTCCATTATCTCTGGGTACCTGTCGATAATCCCATCTATGGACATACGTTTTTCCTCCAGGATAGTCCTCAGCCACTCAACCTTTGATCTATTCATTGACTTGGGCGGAGGACCTTTTACAGGTGGTGCCAACACTATTGCTTGTTCTGGATCTGGAAGTGTAGGAGTGGTAGACTGGGTACTCCGGATTCTAGATGGATCATTTAACCTCTTTGTAACGACTTGGAAAATGATAGGTTAAGCAAGAGCCTATGACTTTGTGTTGACTTTATAATGAGGTTCTATGAGGGGTTTTTATGTAATTTCATTTTAAATGTGTTACATCCGACAATTTAAAATGAATATGAAGTAGCTTGAAATTGGAAGTAGTCACTTTTGGAAAAAGTTCAGAACCTGGAAATTTGGTTAAGTGTGGGAAATCAGTGAGTTTTTGGCCAACTTTGAGCAGTCATAACTCCTAGCTCAGGATGATCCAGGAGTAGTTCCAGTTATGTTTGGAAAGCCCTTGGAACGATCTTTCCAACGCCACCGAGTTTGTATGAGCGAGTTATGCCCTTTGAAAATTGGGCAGTGAGTAAGGAGTCCGTCCAGAAATTTAAGGGCATTTTGGTCTTTTCACAAATCTTTTCTTTTGAGGTTATATTATTGTGTTAGGCTGATTGTGGATCATTTTTGTTCCATTATAAAAGAGTAAGAGTTAGGGTCCTTGAGTGAAGAAGAGAAGAAGAGGGGAAGAAGAAAAAGAAGAAGTTGGAGTTAGGATTGAAGATTTTGAGTTCCTTCTTCTTCAATTCTCGTGGGTTTTCAACTTAGAGGTATGGGGATTCTTTATCGTTTATTATTCTTCCTTTCAAGGAGCTCAATTCAAATGATTCAAAGTTCTTCCAAAAACACAAATATCCTAATTTCGATTCTAAGAATGGGTTCTTGCATTAAATGATTTTTTTTTGATGATTTACGTTATTAATGGTGTCTATTGATGGTTTTAAGAAAGAAATTTCCATGAACCCATGTCTTGTCAAGTTTCCTAAAGTTGGCTTATGAAATGGGTTTATTATTTATGATTGAATGATGATGGAAGTATGCTTGGATTGAGTTGAATAGTTGACTTCTATTATTATCTATGCTTATCTATTGTGAATTGTTGGAGAGTTGAGGAATGGTTATTGTGGCTTGGCAAAAAGGGTAAGTGGACCTAACTTCATTGTTAAGGTAGAATTGATATAGAATTGTGATAGATTGATGTGTGATCCACTTATGGTGAAGGTGTTTACTTATTGAATGTATTGTGTTTATGGCCTTGGAGGCATTATATGAGGAATTGAAGTGTTGACATGATATCATATATGTGAATGGAATGTGAAGGACTTGAATGAGAATCAAATGAAGTAAAGGCAATCATGTTGTGAATATAAAGGTATTCATGTGATCTCAAGGTGATCTTGTTTAAAGTGTTATTGTATTGTAATTGAAAGTGTGTCCTCTATTATTGTTCATATGTGATGATGATGGAATGTGAAGGAACTTTATAATGTGATGTGTGTCTTGACTTGGTAGACTTAGGTGCCTCTTCTTGATACATTAGAAGCTTTGTTGAATATGAATCGATAGGATATGGCATTCCTTTCGGATGTAAGTGACGAAACCTGTTTTTGAGCTGGACAGTGTTTGGTATTTTAGGCATATCTCTTTCTCTAGAACTTAGTTTGCCGTGAATAAATATGATTTGGAAAGATAACTCGTATACCTACAACTTTTATGTTTATGTAAAATTCTAATTTAACTATTATGGATACGAAATATGGGACGCAACATAGGGCAAGTTCTGCCCAGATTCCGTGAATTGAAATCCTGCATGACCAGCGGCTAGTGTCTTGACTATATCTTTTTGTACAAAATATATTTTGCGGTGATCCTTGTTTGTTTGCAACCCTAAGAGATGTATCTACATCTTTCATGAAGGTTATAAAGTCTAGTTCTGCCATTTTCCTTTTCAAATCTAAGATGCAACATGAGGTACTAGGCTGGCCAGATTCCCTGTTTTGGGAGCATAGTTGTATTTGTACATGCTAGGCTTACTTATGATGATGATCCTATTTTACGTCATCATTACTGATAGCATCCAAGGAAGCTCTACTCCATTGAAGGACAAGGATGACGCTTTAGAAACTCCAAGGAGGCCCATAACAAGATCTCAAACCAAGGAGTTCAATGATAAGCTCAATGGGCTTCAATCGCTGATCCAAAGGTTTCTTATTGGGGAAGAAGAGCTCAAGCCCAAGGGAGAGGAATTGTCCAAATGCTACAATTATTTGGTGGCCCAAATTCAAGCCCAAGATGAGGAATTTTAAGGTCCAATTTCGTGCAAAAAAAGGTCAAGAAGAGTCCAAGAATCAGCCACAACAAGAGTTGCTTTCTGCCCAAGTTTTGAGAGAAGACTAGTCAAACTTTCCAAGATTGTCAAGATTCTTTTCCTAGTTGGGATTTACCTTATTTATTTATTTATATATAGGTTATTAATATTTTCCTTAGTCTATTTATGGTCTCCTAAGTACCATTTAATGCTTTCCTAGAAGTACTAAATTTGTTCCTAGTTAGGTTACTTTATTTCCTTTCTAGAGTAGGATTCCTTGTAATTGTTTTTTTTAGGGTTTGGCTTCTTGGACGTTTTTCCCTTCTCCTATATATAGGAGTCCTTTTCATTCATTAAAGACAATTTAGATTGATATTAAGAATATTTGAGAGAGTTCTTTGAACCTTTGTGACTTGTTCTTTGAGAATTTATCTTTAAACCTTTACTAGTTTCATAGTTTAAGGTATAAAGTAACTTCTTCTTGTGATATCTTTGGTTTCTTTTTGGTATTCTTTAGAAGGTGATTAGTTTCTACATACTAATTATTGTCTTTAGTTACTCATAAAGCGGTCAAGATCCGAATCTATCGTTTTGATTCGTTTTCTCAAGTAAAGGCGTTAGATTTCTTCCATAAATCTATACGTTGTTACTTGGATCTTTTCAAGGCCTTAGAACATCTAATCTTTGGAAATTCGTGGATCTTTCCTTCGAATTTCCCATATCTTTATTTAGTTTTTTTGTTTCTTTTCTTTGTGCTTCCGCATTCTAATATTTAATTCTCTATTTGTGATCTCCCTTAACCTTGTTGTTATCATTACTGAGCTAATAGAAGTTAAATAAGTTATGTAATTGTATTTCTAAGGTTGATATACTCGTGAACAAGTTGAGGTATGTGGGTTTGATTGTGGAAACCTTCCTTTCCACAAGTCCAACCATTTATCCTCTATTTCTACTTTAAGTTTATGGGTCCTTATGATTATTTATGAACGCTTGCTATTTATTGAAAGTGTCTTCGTGTGTAAAGAATGTTTTTAATTCCTTATGGTTTTGGTGTCTATGCGATGAATGAATGCTAAGAGGCTTGTATTAGACCTCTTCGAGGTCTAGTACGCCGGTTACGACTAGGGGGTGCTCCCGGGTCGTGACACTCTTAGATCATAATTCAGCTCTCTGTGCTATTGTGAGCTCATCCTCTTTAGATCCTGTAGTCTGAGGTTTCATATGTTTCTTCTCACTATCAAATGGACTGTGGTAAGAAGCATAATATCTCTCACTGTCGGAGTTTGTAGATCATAACTCAGGTGCTTTGGTTTTTCCTTTGTTTTTTCCTATTAGATGTGAACAATTTTGCAGTCTTGTCTTTTGATACCACTGCACCTTCGTTGATTTTAATCCCTTTCACCTTATTGTGTGGTGGCATGTCTCTACCTGAAGCCTTTGGTCTAGCCATGTCTGCAATATACTAAAAAAATTGAGAAAGAATACAATTAATATCCTTAGACAATATACTGCAGACAGACTCGCCGATCCAGTCGGCGAATTGCCGAACCACCTTGGCGACCTAGCTCAGGCTCGCCAAAGGTATTAGCTCAAAGGTTAGAGAAACTTGGCGATGAGAAGGCCTTTTCGGTGTCTCACCCACTACTTTCAGTGAACAACGGTTTGTCCGCCGAAAGTGAGATCAGGGAGGGAGAAAAAGGGTGAACTATTTCGCTTTGGGCGAGTCACCGAGTGCTTTTGGTGACCTCACGCTTCTCGCTCAAAGCTACAGAATCTCAAGTCAAATTTCACACGAAATTAAAGGTGAGATGGGTATTTTTAGGCTAACCGCCGAGTAATTTGGTGAGCTCGACTTAGCTCACCAAACGGCCCAACTTTCCAATAATAGACCCGACATCTCGAATTCAGCCCTGCAATCCCGGGATACTCAGAGGTCTCCTGGTTCTGCAAATCTAGATAGCACGCAAATATAATCACGAGATTTGACTCATTTCAACACACAAGCATACAAAATTTTAAAAATCAAGATACAACAGGCAAGATTCTAGACTTAAGATATGCATTCAAACATTCTAATCCTACCTGATAGGCCCAGCACACGACAACAAGATATGAGTATTTCAAGTGAGCAAACGATTCTTAAAATTAAACTCGGGGTTCGAAAACTAACCTTAGATGACGATTAATACAAATTCAAATGCTAAGCAGCAAAGTAATCAAACTCTGAGCACAAACCATTGCCTAAAATACTTACAAAGATGCGAAACTATATTTCGTGAGGGTAGAAAGTGAGGGAAAATGAAATTTCAAACCCTTTGAACCGATATACTATCCGGTTCATGCCCATTCGGAAATATTAGTCATGTTCACCTACGTACTTGGTGACACGCCCATTGGTTATTTACCTCACCAAATTTTACAAGACCTTTATTAAATATGACGATCCAAATTACGGTCTACATCGGGATGCCAACCTGGTTGGCTATTTGCCAAATTTCTCCTTGGCTCGCCGAATTTTACAGGCCCAAATTACTATGATTTTGAACTTAACGATGGATTAATCGGGAACTCTGACCCTTTCGGCGATGTGCCAACTAGGTCATTCTTTCGCCCATCTGCACTTTTCAAACGCTTTCCCACATAAACCTACACAATCAACACACCATTATTTATAAACTCAAAATAAGAACAAGGGTTTTGGGTTGCCTCCCAAATAGTGCCTTAGATAATGTCGTGGCACGACGCAAGTCAGCACTCAAACTCAATTTTTGGGGTTAGCCGTAGTATCACTAGGCAACACCCTATTTTGTTGCGGGTGGAGATCGAGAAATGCGTAACCCATGAGGTTCTCGAGCAGCTGGATAGCTCTAGAATGAGACCAAATCATCTGGTTCATTCTTTCAATGTCTTCCTTCATTGCTTTCATCTCTCTATCTGGCTCAGTCACTTTGTGGAGAATGATTTTGAGCATTCCCTCAAGGCGTTTAACCTCATTGTCTTTGAGACTTCTTCACTCATGAGAAGGGATGTATTTAACCTTCCTCTAACACTGGACTTTGATCTTCACCTACTTTTTTGCCAACTCATCCATCTGAGTCATCTGGTAGGACAACATGAAGTCCTTTTCTACTTCTTGGTTCGTTTCAGGCATTTGATTAAGCAGTTGAGCTGCTATCACATATGGATGTTTCTTAATGCCTCCATGAATGAGTTGGTCGACCAACCTCTTGTTTCCAAGACCATGACTTCTATTTAAACAGTCAAGGAGAGCTATGTCGGGAATGTCATAATTTGGGCATTGATTGATCAATTCATTAAACATTGCCCATGACATGTGGATCCGTTCTCCTTCCATTTTCTTGAAGGTGAGGATACGATCCTGGAACATCATTACCTCTAATGGAGGAAACTCCATTGACTCCCGAGTATAGCTCACCATGCTCACTTACTCTATTTGGATACAAACAAACCAACAAAACCAAACTAAAGATTAAGTGAGTAAACTACAACTCAGAAGAACAAAAAATTTACTAATCTAAAAATTCTCAAATAAGACCACTCCCCGGCAGCGGCACCATTTTGATGTTTGTGTAATCAAGACACAACTTCTAATGCAAGTGTCTACGATCGTACAATAGTTTAGTAACCCAACTGAGGGTTGGGATCGTACCCAAGATAGTTGTTTTGAGATTTAATAGAAAAATAAAATTTATTTCTAATTAGTCGTAGCTAAAGACATTAACGATTAAAAATATTGTGCATTAAAGGGGGACAAAAGAGTGTCCCCCTTTAACAATGGTTTTGTCACTAGTAAGTAAAAACAACAAAATAAACAAGGATTTTTAAGTAATGAGAAGGGATCCTTGGGATGTGACGGAAATATGGGCTAAGCTAGATTATTTGGTACATGCTTTCGATAGAAGATTCATAAAATAATTCTGACTAGAGTAAACTTTAAAGGGGATAAGCTCTCTCTTAAGCAAATTACCCCGTTTCAAATGCGTTCCTCTTGGACACCCACTTGCTGCATGAAGTCCAGCCTACGCCTTAATCCACTCACTCTCTTGAGCTGAGTGTGCGGGAATGAGACAAGGATTCACTCTCTCGAGTTGAACCTCATGTCGACCCACTCCCACCGTCCATCAATTTAGTAGTTTTAGTTTTACGACCTCTCTCTCGAGTAAGGCGAAAACACATAAATAAACCTGTATTTGCAACTACAAATTCATTAAATTCATCCACAACTACTAAATAAAATCACAATTAAACTATGGTTAAACTATTGGCAAGTAAGACCCAACAATTATCTTAACCCATATTCGCTAAATCACTCCTCAAGACTTGGGGTCTTTAGCCTCACATTTATAAGAGATAGAAATTTATACCAAATTAAGCTCGCATTCAACTAGGTATGAAGATTTAAGTCTTGATACATGCCAAGATTGAAGAATCCAAGAGACCCAAATCCAAATCTTGAAGATGAAACCCTTTGGATATTCAAGTCTTCAAAACCCTCTCAAACTTAGAGCAAAAATATCAAAAGTACTATTCTATATGAAAATTATAATAATTGTTCCACACTTAAAACTATAAATAAAAACTACAACTCTAACTAGCATTTATAGTTTTCACAGATTTGTGTTGCAGTGGATCATTCGGTATCGTTAGTCGAAATCGTCAATCAACTCGGTGATTCATCTTTTAGTGTAGTTCATCGTCGTCTTGCACCAGCCTTCAGCATCGTCATGCTTTGGGTCATTGGGCAACATGGTACTGCTTCGCGGAACTTCTCTACGATGCGCCAACTGCTCTTTTTTCCGCCCACTTTATCCTTTCCTTCAAGGCTCACCACACTGGAACAAAAGGTGAAGTAAGACCGTTCAACGACTCGCCAACTGAACTCGGTGATCCTTAGTCATTCATTTATTTATTCTGTTCAGCATTTTCGTTACTTTTTGCTACGTAGTATCCATACTTTTCTTCAAATTTCAAATACCTTAAGATTAGGGTTTTTCATCAGATATTGAGATAAAATAAGCAATTGAGGAAACAATTTCTATTAATATATAGCCCTAAATGAGTCCAATTTGTGGACTCATCAGTACATGTTTTTTGATAATAAATCCGTTGAATATTTGTGACTAGGCTAGACTATAGTGGGGGTATATTCTCCCTCAAGCAACTTACCCCGAATCAAATGGGTTCCTCTCGGACACCTACATGCCACATGAAGAACAACCTCCACCTTAGCCCACTCACTCTCTCGAGCTGAGTGTGTGGGAGAAGGACTAGGGTTCACTCTCTCGAGCTGAACCTTATGTCGACCCAATCCCACCGGCCATCAATTTAGTAGTTTTAGTTTTACGACCTCTATCTCAAGCAAGCCGAAAACACAAAGGTGAAATTGTATTTGCACCTATAATTTCATTTAGTTCCACCGCAACTACTAAACGAAATCACAACTTCAAGTTATTCAAAACCCTCTCCAAACTTAGAACTCAAAAGTCTATGTTAAAAGTTTTATATTAAAAATCTAATATTAAGCTATAACTCTCAACGAGTATTTATAGTTTTCAAAAATTTCTTCTTCAGCGGATCATTTGGCGGCGTTTGTCGAGATTGCTGATCAACTCGGCGATCCGCCCTTTGGTACGTTTGATCGCCATCTTTATCTATCCTTCAGCATCGTCGTGTTTTGGATCATTTAGCGACATAGTACTGCTTCACAGAACTGCTCGGCGACACGCCGACTGCTCCTTTTCACCGCCGATTTGATCCTTTCCTTTAGGGTCCTTAGTCTATTTATGGTCTCCTAAGTACCATTTAATGCTTTCCTAGAAGTACTAAATTTGTTCCTAGTTAGGTTACTTTATTTCCTTTCTTGAGTAGGATTCCTTGTAATTGTCTTTCTAGGGTTCCTTGGACGGTTTTTCCCCTTCTCCTATATATAGGAGTCCTTTTCATACATTAAAGACAATTTAGATTGATATTAATAATATTTGAGAGAGTTCTTTGAACCTTTGTGACTTGTTCTTTGAGAATTTATCTTTAAACCTTTACTAGTTTCATAGTTTAAGGTATAAAGTATCTTTCTCTTGTGATATCTTTGGTTTCTTTTTGGTATTCTTTAGAAGGTGATTAGTTTCTACATACTAATTATTGTCTTTAGTTACTCATAAAGCGGTCAAGATCTGAATCTATCGTTTTGATTCGTTTTCTCAAGTAAAGGTGTTATATTTCTTCCATAAATCTATACGTTGTTACTTGGACCTTTTCAAGGCTTTAGAACATCTAATCCTTGGAAATTCGTGGATCTTTCCTTCTAATTTCCCATATCTTTAGTTAGTTTTTTTGTTTCTTTTCCTTGTGCTTCTGCATTCTAATATTCAATTCTCTATTTGTGATCTCCCTTAACCTTGCTGTTATCAAGTGGTATCAGAGCGGTTCTATCAAGATTCCGTTCTTGATAAATCTTGGGATTTCTTCTTATATTAGAGCAGGAAAAAAAAAAACTGTAGCGTGAACAGTAGCGTCGTGAAAAAAAAAAATTCAGTAGCGTGAACAAAAAAAAGAAGTTATAACTTGCTCTCTAAGAAATCTGATTACTTGTCCTCCAAGAAATTTGATTACTTGATACCCAAGAAAGGTTATTACTTGCTATTCAAGAAATCTTATTACTTGCTCCACAAGTTTTGCATTAATTTGTTTCCAAGCAAGAAGGTAGCAAGAAGAGGGTATTCTAGATCTTTAAGAATAAGAGGAATTTCTTTTTTCTTTTTCTTATAATTCTAAAATAAGTTCCTTTTTATTCATGTTTTGTTTCAACTAAATCCTACTTGTTCTAGGACTAGTTCTTTACTTTCTTTTTGTACCCCAAGATTCCATACTTTATTACTACGAACTTGATACACGTTTTGGTTTAATTCTAAATCTACAAAGTATTCTCGTTCAAAGGTTATTTTGAGTGGAAAAAGGCAAATGTGGGTGAGTTTAAAAGAGGGTAAAAGCCATACTAAAAGTGTGATACTTGATCATTTATTCTTTTTTTTTAGATGTCTAATTCAGGTGGTGATGAGGAAAGGGCTCGTTTAGAAGCCGAGGTCAAAAGAAGGAACGACTTCACCTTTCAAGCTATGCACCAACAATTTGAGAGATGGACCCTTCAATTTCAAGAGATGAGGGATATGATTATCGAGCAAAATGACACCATAGCTGCAATTAGGAGGGAGAATAATGTTGTACCCCCAAATAATGTTAGACCCCAAGTTAGAAGGAATGTACCCCATATCCCTTTTGTAAATCCTGAATATGATAATGATGATTTTGATGTTGAATTTAATCTAGAAAGAAGAGATAGGAGGGGACAAAGAGGTAGAGTAGAAGATGATAATATAAATAGTATAAAGATGAAGATGCCATCTTTCAAGGGGACAAGGGATCCAGACTTTTACCTTGATTGGGAGAGACGAGTTGAAGCCATCTTTGATTGCCATAACTACTCTGAGGGTAAGAAAGTTAAACTTGTTGTTGTTGAGATTTCTGATTATGCTGCTTCTTGGTGGAAAAAGCTTGCTGGGGACAGATTGCAAGGGAAGCTACCACCTATTGCTACGTGGGCAGAGATGAAGAGGGTAATGAGGAAGCGATTTATTCCATCATACTTCCAAAGAGATCTACAATCTCGCCTTCAACACTTGAAGCAAGGCTCCATGTCGGTGGATGAGTACTTCAAAAGCATGGATATGGCTATGATCCAAGCTAACTGCATGGAGGAAGAAGAGGCTACAATAGCTAGATTTTTAAATGGTTTAAATACAGAAATAGCTAATGTAGTAGAGATACAAAAATATGTAACTTTAGATGAGTTAGTTGATTTGTCTGTAAAAGTTGAAAAACAAATTGAGAAGAAGCAGCAAAATAACTCATGAAGAAGTCGACCAAACACTATCTCTAAGAAGCCATGGTCAACTCAAGAGGGGAAACCTCCTTCAAAACCTCAAGATGATAGAGGTAAAGGTAAAGTTGAGGAGGGAGGTAAAACCTTTAATCCTAAATCTTCTAAACCTTCAAGTTCTATTCAATGTCACAAATGTCATGGAAGGGGGCATATGATGCATGAATGTCCAAGTAGAAGAAACATCCTACTTAGAGAGAATGGAGAATATGAGAGTGAAAAAAGTGAGGGGGAAGAAGAAGAGGGAGAAGGTGTAAGTGAGGAAGATGATTTGGAACTGCCTAATGATGGTATAATTGGGGTGGTTAGGAGAATTATGACTATCAATTTGGATAGTGTTGATGAAGGGCAGAGAGAGAATTTGTTTCATACTAGGTGTGGGATAAAAGGGAAGACTTATTCTATGATTATTGATGGGGGAAGTTGTGCAAATGTGGTGAGTTCATACTTGGTGGATAAACTAGGAATTGCATACATGAAGCGCTCTACCCCATATAGGCTCCAATGGTTGAATGATTGTGGAGCAGTAAAAGTGAACAAACAATGCATGATTTCATTCAATGTTGGTAGGTATGAAGATGAGATTCTTTGTGATGTAGTTCCAATGCAAGCATGTCATGTTTTACTTGGCCGACCTTAGCAGTAAGATAGGGATACTACTCATCATGGGAGAAAGAATAGGTATAGTCTTCTGCATAATGGTAAGAAGTATACTCTTGCACCATTATCTCCTTCTCAAGTGTTTGAAGATCAAAAACGATTGAGGGAAACAATGCGAAAACAAAAGGGAGAGGTAAAAAGTGAGCTTGAGGGAAAAGAAAAAGGCCAAGAGATAGAAAAAAAGAGAGATGGCCGAGAGAAAGAGAGAGAGGGCATCGATCTAAGTAAAGAGGTAAAAAGAGGGTGTGAGTAAAAAAATAAAATGTTTTGATGAGAGGAAAGAGGCTAAGGAAAAGAAAAATGAGAGCCTTTATATAAAAGCCAAAGAGTGTTTGAATGCTAGGAGAGAGGGGCTGCCCATAATACTACTTACTTACAAAGAAGTATTGATTAATTTTGAGCAACTAACTCCTTCTTTGCCAAATAGTGTTTCTTCTCTTTTGCAGAATTTTGAAGATGTTTTTCCTGATGACACTCCAAAGGAATTGCCACCTTTGAGAGGGATTGAGCACCAAATAGACTTTGTGCTTGGGTCTCAACTTCCTAATAGGCCTGCCTATAGGAGCAATCCTGAAGAGACCAAAGAATTACAAAGGCAAGTTGAAGAATTGCTTGAAAAGGGATTTGTTCGAGAGAGTATGAGCCCATGCTCTGTTCCAGTCCTATTGGTCCCCAAAAGGATGGAACATGGAGGATGTGTGTAGATTGTCAAGCCATCAACAAGATAACGGTAAAGTATTGTCATCCTATCCCTCGTCTTGATGACATGTTGGACCAACTGTATGGTTCCAAAATCTTTTCTAAAATTGATATAAAGAGTGGTTACCATCAGATTCGTATGAATCCTGGAGATGAATGGAAAACTGCTTTTAAGACCAAATATGGACTTTATGAGTGGTTAGTTATGCCCTTTGGCTTGACTAATGCACCAAACACTTTTATGAGACTAATGAATCATGTTTTTAAAGATTTCCATGGAAAATTTATTGTGGTGTATTTTGATGACATCTTGATCTTTTCTCAAAATCTGGATGGACACCTAGAGCACTTAAAACAAGTTTTTGAAGTTCTTAGAAATCAGCGCTTATTTGCTAATCTCAACAAGTGTACTTTCTGCGTGGATCGTGTGGTTTTCTTAGGTTTTGTGGTCAGTTCTAAGGGAGTTGAAGTAGATGATGAGAAAATCAAGGCAATAAAAGAATGGCCTAAACCTAATAGTGTAACTGAAGTTAGGAGTTTTCATGGACTTGCTAGTTTTTATAGGAGGTTTGTGCGAGACTTTAGCACCATTGCTGCTCCTTTAACTGAAGTTATTAAAAAAGATAAGGTTTTTACATGGAGAAAGGAACAAGATGATGCATTTAACTTGCTGAAGGATAAATTGTGTTCTGCTCCTCTTTTGCAATTTCCTGATTTTTCTAAGTATTTTGAAGTTGAGTGTGATGCCTCTGGTAAGGGCATAGGTGCAGTTTTGATGCAAGACTCCAAGCCAATTGCCTACTTTAGTGCTAAGTGGAGCAACATTGAACTACTCAACTTATGATAAGGAGCTATATGCCTTGGTAAGGGCGTTAGCTACATGGCAGCACTACTTGTGGCCTCGAGAATTTGTGGTCAAGACTGATCATGAGTCATTAAAATACTTGAAGAGCCAAGGTAAACTTAGTCGTAGGCATGCTGAATGGGTAGAGTTTATTGAAACTTTTCCTTATGTAATTGCTTACAAACAAGGAAAGGAGAATGTGGTTGCTGATGCACTCTCAAGAAGGTATGTTTTGATCTCTACTCTTATTTCAAAGTTATTGGGTTTTGACCAAATCAAGTTCCTCTATGCTAATGATTCTGATTTTGGTGAGATTTTTGCTGAATGTAAGTTAGGTCCTTTTCAGAAATTTAATCTTCAAGATGAATTTCTATTCAAGGAAAATAAATTATGTGTTCCTAACTGCTCGTTGCGTGAACTATTTGTTAGGGAAGCACTATGTGGAGGGCTAATGGGACATTTTGGTGTACTCAAAACACTGGAAATACTTTCTGAACATTTTTATTGGCCTAGCATGAGAAAGGATGTTCAAAAAGTGTGTTCTTATTGTCTTGAATGTAAACAGGCTAAGTCTAGAACATTGCCGCATGGTCTTTATACTCCTTTACCTGTTTCTAATTCCCCTTGGATTGGTATTTCTATGGATTTCATATTGGGGCTGCCAAGGACTAAGTATGGTAAGGATAGTATATTTGTGGTAGTAGATAGATTTTCTAAAATGGCTCGTTTTATCCCATGTAAAAAGACTAATGATGCATCTCATGTGCCTGACTTGTTTGTAAAGAAAGTGGTTAAATTGCATGGAATACCTAGAACTATTGTTAGTGATAGGGATGCCAAAATCTTAAGTCATTTTTGGAGAATTCTTTGGGGAAAGTTGGGAACTAAATTGCTATTTTCTACATCTTGTCACCCACAAACGGACGGGCAAACGGAAGTGGTTAATAGAACTTTAGGGAACATGTTGAGGGCTGTTTTGAAAGGAACATTGACTTCTTGGGAAGATTACTTACCTATTGTAGAATTTGCTTATAATAGGACCATCCATTCTTCTACTGGTAAGACTCCTTACCCCCCTTGATTTATTACCTTTGCCTAATAATGACTTTGCTAATCTTGATGGTAAGAAAAAGGCTGATATGATGAAGAAACTTCATGAACAAACAAGGCTTGCAATTGAAAAGAAGAATAAGGAAGTTGCATTGCGAAGGAATAAGGGTAGAAAATATGTTGTTTTTAAACCTGTTGACTTGGTTTGGGTGCATATGAGAAAGGAAAGATTTCCTTCCAAAAGAAAGACCAAACTAGATCCTAGAGGAAGTGGGCCATACAAAGTCCTTGAAAGGATTGGAGACAACGCTTATAAACTTGATCTTCCTAGTGAGTTCCAAGTTAGTGCTACTTTTAATGTTTCTGATCTTTCCCATTTTGATGCAGATTTGAATTCGAGGACGAATTCTCTTCAAGAAGAGGGGAATGATAGCATCCAAGGAAGCTCTACTCCATTGAAGGACATGGATGAAACTTTAGAAACTCCAAGGAGGCCCATAACAAGATCTCAAACCAAGGAGTTCAATGATAAGCTCAATGGGCTTCAATCGCTGATCCAAAGGTGTCTTATTGGGGATGAAGAGCTCAAGCCCAAGGGAGAGGAATTGTCCAAATGTTACAATTATTTGGTGGCCCAAATTCAATCCCAAGATGAGGAATTTTAAGGTCCAATTTCGTGCAAATAAGGTCAAGAAGAGTCCAAGAATCAGCCACAACAAGAGTTGCTTTCTACCCAAGTTTTGAGAGAAGACTAGTCAAACTTTCCAATATTGTCAAGATTCTTTTCCCAGTTGGGATTTACCTTATTTATTTATTTATTTATATATAGGTTATTAATATTTTCCTTAGTCTATTTATGGTCTCCTAAGTACCATTTAATGCTTTCCTAGAAGTACTAAATTCGTTCCTAGTTAGGTTATTTTATTTCCTTTCTAGAGTGGGATTCCTTGTAATTGTCTTTCTAGGGTTCCTTGGACATTTTTTCCCCTTCTCCTATATATAGGAGTCCTTTTCATTCATTACAGACAATTTATATTGATATTAATAATATTTGAGAGAGTTCTTTGAACCTTTGTGACTTGTTCTTTGAGAATTTATCTTTAAACCTTTACTAGTTTCATAGTTTAAGGTATAAAGTATCTTTCTCTTGTGATATCTTTGGTTTCTTTTTGGTATTCTTTAGAAGGTGATTAGTTTCTACATACTAATTATTGTCTTTAGTTACTCATAAAGTGGTCAAGATCCGAATCTATCGTTTTGATTCATTTTCTCAAGTAAAGGTGTTAGATTTCTTCCATCTATACGTTGTTACTTGGACCTTTTCAAGGCCTTAAAACATCTAATCCTTGGAAATTCGTGGATCTTTCCTTCTAATTTCCCATATCTTTAGTTAGTTTTTTTTGTTTCTTTTCTTTGTGCTTCCGCATTCTAATATTCAATTCTCTATTTGTGATCTCCCATAACCTTGCTGTTATCATTTGGGGTCTTGGGAATTATGAATTAAATAGGTTATTTAATGGTTTAAAATACTTATAAAAGTCTAAATAAAAAATTTAAAACGTCCCCACACTAAAATAATTAAAATAGAAATTACCTAAAACAACATCACCTTGGTCGAACCTAAGATGAATTTCAGGTGGGTGCTACGACCTAGGACTCACAGACCGTGAGTGGACCTACGGACCGTCCTATAGGTCCATAGGCCCATGGTCTACAGCTCCTTGAAAGGCCTTGACCTTCGACCATGTCCTACGGGGTGTGGATGGACTTACGCCCAGTAGGTCCCATCCCCGTAGGTCACCAAATTTTTGGCAGCTTGGGCAGTTTTGGGGTTAGGCTTGAGGGTCCTCCTCGAGGACCCTTGGTTGGTCCTTAGGGGTTGTACCGTGACATTTAACCCCTAAACACTTTATCCTAGGTACGGGAATCCATTTTACAACATTAAGACACACACCAAACTCTAAAACTCACACGCAAGGCTCTAGTTTTACATACTAGTTTTAGGGGGCGTAACAATTTGCAACTACAATTGTTAAATTAAACCACAATTAATTATTAAATTCACTTTTAAATAGCATTTAAACTAATAGTTAGCAATACCCATAAGCTAAATCAACCCATAATCACATGATCACACCCCAAGAATTGGGGTTCTAGCTAGACATTATAAAATTTTTAAAACAGTTACCGAATTGATTATCCATCAACTAGGTAAGAGTGATTTTGTCTTTACAATGCTCCAATTTGATGGATCTCGAAGACCTGCATCCAATTTCTCAAAAGTGAATTTTCTTAATCCTTCAAAAACCTATTTATAGTCACCAAAAAGAAGCTACGAAATCCCCTTTGGAGAAGTAAGTCGGGCTCGCCGATCTACTCGGCGTGCCGACCTTTGGTCTCTTCCATCGCCCTTTCCCCTTGGCATTCAACATCCTTAAGGTCTGTAACTTTGGGCGATCTACCTTGGCTTCACGGAACCACTCAGTGATTTGCGACTGCTTCTTTTCATCGGCGACTTGGTTCTTTCCTTCAGGGATTGGTACACTCAAACTTTAGGTGGTCGGCTGAGCCACTCGGTTACACACTGAGTGCTCTTGGCGATCCTCAGGCTCTCCCATCTTCATATCTTCAGACTATTTTGTTCTTTTTTTTCCTGTTAGTGTCATTGCTTTGTTCCTCAATCCATATTCCTGAAAATCATGAATTTAACATCATTTATTGGCACAAATTAAACATTTGAGGACACTAAATCTATATAAACAAAGGCCTAAGTAAGCCCAAATCTCGGACTTATCAAATACTGCTGTAAAGAGAGTTAAAAAGGTAAGAGTAGCCCCTGGATCTAACAATGCAACAACATCGAAAGAAACACTGGTAATGTAGCAGTGACCATATCAGGAGAATCTTCTTTGTCCAGGAGAGCCTGGAGAGTGTAGAACATGCCCTTGCACTGACCGCCACCTATACCAGAAAACACACCCTGCTGAGTTGAGCGACCTGTTGGTGTTGTCGGGACTGTAGACTGAGCCCTACTATTATTACCTTGTTGCCCTTGCCTAGCAGAAGGGCAATCCTTCAACCTATGGACAGACTAACCACACCCAAAACATCATTCCCTGCCTTCAAGACACTCACCTGGATGGTTCTTACCATACTTTGGACAAGTTGGGTAAGTCCTATTTCCTGAAACACTCTCTTAAGACTTAGAGCCTGGTGACCTATTATTTTGATCCTGTCAAAACTGTGAGTGATTTCTACTACCCGATTTATGTTGAGTGTAGTCATAGTTCCCTGTTCTAGCTTTCTTGTTTACCTTAGCTATTTCCCTCAACTTATCTCTCTGAACCTATTGAGCATGAGTCGTGAACCTACAGATATTCATATACTCTAACAACATAGCACTACTGCCCTCTGTCTTCACTAAGTCAGATACATCGAATAGAAACTTACTCATTTGTGCCCTTGGATCGGCAACCATATGTGGAGCATAACTAGAGAGTTGGGTGAACTTTAGCCCGTACTCTTGGACTGACATTGAACCTTGTCTCAAATTCATAAACTCGTGTGCCTTAGACTCCCTCAACTCTCTTGGGAAGAAGTGGTCCAAAAATGCTCCGGTGAAAAACTCCCCAGAGTCATAGGAGCTACATCTACACTCCTATTTTCTTTCTAGTGAGTGAACCAAATGTTAGCCACATCCTCAAGATAGTAGGATGCCAACTCTACCCTATCATTACCAATCACTTGCATCAGTCCAAAAGCTTTCTTAACCTCATAAATGAAGTTATGTGGGTCCTCACAAACTTGCGACCCTAAGAACTCAGGTGGATTCATCCTAACAAAATCTCGGACACTAGCTGCCACTGATCCACCATTTCTATTAGTAGGATTTGGAACCTACTAATTGTTTTGCTTGGTGACACTTTGGGCCAAAACTTGACCAATATTCTAAAACTCTGCATTCTAAACTTCATGGTCTGGGACTTGTGTAATTGCATTAGCATTGCGTGCATTAGCATTCCTTGGTTAAGCTTTACGAGGAGGCATGATCTAAAACGCATAACGTCAAATTAGAAATGAGAAGTTGGATCAAACCTTACTCACGATAAGAGTAGCAAAGAAAGTGATGTTTTCCTAAAAACACTAGCCTCCCTCTCATTAGATGTGGTGCACTTCACACCTATGAAAGAAACTCTACTGAGTGAGGCCTTCAGACATCCTAGGAATCATAAAACTAATGCTCTAATAGCAACTTTTTCATGACCCAAGGCTACCCCCTACACGTAAACACGGGACCTAGGATCACGAACCACCCCAGGCTATCCCTGACCTCACATATCATAAGCAAACTGAATATATCTATGAAAAGATGAACTAATGTGGAAGCTAAAATCTGAGATAACTGAATGATGGGGAATACTCAATACTATTTTGAATATATATAAAATTCTAAGAGTTTAGTGATACTAAATAATCACTCAAAACAAACGTTGAATCAAAACTATGTCTCAAAAAGCCTTTACTGACTAAAGTTGTTGGGATATGTCCTTAGTTAACCCTAGCAAAACTGAAACTGAAATGAAAGACTAAATTTGAAACATGTCTAGTTTCCTCGAAATATGAGAACTCACCATTGAAGCTGTTGAATGTGGATCAGGAACCGATGTACGCGTGATCTGAATGCTGAGGACTGAAACCTACATCATGAAAAGATGTAGCACAAACTATGCGTCTCTACTTGGAAGGTACTAAGCACGCAAGATAGGATAGAAGCTCAACAAAACATATAAGCTGAACAAAGAATAACTGAGCAATGACATAATCTTAACAAGATGAAAATACTTAGATATACTAAAAAGAACTGAACTGAATGCAATGACAAAGTACATAACATGCTGAAACTAAATAATGAAATATAACTAAAAACCTAGTCAAAAGCACTAGAGTCTGGTTGTGGGAGCTACTAGTAACCGACATGACAACCACGTAAGCTAACCGTGGTGTTCGATGTATACACCCCATTGAAAGTCCCGATATACCTTGCCAGGGGAATATAAAGCATGACTAGCGTGATCAGTAAAACTGATGCCCAATAGAGGGGACTTATACACCTACAAGGGCACGTAAGTCTGGGAGTATGAGGGTACGTTGAAACCCTAGTGTTCCCAACTGAATATGTATATGATACATTATGACTATTAAATAAATTGCTAAATAGTTCAAAATACTGACATGCAAATCAGAGAATGTAACAATTATATACTAATAATGTGACATTTGAAACTGGAGCATATATATCTCTTTAACTGACCTAGCACGTGTAATTCATGAACTAAGAGAATCTACACAACTAGGGTTCTGAGTTTCATGCAAAGAACTAAGCAACGATTCCACAAAAACATGATAACCTGATATAGAATACTCCAACAGTTAAATCACAACTAATATCTAAGGTTTTAGAAACCCTAAGTCTAAGCAAGATATAGGAATCAAGAATCTGACAGAATTCTCAGGACCTAGTGAATGAAAGGAATCCCCCTGTAAAATCCCACATACCTGGTGACGAATTGAACAGAGAAGTCTTTTAATTTTACGGCTGGAACTGAAGAATACTTGTTGCGTTCTTGGAATGGTTTTGAGTCGCCTCTTTCTCGTCTTTTGTTCTAAGCTTGGTGAATTCTAGAGAATAATGGTTTAGGGTAAAATATGTATAGATTAATAGACTAAAACTGACCAAAACGAAGTAGTTTAGGGATAAAGTAATTAGGAAAAGACCCTATTACCCCAAACTAAAAGTCGACCGGCCCATCGATGGAGCTGACTGATGTCCATCCTGTCAGTCGTCGTTTGTTTGCCAAAGGGCTGAAATATGGTGTCTGAACCACGGACTGTGGTCCTACCTATGGTTCGTCAGTCCTGGCGTGAGTCGAGAGTTGACTGAAAAATTTGGGTAGTTTTGGGGGAGTGAGGTGCCCAACCACGGACCATATCTACGGTTCGTGGCTCAACCTACAATCCATAGGTGGCCTCCGTCGGTGGCACCCGCAACTTCTGAAAATCTGAAATTTGTTCGTTCTCAAATTCGGGGTGTTACAAGAAATATGCATTCTTTAAAGTTCCCTCCATGCCTGTTATGCTCATACTTTACCTATTGATGATTCAGACATTGGGAAACAAAATCAACAATGTCACGGTTCAATCTATTCTACCAGTAATGTTTTCTCAAATCATGATACATCTTGGTTGCATCAGGATGTATAGAATACCTTGTGCTATGAGCCTCTATAAAACTATCCTGAATGAAAGCACCGACATGCGGCACACATAACCGTCTCTTAATCCTCAAGATGCCTTCCTTATGAATCATAGCCTCTTTGGCCTCTCTGTGCAAGACCATATCATGAATCCGACTCAGCTTCTCATCATCAAATTGTTTTCCTTTAATCTTGTCAGAAAAAGTAGATATAGCCTCCACGCAGGCCAAGAATCATCCATTCTTAGTTATTTTCAGCCTCATAAGGTCATTAGCCAGAGTTTGAACCTCTTTAGCCAATAGGCATCTCGAAACTTGCAAATGGGCTAAAATTCCATGTCCATTCTCTTTTGTTGAAGGCATCACCCACAACATTAGCCTTTTCCCTGGTGGTAAAGAATAGTAACATCATTGCCTTTCAACAACTCCATCCACCTCATCTACCTCAACTTCAAGTCTTTCTAAGTAAGTGAACACATATTGTAAACTATGATGATTTGTATACACTTTACACTTGACCCCATATAGATCATGCCTCCACTACTTTAATGCAAATGCAACTACAGCTAACTCCAAATTATAAGTGGGGTATTTATGTTCATTCACTTTCAATTACCTTGAAGCATAGACAATTACATTCTTCTTATGCATTAGAACTACACCTAAACCATAATAAGATGCATCACAATAAACCATGAAATTCTTACCTTCCACAAGAAAGGCAAGAATAGGTGCAGTAGGCAACAAGTTCTTGAGTTTTATAAAACTCTCTTCACAATCATCCGACCATACAAGTGGAATATTCTACTTGGTCAAATTGGTCATATCGGAAGAAATGGAAGAGAATTCATTGACAAATTGACGGTAGTAGCTAGATCAACTAACACAGCTATTCGATTATTCCCTAATCATTGCCATTAATTTTTCCACTGAAATAATGTCCCCCCCCTCCCCCCTAAAAATCCTAAAACCAAATGTGACCCACATATTGTTTTCAAACTTCCAATTTCTTTGAACACTCCATTATTAAAATAATTAATACTACCATCATATGTTCAATTATAATACTAATTTACTTTGTACTCCTTAATTAACATTAACATATATTAATGAGAATTCGGAGGAGGATATTTACCAGTAGGAATATGTGGCCGCTCTTCATCGTCATATAATATGACTTCTCCCTAATTTATTTTTTCTAAATTAAATATGAACCAAAATTGCTTAGTTTTATTAAATATTTTCTACATATGGGTCAGGTGACATAGGGTATTAAATGAATTTAAGACTTGACCCAATTACGACTAACTAAAAATGAATTATTTAATAAATGCCCACCAACTAAATAACTGTAGTTAAACAAACAACTCAACATTCTTTTATTTTCAATTTTACAGGAAAGTTCTTTTATGAAAGAAATAGGTTTATTGTTCAAAATGACCTCACGAGTAGTTACAATTTTGAAGAGATTTTTTATGGTGAATCATTTGGGTAAGTCTTTGTGGCCCTAAAACGTGAAGTCCCTTTTTATCATTTATGGATTTTAATATCATAACTTTCAATTTTGATTGGCAAATGAAGATGTTTTTCAAGAACTTAAGTTCTAAAGTGAAATGGTGATTGTGAACTGATTTTAACTATTTTTTTCAAAATGGTTTTCACCAATGAGTTTTGACTTCCATGGTTAACATTTTCAAGTAAAAGTTTTGGATTCAAACCTCATTTTTGAAATTAGGTCTTTTAGTTGATTTGACTTATTTTTCAAATTGTATGATACAGGAATTGTTATTTCTGAGATAATATTGTGATTGCTTGATTGGATTAGATTGTTTGTCTTTGGACATTGTTCAGAAAGGGAAGACCCAAGGCTTAAAAGTAGCTTTGTTTGATTTGAGGCAAGTGACTTCTAAACCTTGTAAAATTGGTAGAATCTTGTATTTCCATTTATTGTGTGTGTGTTGGGGAGTAATCAAAATGAGTTGATGGGTTCAATGATTCCACTTGATTTATCTTTTGAATAAAAGGGGATTAAATGAAAAAGAGAATGTGTTGATAATGGTGTTTGTGAATTCTCTTGTTGTGGATCCCAATTTGTTTATTGATGAAATATTTTGATGTTATCATTATGAACATGAATGGATTGAATTTATTTTCTCTTCATTACGGTGTAAAATTACTTATTTGCATTAATTTCTATGCATCGTGATGTGACATATGGTGAATGTTCCAAAAGGAAATAGTTTTGGCTAGTGATATTGATGTTGAGGTCATTATCGATGAGTGTTATGGATGCCAAGGTTTTTAACAAATATTATAGATGTCGAGGTCATTGCCAACAAGTGTTATTGATGCCGAGGTCATAACCGGCAAGTGTTATTAATACCGATGTTATTATTGATGAGTGTTATTAATGTCGAGGTCGTTATCGATGATTGGTATTGACACCGAGGTCATTATCATTGAGTTCATGGACTATGGGAATTTCCCATGAATCCCAATTGATATTGTGCATGATAAAATTGATAATTGTGTTATGTGTACTTTATTATTATGCTTGATGATCGTGATGCTTTTGATTGATTAATTGTAACTGTTGGATTTTAATTATGGAAACTTGTGTACTGTGCTTGTAAAATTGTTCGGTTAGGCTGATTTTTATGCAGGTTGTAGTTGAGGTGGTTCGGTTGGGATGAAAGAATTACTTGTATTCTAGCTTAGTTTTTCTTTTTTTAGTAGTATGCTTTCCGTGTACCGTGTTGTTGGGTACTCACTCGTTTCTTCTACACTTGTGTAGGTTCCGAGCTCGGACCCGTGTGACATATCCCCTGAGGCTTTATAAGAATACATTGAGAGGTAACTGTTTGTGAAGATGCCTTAGGCATGGAGGGCTTGTCGCACAAGTAGCCTAGCTACTGGCTCAAGGACCACGAGAGGGACCACCGCTCGTGGTCTTGACCACAACTCATGGAGCCCCTCATAGGATTGCCTTGGGCTAGTGAGCTTCATGCTCCAATCTCCTAGCTACTGCCCAACCTTCACAAGGGGGACCACAGATCGTGGTCCTCACCACAACTCGTGAAGGTCCCTCGTGGTGCCTGGGCATGGTCACTTAGGGAGGGTCCATTAAGTAATTTCCTATTTTAGTCCAATTGAAGTGATGTTGTTTTGGGTATTTTTAGGGGTACTATATATGTTGTTTTAAGTCCAAATTCACTCAAACTAAGTCATTACACTCAAACACCCAAATCAAACAAAAGTTCTCTTCCTCATAATATTTCTCTCTCTAAAACTCAAGGAGAAGAAAGATAGAAATTGGAGCTAGGGTTAGGCAAATTCAAGTGTTCTTCCTCATATTTCATGGAGATTCTTAATCAAGGTACATGGCTTTTCATCTATGGTTAGCTTTCACCCATAGAGTCCCTTCAAAACTTGATTTAAAGCTTTCAATTTCCCCCAAAAGCCTAGGGTTTCAATCTATGTCATGGGTTCTCTTTCTAAATGTTTTCAATTGTTTATTTATGGTTGATTATGCTGGATTATGGTTGAATTGATGATTTATGATAAAATCCCCCAAGAACCCATGAATCCCCCATATTGTTAAATTGTGAATTCATGATGTGGGTTGATTGAGTATAGAAGTATGTCAATTATTTTTATATTGATTGAGTTATTGAATCATTACATTCCCCTATCTAATGTAGAAATTCTAGATGTTTGAGTTGAGTTTGATTTATAGCCTTGAAGGGTAAATTATGAAAGATTGTACATGTTGATGAGAATTGTGTATGAGCTTATGATTCAGTTAGTAAGTGAGATCCTATGATATTGTGTAATTGTGGTATTGTTGTAAGATCATTCTCCCCATACCCTTACACTTGACTATGTATGAAATGTCTATGACTATGATAGTATTATTGTGTTGAATGAAAGGCTATTCTCATGAACACACAATGAATATGATGTGAAAGGTTTACTCACATATTGATCATTCTAAGGTTGAAAGGACATTCTCACATAATGAATCTATGAGCTATTATGGTACCTTGTTGGTTTGAGCACCTAGTGCATTCTTTCATGAACGTGAGCTTAAGTAAAGACTTAACAAGAATTTTAAAGGGAATTATGCTTAGTACCGAGTGGATATGAATATGAGTGGAAACTCTTACGTTAGAAAGTCCGGCTTCCCAAAATAAGTTATCTCATAAGGTGGAAAACTTTTAAGTTAGAAAGTCCATGTTTCTAGTAGCAATCTCCTTATCCCATAACTATGTGCCCACATATTTCTTTAGCTAGTGGATCCACCTAAATCCTAATATGTTAGTTCTACCTTAGGCAAGTAGGACACATGTTTTCGGTGTGGAGGTAAGACAACATATTCCATGTAGCTCACATGATCTATGTCAGTTAAAGCTATATTTCCCTGTATGAAAAGAATATAAATTATGACAAGAACATGAACTATAACTATGACTTCTTAAGAGCTACTACTTAGTATAAGTGGGGGTATAGGACTCCATTTATGCATTGCACAAGTAGACTTTAAGAGTGGTTGTGGTGAGGTTCTTTTATGCTATGAAGACTTATGAATTATGCATGTTGATGTTTGCGTAATCAAGACACAACTTCCAATGCAAGTGTCTAAGATCGTACAATAGTAAAGTAACCCAACCAAGGGTTAGGATCGTTCCCAAAAGAGTGGTTTTGAGAATTAATAGAGAAATAGAATTAAGTTCTAACTAGTCGTAGCTAAAGACATTAAGGATAAAAAACATTGTAAGTTAAAAGGGGACACAAGAGGGTCAATTAACAATGGGGTTTTGTCACTAGTAAGTAAAAACAACAAAATAAACAAGAATTTCTAACTAATGAGAGGGGATCCTTGGGATGTGATGGGAATACGGGTTAAGCTAGATTTTTGGGTACATGCTTTCGATAGAAGATTCATAGAATAATTGTGACTCGGCTAAACTTTAAGGAGGAAAAGCTCTCTCTCGAGCAACTTACCCCGTTGCAAATGGGTCCCTCTCAGACACCCACTTGCCGCATTAAGTCTAGCCTACGCCTTAACCCAGTCACTATCTCGAGCTGAGTGTGTCAGAATGAGACTAGGATTCACTCTCTCGAGCTAAACTTCATGTCGACCTACTCCCACCGGCCATCAATTTAGTAGTTTTAGTTTTATGACCTCTCTATCGAGCAAGCCAAAAGCACATAAATAAATTTGTATTTTCAACTACAAATTCATTAAATTTATCCATAACTACTAAACGAAAGCACAATTAAACAACGATTAAACTATCAGCAAGCATGATATCTTAACCCATATTCGCAAAATCACACCCAAAGAATTGGGGTTTTTAGCCACACATGTATAAGAGGTAGAAATTTATACCAAATTGAGCTCGCATTCAATTGGGTATGAAGATTTAAGACTTAATATAAGCCAAAATTTAAGAATCCAAGAGACCCAAATCCAAATTTTGATGATGAAACCCTTTGGATCTTCTAATCTTCAAAACCCTCTCAAACTTAGAGCAATAATATCAAAAGTACTATTCTATATAAAAATTTTAATAATTTTTCCACACCTAAAACTACAACTCTAACTAGTATTTATAGTTTTCACAGATTTATGTTGCAGTGGATCATTCGACGTCGTTAGTCGGAATCGCCAATCAACTCGGCGATTCGCCTTTTGGTGTAGTTCATCGCCGTATTGCACTAGCCTTCATCATCGTCGTGCTTTGGATCATTGAGCGACATGGTATTGTTTCGCGAAACTTCTCGGCGATGCGCCGAATGCTCATTTTTCTGCCGACTTGATCCTTTCCTTCAGGACTAAGCACACTAAACAAAAGGCAAAGTAAGACCCTTCGGCGACTCGCGAAGGGGACTCGGCGATCCTCAAGCCTTCATTTCTTCATTCTTTTCAGCCTTCGTTCCTTTTTGCGACGTAGTGTCCATGCCTTCCTTCAAATTTCAAATACCTGAAAGTTAAGGGTTTTCATCAGATATTGAGATAAAATAAGCATTTGAGGACACAATTTCTATGAAAATATAGCCCTAAATGAGTCCAATTTGTGGACTCATCAACACCACCAAATTATACTTTTGCTTGTCCTCAAGCAAACTCAAGTTCAGTCGTTCATAAAGGGTGTCTCGAACAGTGCTACACTAGATTCAATCATGAATGCACACAACAAGACTCAATTTACTTATGCAAAGATCAAACGTACACTCAATGATTCTAGTTGTGACTCACTAATACCACAGAACCTCATGCTCACAATACTAGCTTCAAATGCAAACTCAAGCTCAAGCAAAGTATTCAAATGATTCCATATTCACACAATGGTTCACTATTTAAAGCTTCGGAATCAGATGCAACACTCACTCTCACAAAGAAGAACACAATGCATGCTTTCACCCATAGGTTGGCCCATATATTCCAATCAACTTTTGATTCAGCTCACTCAAGATCAAAAAGGTCTTTTCAAGGCTTGTCATGGGGTTGAGTGCAAAGGTATGGTCATTTAGGCTCTGTGACTTTCATCCTCATGAAATGTGGTGCTCTCAACACTTCCTTTCTTTTTCCTTCATCATTTTCATTAGTGCATCATAGGTCATCCTATTATTCGCTTCCCATGGATTGTTCGGAACCCTAGTTCTTTGGTACTTTATTCCACAACTTTCTCTTCTTTTTTTTCTTTTCTTCTCTCCTTCTCTTTCTTTTTTTCTTATATATGGAAGGGTTCCATTTTTCTCAATACCCTGGGTTAAAGAAGACTTTCCTTGCACTTCTTGACTTTACCTTTTCTTTTCACCACACCCCAACTTAGGCTTTTGGCCTAAGTTGGCTATTCAACTAACCACAAGTTCATGAGGATTATGGGTAACGGATAAAGAAAGGTTATGCTTTCATCAAGTTTCTTCCAAAGAAAGGGAAGGATGAAGGGGTGTTCAAAAGCGGTTCCTAAACTCACAAGGTAGGTCACAAAAGAGGTATATGTCAAATTGGCTCACACTCTTAGAAGTTTCCTAAGATCATATCAAGAGATAACATCACTTAGTTAATCGGACCAACGGGGCAAATTCTAGGATCTATCATGCATGGTTCAAAGTATTCTCATCATACTAGGCATAGACTCTACAGTCAAACAAGACTCCGCACTTTCGGTAGTGTGCAATGATCATCACAAGAGACAATTTGATAACAGGCAAGTCACAACGAGATGCAAAGAGTTCACATATTGTCTATTCAACTTCATTTGGCCTCATTGTAGCTGTGCATACATGTTCGTTCGATTGAGAGCACTATTCACATCATCGATATTTATCAGAACCGAGACTTAAATTTTGCAAAAGAACAACCACTTTCAACACACGAGAGGTGGTAAAAATATTCAGACGGGTCAAAATCATTTTGCAATTTAAAACAAAAGGAAGCACAAGCTCAAACATCCACAGAAAGCAGTATATCAAACACAATTTTTAAACAGAACAGAACAACCCAAATACAAACAAAACACGAACATCAATAGCACATAAAAATGGGCCACACCCCACCACAAATAAAAGTATTTGTCCTCAAATTCGAAAAAAAGTATCCAAAAATAAAAATAAGTAGGACAAAAAGAGAGGTAAACAAGGGTACTGTCTCTGAAGTCGCTCCCTCTGTCAGGGTCTTTGTCTGAATCAGGGAATCAATGCTCGGAGCATCTGTCTGGTCTCGGGTCTTAATACCCGGACTCACCTCAGGAGGAATTGAACTTCCAGATCCACTAGGAGTTGTTGTGGACGTCTTAGTCAGTGATAGCTGGATCACTGGCTACACAACTGATCCCATAACATCTGGAAAAACCTCTGAATATGCTCTAATCACGACTCTCATGTGCTTCCTCTTTGTGTACTGCTATCAGCTCCTCGTCAGTCTCTGCATCCTACTCTTTCTCCGTTGTGTCACCCCTCTGCAAATTTCTGGTGGTAGCCGGAGGAATCCCCAAAGTCTCCGGAGCATCCCTTTCCTCAGCATCCTGTAGTTGTGAAGTGAAGTCAGTAGACTTAAGATAGTCTACGTCCTTCCTCAAATCTGCTACTTCGACTTTTAAAGCCAAAGCCTCGGATGTCCCCTCTGTTTGCTCTCACAAGCAGCGACTTTAGTAGCCAGATCATCAACAGACGTCCTAAGGGGGGGGGGGAGTCAGTGCAACCAAGATAGAACTATCCATCATCTATATAATAGATCTCTCCAATTGAGTCGCTCTCACATCCGCTAAATAGGTCAGCTGTCCCATCTTCAGGACCATAGCTTGAGTAATCTTGGCAGGCTGGGAGGAGGAAGAAGAAGCACCTAGTACCTGTGAAGAAGAAGAGGGTGCAAATGTACCTGAAGGCTTAAAGGCTAGAGTAGATGAAGGTGTTTCTGCTGGTAACGAGTCAACATCAATTTCCTGAGAGATATCGCCGGAGCTGCTCTCCTCCTGTCAACCTCCTGTCGTGTGAACTCGGCCTCAATACGCCGGATATTCATGGAGGATCAAGGGATGACCTCTATATCGTATGCAAGATCACAGGGTACCCCGGCACGCCGGCATAATTCAGTGATCACATCCGGGAATGGCAGAGAGGTAAGTCTCTACTTAGATTTCATGGCCATCTCCTGAGAAATCAGAATTCCTAGGTCGATCCGCGGAGTTCATGATAGAACCGAGGCAAGCCGCTTTAAGATGGCACAAAATAGACTCGATCTAGGATGGTATTATGGTGCTCCTTATGTAATCAAACCAGAACCTGGAGGCGATGTTCATGTCCCTCTTCTCAATGGGAGCTCCTGCATCGAACCACCTCGAGGTGGTGTCAGAAATCGACGAAGCTAACCAATGCTTCAAATCATCCAGGGACAGAACAATAGACAACACCTCATAAGAAACTGTAGAGAGAGTGCAGCGATCTACCTAATACATCATTAATATGCTCGTTGTGACATTTGACCTTATTGCCTCTGACAACGACCGACTTCACCGGTCGAAAATCACTTGCCTTCTTCTTATTCTTAGGCACCAACTCCCCATAAGCTATGTAAAACTCCCTAACCCAAGAAGGGAGGTAGGGGCCTCGAGGCCGTGTGAACTGCTCGAACTCATGGTAACAGAGGGTGTCCAAAACATCTGGGTATTTTCCTTCCAGACCCTCCGTAGATAGCATCTTCTCCTCTATGATAGTCCGCACTCCGTCACCCTTTAGTCTGTTCAGCAATCTAGGTGGAGGACCAATAGGAAGTGCAGGAGTTACTGAGGGTGCCTAAGCTGGCACTGATTCAGTAGTAGGTGACGTAGCAGCTGAGGGAGCTCCATTGGACGTAAGCTGAGATTTACCTTGTGTTTACTCCTTCGAGGAATCAAGAGCTCTTCGTCTTCCAATTCAGGAAGATAAACTTGTGGTTCAATAGCAATCCCTTTCCTAGCTATGTGTTTTTTTCTCTTGCCTTTGTCTCCCGGAGGGAGATTTTTCTTTCGTTTCTATGGAGAATTTGATCCTCCTTCATTTATCATAATGCCCTTTGCCTTTTTCTAGGGTGACTCATTTAGATTTGTGCGTACCATATCTGCAAAAGATCGAGAGAAATTATGAGAAAATCAAATACAATCACAGAGAATCTTATTGCAAAAAGACTCGCCTATCTAGTCGGAGAATCACCGAACCTCTTTGACATGCTAGATCGCGCTCGCCGAAGGGTTTAGCTTTCAAACTTTTGGCAAATTAGTGATTAGAAACTTGATGGGTGAATCACCAAATACTTTCGGTGAACAAGTGGTTATCCGCCGAAAGTAACGGTGCAACATAGACTCAAGAGTGCAGACAAAGAGCGATACAAATACTTTTGCTGAGTCGCTGAGTGCTTTCGGCGCCCTAAGACTTTTTGCCTAAAGTTACAGTACCAAATATCAATCAAGGCGCCAAATTATCGGTGAGATGGGGATATTAGGCGAACCGCCGAGTCGTTCGGCGAGTTCGACCTAGCTTGCCAATCGACCCAACGTGCATATTTTCAACCCATATTCTCGAATTCAACACCACAATCCGCGAAGACAAAATCAAAGCATGCACTAATGGAATTCAAACAAGACCCGTACTATCCATCACCCCAGGATACTCAGATATTTCTCGGTTTTGCAAAAATTGGCCATTTGACGATATTTCCTCTTAAAAGTGGTTTACCCGCTCTATCATTGAGCAATTTTCGTCATTTAGCACATGCATGGGCTACTCAGACTTCACCCTATCAATCTAAACAACAAGCAAGCATCACCCAATCCAATTTCATTCGCTCCAGGGCATTTTGACGATCAAAACAATACATACAAGATTTTCAAATTAAAATGGGCATTCAAGTATTCTAATTCTATCAGAGAGGCCCAGCACACAACAAAACAATACGATTATTACAAAAGAGTACAAAGTTCTTTAATGTAAATTCGGGATTCAGAAACCAACATTATATGCCGATTAAAACAGGATTGAAAAGCTAGGCGGCAAAGGAATCCAACTTCGAGCACCAATCAACAACTAAAATACTAATGGAATAGAAAAATATTGAAGAAAATACCTTGGTATGGGTTTGTGAGGTTTAAAAACGAGGGAAAGTGAAGGATTTCAAATTCTAAGTCTTTTGGGCATAATAAACCGTCCAATTCGCTCCCATTCAGCGACATTAGTTGCACTTGCCAATCCATTCGGTGACCCACCAAGTGGTCACTATGCTCGCCAAATTTTACAGGACCTTCGATCAAAGTGAAGGTCCGAACGACGATATTTATTAGGCAAACCGTCCATTTCGGTGCATCGTCAAGTGACCTTTTACTCGCCAATATGCCTTTTCCAAACACTTTGAGCATTTAAACCTGCACCACTAGCACACCATTATTTGTAAAAGCATACAAATACATTTTAAACCTTGGGTTGCCTCCCAAGAAGCGTCTTAGTTAACATCGTGGCACGACGCGAGTCCTTACTCACTGTCCATTGGTGGGGTTGGTCGCAGTGTTACTAGGTAACCTCGATAGTTCATTTGAGTGAAGAGGAGGCACTGCATAACTTCTAAGTGTCCTGATCAGCTGGATCGATCTAGAATGGGAGCCAATCATTTGACTCAACACTTCAATATTCTCCTTCATCTCTTCAAACATTCGATCTTGTTCGTTAAAATTTTGGAGAATGATTTGGAGTGTTTCCTCGACACGATTGTTCTTCCTTTCTCTAGACTGTATCCGCTCATGAAGGGGTATGTACCTCCCTTGGCTCTTGCTTTGGTCTTCCACCTCTGATATTTTGATTGCCAGCACATTCAGCTAAGTTACCAGTGCGGTTAACTTGAAGTCCCTCTCGACTTCTTGACTCATCTCATCCAAGTTGCTACCATTTCCCTCAGCCATGCTCATGTATCTGCCTATATCAACAACTTCAACGCAAAACAAAACTAAAAGTTAAGTTAGTAAACTATGACTAACAACAACAAAAATTCTACTAATTTAAAAATTCTCAAATAACACCACTCCCCGACAGCGGTGCCATTTTGATGTTTGCGTAATCAAGACACAACTTCCTATTCAAGTGTCTACGATCGTACAATAGTAAAGTTACCCAACCAAGGGTTGGGATCGTTCCCAAGACAGTGGATTTGATAATTAATAGAAATATAAAGTTAAGTTCTAACTAGTCGTAGCTAAAGACATTAACGATAAAAAACATTGTAAAATAAAGAGGGACACAAGAGTGTCAATTAACAATGGGGTTTTGTCACTAGTAAGTAAAAACAACAAAATAAACAAGGATTTCTAAGTAAGGAGAGGAGATCCTTGGGATGTGATGGGAATACGGGTTAATAAAGGCCAAAATTGAAGAATCCAAGAGACCTAAATCCAAATCTTGAAGATGAAACCTTTTGGATCTTCAAGTCTTCAAAACCCTCTCAAACTTAGAGTAAAAATATCAAAAGTACTATTCTATATGAAAATTATAATAATTGTTCCACACCTAAAACTACAACTCTAACTAGTATTTATAGTTTTCAAAGATTTGTGCTGCAGCGGATCATTCGGCGTCGTTAGTCAGAATAGCCGATCAATTTGGCGATTTGCCTTTTGGTGTAGTTCATCGCCGTCTTGCACCAGCCTTCAGCATCTTCGTGCTCTGGGTCATTGGGCAACATGGTACTGCTTCGCAGAACTTCTCGGCGATGCGCCAAATGCTCCCTTTTCCGCCAACTTGATCCTTTTCTTCAGGGCTCAGCACACTGAAACAAAAGGTGAAGTAAGACCCTTCGGCGGCTCGCCAAGTTGACTCGGCGATCCTCATGCCTTCATTTCTTCGTTCTTTTCAGCCTTTTCGTTCCATTTTGCGACTCAGTGTCCATTCTTTCCTTCAAATTTGAAATACCTGAAACTTAAGAGTTTTCATCAGATATTGAGATGAAATATGCATTTGAGGACATAATTTCTATTAAAATATAGCCCTAAATGAGTTTAATTTGTGGACTAATCACATGTATGGTATGAATTGTTGTCAAGTGTGACTTTACTTGCTACAAGATATGAATATGAATATTTCCTTGTAAATGAATTCTGGCGAATGGTAAGGTCAAGGTATGATATGTATGATGTTGGTGACCTAAAAGTGGTACTGAGTATTAGGTCAGATTATGGGATCTTACATACGCATTTCACAAGTATTGCTTTGGGTTGCTTATGATATGGTGTGACCTATGTTTCATCACAAATGTGAATGATCGCTTTTAGACTTGATAAATGCATGTTTTGAACTAAATGTCCCTTTAAAGCATGTTTTAAGGATTTTTATGCATGGCTTCCAAACTTCTAGCTTTTTCTATAAGTGTAGGTCCCGGTCGTTGAGGTTGCCTCACTTTGGTTGAAGGCTTGTATTGATTCTCTCATTGCCTTGGTGAGTTCTCATGGTTCGAGCACAAGAGCTATTCTTTCTAGTTTCCTTTTGTATGTTCTACTTAGAGACTTTATTGTAAAAGGGCTATGACCTTGTTAATATTCTATTGTAGTAGATGGTTCATTGAGAAAATGTCTAGACTCCTATTTTCGACTGTAAAAGTTTTAAATTTTACATCATTTCTATTAATTATGGTTTTGATTATGCTAAGGGTTTGTATGAGACCCCTTCGGGGTCGAGTACACTGTGTTATATCTAGGGGTACCCCTGGGTCGTGATAAACTTGGTAATCAGAGAACAAGGTTTAGAATGATTCTAGGATGATGTCTCATGAACCACATCTAGTAGAGTATTGCTGATGAGTGTGAAGCACGCCACATTTATGAATGATATCGGCTATAAGATGCTTAGGAAATCTCACTTATTTCATTACTCTTTAGTGGTTCCTTAGAGTTTTAACTTTATGAAGTTCTTTTCCTAACACTTATCTTATGTCGATAGGATATGAATACAAAAAGGGTGACCACAAGAAGGATGGAAGAGGAAAATATGAATGAGGGAGTTCCTCCACAAGGTCCCCAAGATCCTCAAGTTCCTATTGATGCGGGGGCTATGACAAATGTGGAAATAAGGTCGGCTCTCCAAGTATTGACCCATGCCATGACGACCCAAGTCAATAGGGATGCTAGAACTCATGTGAACTCCAATGTGAGTACAACCTCTTCAAGGATAAGGGATTTTACTAGAATGAATCCCCTATGTTCTATGGCTTCAAATTGGAGGAGGACCCCAAGGGTTTGTTGATGAGATATTTAAGGTGCTTGATGCTATAGGAGTGTCTCCACAAGAGAAGGCTGAACTAGCCACCTACCAATTGAAGGATGTGGCTCAAGTATGGTATAAGCAATAGAAAGGTGAGAGACCCGTAGGAGCGGGTCCGATAGATTGGGAATTGTTCAAGTCTGTCTTTCTTGGTAGGTTATTTCCCCTAGAGTTGAGGGAATGAAAGATATAAGAGTTAATAAATCTTACATAAGGGGGTTTGAGTGTGAAAGAGTATGCCCTTAAATTGGCCCAATTATCTAAGTATGCTCCAACCTTAGTGGTGGACTCTAGGGCCAACATGAACAAATTTGTTATGGGGATATCCGGCTTTGTAGTCAATGAATGTCGTTCGGAAATGCTCATCCCAAGTATGAATATTTCACGTCTTATGGTTCATGAGAACAAATTGAGGAAAAAAGCTCAAGCAAGTGAATAGGGAAGTGAAGAAGGCAAGGACTGATAATGGAAATTCTTCCAAGGGTAAATTTGAGGGTCAAGGTAGACAAAGGTTCAAGAGAAGGTTTTCCAACCAAGGCTCCTCTAGTGCTCCAAGGGTAAACAAAGATAGGGTGCTCCTCTAGTTGGCAGGGATGGTTAGTAAAATTGTGGGAAGAGCGTACATGTAATGAGAGATTGTCCCATGCTAAAGGTTCAAGGGAGAAAGGGCAAGCAACTCCCTCCTAGTGGCTCAAATTCTGATGCTCCCAAGAAAAACCGATTTTATGCTGTTCAATCCTGAGGTGACCAAGAGAGCTCCCCGGATGTTGTGACAGATATGTTACAAGTCTTTTCCATTGATGTATATGCATCGCTAGATCCTGGTGCCACTTTGTATTTTATTACACCTTTTGTGGCAATGAAATTTGAACTACTCTCCAATGTGTTATAAGAACCTTTTTCGGTTTCTACTCCAGTTGGTGACTCGGTAGTGGCAAAAAGAGTCTATAGGAGTTTCCCTATTTCCTTGTCCCATAAATTTACTATGCTGGATTTAGTGGAGTTAGATAAGTTAGATTTTGGTGTAATTTTGGGTATGGATTGGTTGAAAGCATGTTATGCCTCTATTGATTGTAGGACTCAGGTAGAAAAGTTCCAATTTCCAAATGAATTTAGTTTAAAGTGGAAGGGGGGAAATTCTATCCCTCGAGATCAATTTGTTTCTTTTCTCAAAACTAGGAAAATGATCTCCAAGGTGTGTATTTACCATATTATTAGGGTTATGGATGTTGAGTCTGAAACCCCTTCCTTATAGTCGGTCCCCATGCTGAGTGAGTTTCCAAAATTCTTTCCCGATGACTTGCCCGACATTCTTCCCGAATGGGAAATAGATTTTGGCATTGATCTCATGCTGGATACACAACCTATTTCCATTCCTCTTTATAGAATGGCTCCGGATAAGTTGAAAGAACTGAAGGATCAAATCAAGGATTTATTAGACAAAGGCTTTATTCAACCAAGTAGAACTCTTTGGGGTGCTCCGGTATTGTTTGTTTTTAAAGAAGGATGTGTCCCTTAGAATTTGTATTGACAACCTCTAATTGAACAATGTGACTATAAAGAATATGCATCCCCTTCCTAGAATTGACAATTTGTTTGATCAACTTCAAGGGGCTAACTATTTCTCCAAAATAGATCTTGGTTCGGGTTACCATCAACTAAGGGTAAGAGGGGTTGACATTCCCAAGACGGCCTTTAGGATCCGGTACAGTTACTTTGAATTTGTCATTATGTCATTTGGGTTGACCAAAGCCCCAATGGCATTCATGGACCTAATGAATATAGTATTTAGACACTACATTGATATGTTTTTTATCGTGTTTATTAATGAGATTTTGATCTATTCAAGGAGTGAAAATGAACACATGGACTATTTGAGGATTGTATTGCAAGTCCTTAAAGACCACCAATTGTATTCAAAGTTAAGTAAGTGTTAGTTTTAACTAAGTTTCGTAGCCTTCCTTGGTCATATTGTGTCGAGCAAGGGTATTGAGGTAGATCCTAAGAAGATGGATGCGGTCAAGGGTTGGCCTAGACCTCTAACACCTACCAATATTAGAAGCTTTTTGGGTTTGGTCGGTTACTATAAGAGAACGTTGAGGATTTTTCCTCCATTGCTTCTCCGTTGACTGCCTTGACTCAAAAGAAAGCTAAGTTTTTGTGGTCGGAGGCTTGTGAGAAAAGCTTCCAAAAATTGAAAGATAGATTTACTTTCGCTCCGTTGTTGACCTTGCTGGTGGTTACCAATGGGTTTGTGGTGTATTGTGATGCTTCTTGAGTGGGTTTGGGATGTGTGATGAGTCCACAATTTGGACTCATTTAGGGATTTATTTGGATAGATTTTGTGTCCTTAAATGCTTGTTTTGTGCCAATAATTGATGTAGAATACTTAAGTTCCAGGTATTTGGATTGAGGGACAAAGCATGGACACTAATCTGCAAAAAGGAACGAAGTGAGCTGAAGGAACGAAGAAATGAAGGCCTGGTGATCACAGAGTCCCCTTCGTGAGTTGCTGAATGGCCATTTGACCACCTAAAGTTCTAGTATGTCAAGCCTTGAAGGAGAAAATCAAGTTGGCGAGAGAAAGGAGTAATCGGCGTGTCACCGAGTGGTTCGACAAAGTAATGTTGGATCGCCCAAAGTTATAGAACTTGAGGATGCTGAAGGCCAAAGCAAAAAGGAGATGGAACTGACCAAAGGGCGGATCGTCGAGTTGATCGGTATCCCGACTTACTGTGCCGAATGGTCCTTCGTAGTATCTTTTTGACGACTATAAATACATTTTTCAACATTTAGTTTAGTAACAAAGTTTTTAATGAATCAAATTTTATTTTGAACATTTATTCGATTAATTTTTGAGTTAGAACTCCGAGTATTGAGACAACATTTTTCCTTAGCTTTGAGGAATTGAAGTTTTCCATTTTTAAGAAATTGGAAGTGGGTCTTTGAGATTCTTTAATTTGGACCTTTGTAAAGACGAAATTAATCTTACGCAGTTGACGAAAACACAATTTGGTAACGATTTCTATCTTTTTATGATGTCTACCTAAAACCCCAATTCTTGGGGTGTGATTATATGATTATGGGTTTATATAGTTTATGGGTATTGCTAATTGTTAGTTTAAATGTTGTTTAGAAGTGATTTCATTCAGTAATTGTGGTTGAATTTAAGGGGCCATCAAGACGACAACGGAAATCTCAACGATATCCAAGAGCCCAATATTAATGACCCCCATCTCATGGGAGGTATTGGGGCCATCCGTTTACCTCCAGCCGAGGGAAATACAGTGTTCCACATAACGAGCACTATGTTGCAGCCCTTGCAACTAAAGGTACTTTTTCAGTGGATTGGCTCACTCACGAACATCTTCGAAACTTCGTGGATGTGTGCGAACCATTCTCTTTCAAAAACGTCTCTCAGGAGTTAGTTTGGTTAAAGCTATTCCGTTGCTTGTTGATGCGAGAGGCGTGCAAGTGACTGGCAGAGTTGCCTCGCGAATCCATCAGTTTTTGAGAGGAATTGGTAACCGCATTTAATGTGCGATTTTTTCCTCCTTCGAAGATGATGACTCTTCAGAATAATATCCAAAGCTTTAAGCGTTTAGAGGGAGAGCCAATCCATGAGCCTTGGCTATGATTTAAAAGTTGGTGATATAATGCCCGACTCATGGTCTGCCTGACAATGTCTTGCTACGATACTTTTATCGAAGCCCGTATTCGGTAAACAAAGGTGTCGTTGATCAACTTTCACCTGGAGGCTTGATGTAGCAACCGTATGCAGTAGCTACCCAAATCTTAGATGGTATGACGACCATCAATAGGGCATGCTACACTCGTGAAGACCAAGTCTCCCCTCTCACATTCAAGTTATCCAAGGAGCAGATGGAAAAAGATAATGAGAGAGACCAAAACATGGCCAAGATAATGACACAACTTGACATTTTATCTAAAAATGTCATAGGGGCTAGTGCCCGTGGTGTCAACGTTGTGGGGGTCGAGTGTGCAAATCCTGAGGAGGTAAAATTTGAAGCCTTGTATAATGAGGAAGTGAACTTCCTAGACAACCAAGGCGGTGGTTATCATTAAAACTACCCAAGGCAGGGTGGTAACCAAGGTTGGGCTAGAGATGAAGGATGGAAGGATCGTGAATGGAGAGACTGAAATCCTAAATGGAAGGATGGGGAGAAGGACATGTATGTGCCTCCCCACGAGTGCCAGAAGCCAAAGGATTCGGAGGGTGGTAGGTCTGAGGATATGCTTTCTCGTATCCTAAATAAAGTTGAACGGTCAAACAAGATCTTGAAAGAGATGAAAGAGGATGTGTCGACCATTAGCCAAACTGTTACCTCCCATTCAGTATCAATCAAGCAGCTGGAGACCCAAATGGGTTAGATGTCGTCTCACCTAAATTCGAGACAGAAAGGGGGTTTGCCTAGTGACACTATGGTCAACCCTAAAAATGAGGTCAAAAAGTGGACTTTTATCGTGCCACGACGTTAACTAAGGTGATGTTTGGGAGGCAAGCCAAAACCATTTGTTGCTTTATTTTGCTTTGATAAAATAATGGCCTATTCATTGTGAAGATGGAAGTGTGGAGATTGAACGAAAAGTGCAGATTGGCGAGTTACAGGTCCATTCTGTGAATTGCCGAAGGGTTCGGTGTCCCCGAACCAGACCGCCGTTAGACTCAAGACCAATTTACATTGGAGTCTGTAAAACTCGGCGACCTTAGGAAAATATTGGTGAATCGTCGTTCATGTCAGCAATCTCAACGGAGACTGTCGTTTGGACTCCCACAATACATAGAGGTTCTGTAAAATTTGTCGAGGCAAATGACTACTTGGCGTTATGCCGAATAGTTAAGCGATCGGGATTAATGTCGCCGAATAGGTGAAAACTGGACGGTTTTTCAAGCCAAAGGTTTAAAAGTATCGAACTCATTCCCTTTCCCTCACTTTTTCATCTTCCCAAACTCACACTTGCACTGTAGTTTTATATTTCTTGTATTTTTTGAGTATTTTTAGTATCGAATTGTGCTACAAGTTGGATTGCATTGCTTCCTAGCATCTCAACATCCATTTGATCGGCATAAAATGTTGGTACTTCAAACCCCGCGTTCATTTTGTATAAATTGTACTCATTTGCAACCTGTTAATCTTGTTGAATTCTATTGGACCTTTCTGATTGGATCAGATTGCTTAATTGCGTATTCCTAATCTATAACTCTTGATTGAATGGTAAAATCCTGCTTTCTAGTGCGTTAACTAAATTTAATTTGCAATGGGTAGTGCTTTTATGTTACGGGTGTTAGTCGGATTTGTGCTGTAGGTGCTTAAATTGCATTTTCGGGGGTTGCGGGGCTAATTTCAAGAAGTTGGGTTGATAATAGGCACGACGAGTCATTCGTTGAGCTAAGACGAGCTCACCGAACTACTTAGCGATTCGCCTAGTTACCCTACCTCGCCTTTGATGTCATGCTTTATGTGTTGTGGCTTTTATATCTTTCGGCGAGAAGCATGAGGTCGCCAAAAGCACTCACCATTTTTTGGGGGTACGGACTTCATCGTTCTTATATTAATTTTTAGTAAAGATTTTATTATAATATTCTTTTGCTAGAGGTTTTAATCTTGTTATTTCTTTAATATTATTTATGATGTACTCTAGATATAACATATCTTGGGTTCTTAGGTACATATATAAATTATTCTCTATTAATTGTTCTAGAAGTTTTATATTTTCCATAGCTTCCGTCCAATATTGTAAATATTCGTAGTTCATTTTAATCTGAATCTATTTCTAAGTCATAAAATTCTATTCTCTCGAGGTCTAGATCATGTAGGTTTATTTCATACCATTGTTGGTGTAATATATCTTCTGATTCGTCATCATTAAATATTTTTCCCATCTGATTCTTCTTAATTCAATTATCTCTATACCTTTAAGTATATATAAAATTAAAGTTTCATAGTTTTTATCATTTCATCATGCATGCATGTAGTCATGTTCGTTGTTATGCAGGTTTTTTATTTTCAATTATTCCTTCCTATCAAATTCATAATTGATTAAATTCATATTAGATCATTATGAACTAGATTATCTGTTAATCATGTTCTCTTGTCACTACTAGCATCGTACTTTAGCGGATACTTCCTTCTTATCAGCGCCTCAACTTTGTTTACTCCCCTAAACGGCTTTCCTTGCCTACCGATTTCAACATTTGGATGGCATAGTATAGAAGTTTTCTCCCTGTTTCCAGTGTGCTTATAAACTAGAAATCATGATTCAAATAATTCTAATACATAATAACTAACATAAATTTATTTAGTCATATATATGATATTCAGGAATATATGAAATTAGTTCTGCATATTTGTTGAACAATATACCTTTGCCACTTGCTTATCTATGATATCTGAAGGTTGTTCCATTATTTATTAAGTATGAATATCTTAAGTATTTGAGAGTGTTTTTTATGAAAGCTTGCTTCGTTTATTGAAGGCTTGCTCATTATGTTACATGTACATTCCTTTATATAGACAATTCTAATCCTATATTATTCTCTATAATAATGCGTCTACTAAACTTTTTACGACTTTTTTACATGTCTATTGTACACTTTACGACTTTCTTTACATAATAATGCACATATGTCTATCTTCTTTTTATCTTTTTGTCCTCTTCTTCTTGTTTTCTTCTTCTTATCTTCTTTGTCTTCTTATTTTTATCTTATCTCTTTGTCTTCTCCTTTATCTACGACTTTCTTTACATAATAATGCACATGTGTCTCTCTTCTTTTTGTCCTTTTGTCTTCTTCTTCTTGTTTTCTTCTTCTTATCTTCTTCCGTCTTTATCTTATTTGATCATTCCAGCTGGACATCAGGATTCACATTATCTTTTCCATTACATTTTGAACATATATGGTCAGGATATTTATGTCCAATTAGCTTACAATATCTGGTTAACAGTTCAGACGAAATACATCCCGCCTTTAATGCTCTTGTTGTAGGATTTTCTTCTGGTTTAAATAATGATAAAATCCATTTCTGGACTTCATCCATATCTGATTTCCTTAGTTCCCTTGAGTTGGAATAAATTATTAATTGATCTCTGGAATAGTAGCTCCATATAGCATTGCCATTCAAATAATTGTTGGCTAATTCTTGTTTTATAGTTGATATACCAATTATTCTTTTATTGGCATAAAAACTGGGTATCTCAATTTTTGGTATTTCAAGTTGTTCTCTGCTATCTTCTGGTATTATCATATCTTGGGTCAGGCCTATCTTTACAACTTGTATCGGAGGTTTTATCTCCTCATGTAGTATTTCTGTTGTTGCCGTATAGAATTTTATATAAAATAAATTCCCTTTGGTTACTCTTTTGTATATAATAAATGCTTTGTATAATTCTGGTATACCGCTTAATTCTTCTCCATCGTAGGTATATGCAGTACTTATTAATCCATAATTATAACATGTTTTAACTAGGTTGGCATTTGTTTTCGGCTGTGCAATTAGCTTGTTGTATCCTTGTAATTTCCAGGTTGTATAGTCTTGGTTTGGATCTTTTGTAGTGGTAGATCTGGGATTGAGGTTTAGGTAACTCTGTATTTTGTATATATTATAGATGTATGTCCTTGTGATGTGGTTATATACCTTTTTCTCATGTTGTAGGCTATCTGCATATGTTGAAGTTTGTGGTTCTATGGTTAATGGGTTTTTTGTTTTTTGTGTAAATGGTTTTTCAAATAACTGATTTAAATTTGCATTCCGTTGTTTTTCAATAGCTGGTTTCTTTGTACCTGCAGCTGTATTAAAACAATCATTATGGGTTTTAAGGTGTTTCCCAACGTCACCTCTTAGCTCTGCATTTTTATAGTCATGTTGCTGACTTGTACTAGCTTTAGACTTCAGATTATCTTTATTAGTCTTTAGCTTTTGTATCTCATTGTCCATACTGTCCACTTTGATACAAAGTGTAGTAATGACTTTGAGTATCTCTTCGATTGTATTTTCTTTCTCAGTTTTAGTAGCTTTGTCTTGATAAGTAATCTGCAATAACATTCTTGTCAGTTTTTATTACTTCAATAATGAATGTAAAATTTAATATATTCATTACCAATCTTCTCATTTCTTTTGTAGTTACTGAATCCTGTATTTTTCTTGTTAGCCACCATTTTACTTGTGTGTTATTTGTCCTTGTAATAAATTTGTTATATACAATATATGGTTCAAATGATAGTAAACATTTATACACTGAATATAATTCTTTCTTATTTATTTTCCACCTTATTTCTGAATTAGTAAATGTTCCTGAATAATATCTGCAATGGTGTTCTATTTTTTCTTTATCATACCTGTATTTTAAGACTCATCCATAACTTTTTTCACTGGCGTCTGATTCTACTACATAAGTAATTTTTTTGTTTTCATCCGGAAAATATAGTTTAGGTAGGTTCTTACATAATAGTTTTATTTTTTGTATTTGTGTTTGGTCTTTTTTATCAAACTGGTATTCTATATCTTTCTTTAATTTTTGTTGTAATGGTTTTAGATTCTCTCCTAATTTTGGTATGTATTCTCTTACTTGATTGACTAATCCTAGAAATGAATGTAATTTATTTTTTTGTATCTAGTTGTTCATTTGAGTTAATTATTTTTTGTACTATATGTGCTTGCATTCTTATTCCATTTTTATCTATTTGTATTCCTAAGAATTCTATTTGCTTTTCATTATGTCTGCTTTCTTTTTACTTAGGCTTATGCCTGAATATTCTATGATATGTATAAATTTTTCTAATAACCTTATATGTTCATCCTGTGTTTTGGAATATAATAATATATCATCAATATATACTATACAATTTTCTAGTTGTTTAAAATAGTTATCCATAAAGTATTGATATCTACCTGGTGCATTTTTCTATCCAAATGGTAATACATTTCATTCATAAAATCCTTGTGGTGCTGTAAATGCTGTAAGTTTTTTAGGTTCTTCTTCTAACTTTAAGTGGTAAAATCCTTATTTGCAGTCAAATTTACTAAAGTAATTATATCCTTGTATTTGTCTTATCTTTAATATTTTATTCGGTATTGGGTTATATGTTTTAGTTTTTGCATTTAAATTTCTATAATCAATAATCATTCTACTTTTTCCTCTTTTTTGTTCACTATGTTTATTTACTATAAATGTTGGGCTTGTATGTTTACTATTAGTTTCTTGTATGTATCCTTTTTCTAATAATTCATTTATATGAATCTTAAATTCTTTTAAATCATTAAAATTATATTTTAATGGTTTTTGGGTTATTATGCTATTATTATTAATTAGCTCAATTTTTACTTTTGTTTTATGTTTTTCCCATCCTTGTAACGGATCTTCACAATATAATAATTCTAACTTATCTTGGATTATTTTTACTTTATCTATAGAGAATATAATTAATTCTATTTTAGGGTCTTCTTCTTTTATATTTTCCTATTTTTTGTGTAATATTCTCACTACCTTTTATCCATTCTGTTGTTTTTCATTTTTTATTATTTACTCTTTTTGCTCCTATTTTTTGTTTACATGGTGTTGTGAACCACCAGTGTGTTTTTGTTATTATATGTGGGTATAATTTTTCTAAAAATGGCATTCCTAATAGCATATCTTTTGTTGTAAGTTTGAAGTTATACATTTCTTCTATAGTTAATATCTTATCCCATATTTGTATTTTTATATTTTTTGTCTTATATGTGATCATGCTTCCTTCATTATTAAATCCCGTTACTACTATCGGTGTTTTTAATTTTTCTCATTTATCTTCTGGTAAAAAATTGTATTTACATATATTAACTTCTGCTCCTGTATCTATCATTGGTGTATAATATCTGTTGTAATATTTCTTCTATTATTATCTTTGCAAGTATATATATTTTCATATTTTTATCATACTAAAGTTCTTTTTATTATTACTCTTTTATTTTCATAATTTATTGTTAACTGTTTATCTTCTAGATTATATGGTTTTACTTGTTCTAACTATTTTATTCCTAAAGTGATATTTTTATCTCCTTGATATATTTTAAACTTTATAGTAATTGGTACTCCTCCAATGATTATTTCCTTTTCTGTAGTTTCTTCGGTGTTTATTAATGTCTTTGGTAGTTCAGGGCATAATTGTTCATTAGTTATTATTTCATCTTCTGTTACTAATTCTCTTGTAATATAGTTTTCTTCTTGTTCTGTATTTATTAATATTAAATATTTTCGTTGTTCCATTACTCCCGTTATGTAGTAATGATGTGGTTTTATTTCTTCTTCTATTGAATTTTGTGGAGTTTTATCTATTCTTCTTGAGGTACTCATTTTTTATGATATTTGGGGTATTTCATAGTTTATTCTTTTTGATGTGCTTAATCTTTCTTTTACTATTTTCAAATCTTCTTCTATATCAATCTCATTATAACTATAATCATTATTATAATACAATCCATGTATAACATGCATCATTACATTGAACATTTGTCAACATTCTTCATTAGCTTCATTAAGAACACCTTCATTCATTAGATATAAACCAATATTCTCATTAATATAATCATAAGAGCACATTTATTACACTTAACATTATAAAGAAACACACCACAACCCCTCTCAAAGTCTACCTGTACAATGCATGGATGGCATCCCATACTAACTAGTGCATTCTTGAGAAACCATAGTTCATTAACCTTCTTTGTGGGGGTAAGCCTTAACCGACAGATACCATGTGATCAAATTCATGGAATCCTGGTGTCACCCTCAACGAATAATGGATTCCTATTTGCCTAAGGTAGGATCATTGTTTTTAGTTTAGGTGGATCCACCAGCTAGACTTATGTGGGCACATAGTTATGGGATAGGGAAATTGCTACAAGATACCCTGCCTAAACTCACGGATGAACATCCATCTCAAGAGATTGTTACTACATACCCCGCCTCAACTCCCGAATGGGCACCCAACTTAAGTCATATCCACTCGGTGCTTATCATTATTTTCCATGGAATACTTGACTTTCATTACATTAATTCATTATTATGGGATAAGATATTGTTACTAGATACTCCACCTCAACTCATGTATGAGTATCCATCCAAAACTCAACATTCATTCATTGGAAAGCTCATATATTTAAAAATGAGAATAGTCGTTCACCTAAGAATCCCCATATTGTGAGAAAGTCTTTTCACAACTTGTCATTATCAATCATTAGATTACAATTGAGAATAGCCTTTCAATCAACCCATCTTCATTAACATAGTCATAGAAACTACATTGGTTAGTCATTTATGAGTGTGTGTGCATGTCAGAATGACCTTTCACATCTAACCTCATCATTCAAAGGTGTTAATAGAGAAATAACATTCAATTATAACGCTATTATATTCTAAACATGATCATAGTACATTCATTGAGATCACACACATATTCTAACATCATAGTCATACATAGATCCTTCAAAATATTGCCTTCCAAAGCTAAGAACCAACATACAACCCATAAATCCAAGATACTTATAAGGAAATTGACATGATTCAATAACTAAGTCAATATAAACATAAACAATTCAACATACTTCCATGATCAACCAATTCCCATTCACAATTCACACTTAAGAATTTAGGGGAAACATGGGTTCATGGGAGAAATCATCTTAATTCATCTTTCAATCCACAATTCATTCATAATTCAATGCAATAGAGCCTTTGAAAAACGTTTGGAATCGAACCGATGACAAAATTGAAAACTAGGATTTTAGGGAAAACATTGGAGACTTGAAATCAACTTTGAAATTAACTCCTTGAAAAAAATAAGTCAAGAATGAAGACCACCATACCGTGCTTGTGAATCCCCAAGAAATTTGAGGAAGAATACCTTGAATCCACAACCCTAGCTCCCACGTCTTCTTCTTCATCTTTGGGAACTTTTAGAGAGAGAAATATTGAAAGGAAGAACTCTTTTGATTTGATTTGGGTTTTCTTGAAAAGTGACTTAATTGAAGGAATTTCAAGTCTAAAAAGGTTATACAGTTACTAGGAAAGGATGAAAATAATATGGACTCAACTTTGGGAAAGAACTAAGGACCCTTAAAGTTAAAACATAAAATTACTCACCTTCCACGATTTAGCTCGCCCCTTGCACCTCATGGCTCGCCAAGAGCACTAGGCGACTCGCCAAGTGGACCCTTGGCTCACCCAATTTTCCAGTGTGCTCCCTAATTGGGCAGCTTATTAGGCAATGTAGGGGACCAATGGGCGATTCGCCAACCTGGTAAGCGAGCCCCGACCTAGCTCGCCTAAATTTCCAGCAGCTAGGTCATGGGGACAGCCCACTAGGCGATCCCAATGGCACAAGGACGACTAGCCAAGCGCTTTGGGCGATCAAGCAGCCCCATCGCCTAAACATCACTCTTGAGCCCTAGGCTTCTTCCTATCTTCACTCTATCTTTCTATCTTTGTCCCTTTCTTGAGCTCTAGGCTTCTTCCTCACTCATTTGTAGTTCTAAATAAGCCTAAACATCAACTTAAGGTCACACTAACCCTAACGTTAAGGCTCTAGTTCAACCTATCATTTTCCTAGTCTTTACATTATCCCCCCCTTGGAACATTTGTCCTCGAATGGCGCTTTAAACACTTTAAAGGATAACGACTCAACACTAACAGCCCATCATGCATGACACATCAATGTAATGCACACAATCATAGGAGGAAACATCAACTCCACATCAATATAAAGTTAATGCAAAACAAGGAAGTAGGAACTATATCTACAAACTCATTCTGCACTAAAACATCATATTCCTCATTTCGTTGGAGGAATTTCCTTCTCAAACTCACATTATGCTCATTACAACATCATAAGGCAAATTATGCAACTCTTCTCAAAACACATTTAAGCATATTCAACAATTCACCTCATGAAGCATAAAGACAATTCATACTAAATGCATATAAACATGAGGAACATCAATCATAAAACTCATTTTCTCATTTAACATAAACTCATGAAGAACATTCATAACATAAGGAGACCATGGAAACACAATTCACACATGAATCCCAAAACATGACACAAGCTACCAGGAACTCTTGGTCTCAAGCTTGAATAAGAATAGAAGGAAAGAGATAAGGATAATAAAACTCTCAACAACCTTGCCATTCATCATACTATCCCCCACTTAGGAGTAAACCCAACTATGGCTAACTTGAAAACAACATATGAACCTCAATAAAACATTCACAACTATAAGAAACCATCACTTACCGGTGCATTCATGTGGATTAGCTCCTTTGTCCTTGTTAGCTTGAAGCACATAGAAACGGTTTCTCTTTGGAGAATTAGGATATGGGCCATCAAGAGAAGCCTATTTGGTCTCTCTCCCTTTTGCCGAGAGTGTTGGGCAATCTCTAATCTTATGACCCTTCTTTCCGCACCCAAAGTTTCCATCCGTGCCTGCAAGACACTTACCCAAATGTTGCTTCCCACACTTGGCACATATAGATCATTCAAAAGAAGAACCACTCCCATTCCCTCTTTGAGATTTAGGGTTAGACACCCTATCATTATTCACCATATGGGAATCTTGGTTGTAGTACCTCTTTTTGGACCTTGGTTGACTTTGTTCATCGGGCGTAGCTCTTTTTTCCTCATTATTCATTTCCTTAAGTTTCAACTCCTCAAGTTTTTGAGCATTACCATGAGCCTTGAAATATCCATGTCATCATGAGCATTTCCGTACGACATTCTTGTTCAACCAGACCGAACACCCCCATCACAAACTTATTCATTCTAGCCCTCGAATTTGCCACTAAGGTTGGAGCATATTTGGATAGTTGGGTAAACTTAAGAGAATAATCATTCACACTCATAACCCCTTGACGAAGATTCATGAATTCTACCAACTTTTGTTCCCTCAATTCTAATGGGAAAAACCTATCAAGGAAAGCTTCTTTGAACATCTCCCAATTTATGGGACCCGCTCCTCTTGGCCTTTCACCCTTCTATTGTTCGTACCAAATTTTAGCTACATCATTTAATCGATAGGTGGCTAGCTCCGCCTTATCCTCCGAAGTCACCCCGTTGGCACTAAGTATTTTGCAAACCTCATCAATAAACCTTTTGGGATCTTCTTCCACTTTGGAACCTAAAAACTCAGGGGGAAGGGGGGGGGGGGTTCATCCTAGAAAAATTCCTTAACCTAGAAGCCATAGTACTTTAAATAGCATTCACTCTAGGCCCCACATCTCTATTAACTTGGGCCATCATGGCTTGGGCTAAGGTTAAAAAAGCCAACCTAATCTCTTCATTAGTCATGGCTGGAGCATCAACCGGAACTTGATTGCCTTGGGGAACTTGGTCACCTTGAGGACCTTGGGGAGGAACTCCCTCATTAACCATCTCCTTTTCCACTCTCCTTGCAGTAGACCTTCTTGTATTCATATCATATAAAAACAAGAGAAGGATTAGGAAAAGGACACTTATTTGAGCTAAACTCTAAGGCACGACTTCAAGAATAATGAAAGAAGTGTAAATTCCTAACGTCCTATAGCCTCTCACTCATGCATGTGACCCACTGATGAACAAGACTCTACTAGACGTGGCTTGTCAGACATCAATCCTAAAAACCATTCCAATAACCTTATGCTCTAATACCATGTTTTTCACGACCTGGGCCTATACCCCAGAAGGGACACGAAGTACAAGACTCCAAAAATTTTCGTACAAGCATCATAGCATTCGATATAATGAAAAAATGGTATGGAATTAAATATTATTTAAATCCAACAATCAAAACTTCATTTTAAAAAACACAGTGGAAGTCTATAGTCTCACATGGACATGTAAATAATGTCTTTAAAACTAAAGTAGGGTCACGGCCCTTTACAATCGAAAGACTAACATTTGTCTATTACATGAAAGAAAGAAACTTCTAAAGTACTCGTCCTCGATCTATGAGGACATACCACTTAGTCTTGGAGAATCTCAATCCAAGCCCTTGAACTAGAGAGATAACAACTAACTTGTTGGAACCTACATTCGTAGTAAAATAAGAGAAATATGGGTTAGCACAATTAAGTACCTTTATGATAGCCATGCAAAAACCGTGCTTAAAATAGACATTTTATTTAAAGGTCATGATATATGCCATTTTGAGAAAACTGCATGAACATAAGCATAAGAGGGATAATATACAGACATAACCAATATACAAGTCATTTCACCACATTAGAACATAATCAACATATAAACCATTACATTAACATTAAGACTTCACCTCAAGTAATCCTCAAGCTAAACTTTGTGAAATGTATGGATAGCGTCCCATAACACCGTCCACACTAAAGTACCACCTTAAGGTCACCAAAAGATTATCATTGAACCTTTCCATCCTTACACAATACTCATACATAAGAGACATAAACCTTTCATAAGTCGTTTACTAACACTTAAGAATCATCATCTAGGCCAACCCTAAGTCATACTTGTGCAATGTGTAAGTAGCATCCCATACTACTACTCACACTAAGTACTCTTTTTGAGTCACCCTAGACAAGGCATATTCATACTCAATAAGTCATGACAAGGAAGTAACTGATAATACAATCCAAGTATAACATGCATCATTACACTGAACATATAAGTCAACATTCTTCATTAGCTTCATTAAGAACACCTTTATTCATTAGACATAAACCAACATTCTCTTTGACATCATCATAAGAGCACATTCATTACACGTAGCATTATAAAGGAACACACCAAACCCCTTTGGAAGCCTACTTGTGCAATATATGGATGCTATCCCATACTACCACCTACACTAAGTAGTGCATTCTTGAGAAGCCATAGTTCATTAACATTGTTTGTGGGGGTTTCCCTTAACTGACATAGACCATGTGAGAAAATTCATGGAATGTCGGTGTCACCCTCATTCAATAAAGGATTTCAACTTGCCTAAGGTAGTACCATTGTTTTTAGCTTAGGTGGATCCACTAGCTAGACCTATGTGGGTACATAGTTATGGGATAGGGATATTACTACTATATATCCCACCTCAACTCATGGATGAGAATCCATCTCAAGAGATTGTTACTAGATACCCTACCTCAACTCCCGGATAAGTGTCCATCTTAAGTCATATACACTCGGTGCTTAGCATTATTCCCCACGTAATATTTGGCATTCATTACATTAGTTCATTATTATGGGATAAGAGATTGTTACAAGATTCTCCGCCTCAACTCATGGATGAGTATCTATCCCAAACCCAACATTCATTCATTGGAAAGCTCATAAATTCAAAGATAAGTATAACCATTCACCTAAGAATCCTCATATTGTGAGAACGTCTTTTCACAACATGTCATTATCATTCATTAGAGTACAATTGAGAATAGCCTTTCAATCAACCCATCTTCATTAACATAATAATAGAAACTACATTCATTAGTCATTCATGAGTGTGTGTATGTGAGAATGACCTTCCACATATAACCTCATTATTCATAGGTGTTAATAGAAAAATAACATTCAACTATAACACAATTACATTCTTAACATGATCATAATACATTCATTGAGATCACACACATATACTTCACATCATAGTCATACATAGATCGTTCAAAATATTCCCTTCTAAGGCTAAGAACCAACATCAACCCATAAATCCAAGATACTACAATAGATAAGGAAGAGCTCTTCTTTGGGAACCTTCTAGAGAGAAAACTATTGAAAGGAAGAACTCCTTTTATTTGATTTGGGTTTTTTTAAAAAAGGGACTTAATTGAAGAAATCTCAAATCTAAAAAGGTTATATAGTTACTAGGAAAAGAATAAAATAATATGGACTCAACTTTGGAAAAGGACTAAGGACCGTTCAAGTTAAAACTTAAAATTACTCACCTTCCACGATTTAGCTCGCCCTTTGCACCTCATGGCTCGCCAAGGTGACTCACCAAGTGGACCCTTGGCTCGCCCAATTTTCTAGTGTGCTCCCTAAATGTGCAGCTCATTAGGCAATGTAGGGGACCAATTGGCGATTCGCCAACATGGTAGGCGAGCCCCAACCTAGCTCACCTAAATTTTGAGCAGCTAGGTCAAGGGGAGAGCCCACTAGGCGGTCCAAATTGCACAAGGGTGACTCACCAAGCCCTTTGAGCTATCAAGCAGCCCCATCGCCAACTAGTTCCATCAAAGAACAAGGTCTCCTTCACTCTATCTTTCTAGAATAGGCCTTTTCTTAAGCCTTAGGATTCTTCCTTTCTCATTTTTAGTTCTAAATCAGCCTAGAAATCAATTTAGTGTCACTCTAACCCTAACTTTAAGGCTCTAGTTCAACCTATCATTTTTCGAGTCATTACAGAAGGCACCTACGGACCGTAGGTCCTATGACGGTCCGTCGATGGGTAGCGTAGATAGGAGCAACAGGGGATTCTGACCAAGTGTGGAACTACAAAGTGATCTACGGAACGTAGGTCGACCTACTGGCCATCCTGCACGTCTGTATAAGGTGTTCAGAGAGTTGAAGTTCCAGTACCTGATGAAAATCCTATGTGTGGAGCCTCGAAAGAGGACTCACGGACTGTAGGTCAACCTACGGTCCCTCCTGCACGTCTATAGGAGTTGATCAGAGAATGATGGTTCTAGATTGCTGATGAAAAAGTGTATGTATTGACCAACGGAGTGGACCTACGGACTGTAGATCGACCCACGGTCTATAGGTTGAGTCGTCGATCAAAGCCGCGTACAGAAAGTTTTTTTCCTTATTTTGTTTCCTTTTTTTAGGACATGTTCTTCCATATATAGAGTAAGTAAACCTTGCTTTTGCGAGTTAGACATTGTTTACTTGTAGTTCTTGATATTTTCTTTGTGAATTAACTTCCAACTTTAACAATTTGATTTCCAGCTTTCACTTTATAAATATTTTGGCTTTGAAATTCAATTGGAGATTTTGGGTTCTTCTACTCTAAACATAAGTGAATGAATTCTTTTTATCAAAATATGAATTGTGTTCTTCCAAGCATGAGTAACTAAATCCACAACTAGGGTTGTGGGAACCATGAGCGATTAACAATGTATGAATAATATCTAAGTAATTTTTGAATAATGTTGATGCATGCATTGGTAATTCTTTCGCTTAGAAGTCTTTTTAACGGTGGCCAACATTAGAACTCACCTTGTTGCTACTTGCCGGACCAAGGAGGTAGTTAATAAGAAAAGTATTATCAACAGAGATTTAGTGTGATACTATCTAATAGTAGTCAATTGGTGCGAGGGTGAAAATTAAGCCACATATTGATGTGATGTCTATTCTGAGGTAAAGGTAAGGGTTAGTAAATTATACACCTGTCACCGGAACAAGTTGCGAGGTGAAATTCCCTATTTGGAGGACCAATCACTTAGAGATACATATCTTACCAACTTTGCATAGAATACACTGGGAAATTATTACTATTATTAGGATTACCGCGTTATGAGATTATGGGAAACACATGCACTCTAATTTCTCTCTCTCATTGATAAAACAATGTTCGAATCCAGCTCACTTGTTACTTAACAACAATCAGTTATTTGCTTACACAAATCCCCCCTTTAATTACTTGTTTCGGAAATAGTTTAACTAAACCGAAGTAATCGTAAGTTATGTTTAAGTCAGAACCATATTCCTCGTGGGATCGAACCCAACCTACAAGTTGGGTTCATTATTTGACGACGACCACTTATATTTTTTTAGGGAAATGTAATTTGAGCGTATCAGAAGGGCAAATTCATTGTCCCCAAATTCTCACAAGCATAAGGAAGAAGAAAATCTAGGGTTAGTTAAAATTCATTAATCCTCCTTTATTTTTGGGCTTTAAGTATGACGGTACATGGGTATTTGTCACGCCTCAAATCCCATGAAGATGGACAGGCACCCAATACCCTCAACGCCCGAGAGAACCAACATGTAACTTGTGCTTACTATGCATATAACTATGACACTCTTGTGACAAGTTCACATAGGATGCAGCGATACGAACAACATAAGTAGATCCAAAAGATATATACAAGACTTGACCGTTGAGGCCACAACCTGTTAAGACGCAACTGAACCATATACATAAGTCTAAAAAGCCTCTAAAAGATAGAAAACCTTAGAGTAGGTCGTGACAGACCCCGCTTTACTCTTAACTACGATACAATACCAAAATGAATCTACCAAGGACTCAGTAAAGCTCCGAATCAATAAGGAGCTAACCAAAAGTAGTTGAATGTCATGTACTCCTACTGAGGAGGTCTACAAGCTAAGTACATATGTCTGCAGCATGAAATGCAGCGTCCCCCGCGAGGGACGTCAGTACGAGGAAATGTACTGAATATGTAAGGCAATAAGAGTTATTTGTCAAGAGAGGGGGAAGTTTATCTTAAATTCATCATGTTGTCTTTGTGTGTTCCATCTTGTGATGTAATGAGTGCTAGGATCCTTAAACCTAGTTTTAATCTTACATATATGAACACCTTAGATGAACCTTATGTGCATGACACATTTCTCTACTATCTCTTTGGATATGATGAGTCTCATATTTGTCTTAAATGGGCATTGCATTTTGGTCGAGGTATCATTGAGGTCTATACTTGTTTGTATGACCCCATTATGTGGACCTATTATCATTTTGACCCCGGTGAGCGTTTGAGCTTGTAGTGATGTTATAATTTGGGTGGTATTATCCTTTTGATGTGAGGAATAGCCAGTTTCCTTGTTCTCCAACTGCGGGCTTAATAGTCCTGATAATAAAGGATACTTGGTTGCTCCTTGAGATTGTGTCTCCTTGGTGTAATACTTTTTGTGCTAACCATTATACTAACCCTCATGCTATGAGGATATATTTATTGTTTGTCCTTTTCATGGTTTTGCAAGGTTTGGATTCGAGGACGAATCCTTTTCAAGAAGGGGATGATGATAACAACATGGATAGCATGGATCACGTAAAAGCATTAGAGGAGCTTGATGGACACAAAATCAAGAAGTACAATGTGTGGAAGGTCCATCTAAGTGAAGAAAAAGAAGAAAGAGCCCATTTGTGCAAATGGTCATCTCATAATTTCAAGAATTTACAAAAGAAGACAACCAAACAAGGCCCTTACCTCATTAAGGGTAAAATTGTCAAAGAAGTGTCTTCTTTACTTTATTTTCAAGAATTCACAAAAGAAATCAACCAAACAAGCCCCTTACCTCATTAAGGGTAAAATTGTCAAATAAGTGTCTTCTTTATTTTATTAGTATAAATAGTAGTTTCTTTTATTTTGGAAGATTTAGACTATATGGATTTTGAAGGTGAAATGAACAAACTCTTTCAAGAGTGTAGTTTAAAGGTGGAATCCCTTTAGGATAGCCTAGCTTAGTGTAGCTTAATCTAGATTAGTGATGGGTGGATTCTCATTGTTGATTTAGGAGTTCTTTAACCTTGATTTCACTTGAGATTGCTCATTTGTGGTTTTCAATTTGAGTTGTTTCTTTTCTAATTCAAGTTTCTCTTCTTCCTTGGTTGATTGTTTATTCAATTGCCTTTCTTTCTTCTCTTCTCATCTCTTCTTATTTCTCATCTATCTTACTTTTGTGTTGTTTCATTCCACATTTGATTTCAATTGGTTTCATCCCCAATTGGAACCCTTATCATTTGGTATCAAGAGCCTAGGTTTAGATTTGTTCTTACAAATCTAATCTTGGTTTTTTTTTTTTAAAAAAGAGTCTAAAAAAATCGTCAAAAAAAAATGTGAATTTTTTTTAATTTTGATTTGTTGTTTTTGACACTAGATCCTTGTTCCCTAGTATTTTTTTGAGTCTATGTTTCATTTTTGTTCAGTTTGGAGTTGTAGAAGTGAAGTTACCATTGAAGGGTTTCAAGCTTTTCAAACTTTTCAAATTTTGAAAGTGGGTCTTTTGATTGAGCTGAAATTGGAGATTAATAATTAGTGGGCTTTGTTCTCTTAGTTGAAGGGAAGAAAATCCTAAATTTTGAGCCAATTTCGAGTTGATTTGAGTGTATTGGGCTTTAGTGTGTGTTCTTGGTGTCTTCAAGTTGTTCTTGAAGAAGAAGAAAGGAGAAAGTACATTTGATCCAACTTTTCAAGTCAAAGTTGGTCAAAGGTGTTTTTTTGGGGTCCATTAGTGGATTTTTGAAGAAAAAAAAGAAAGGAAATTAAAAATAAAAAAAAAGAATATTTTTTTAATATCCACGTGGACTGCCACGTCAGCAATCAGCGGCCAACACAGCAGCCACTTCAGTGCCAGCTCAGTGCCACAACAATAGCTCACTGCCAGGCCATCCCAGACGCGCCACGTGGCGCGTGTGGCTCAAATTCAGAGAGGAAAATGTGCAGGTTTTTTTTGCTTAAGACCCCAAAAATATTCTAAGTACGGAATTTTTGTGGATCTAGAAACTTTTCTAAGTGTCCAAACTTCGTGATTCTTTTTTCTACCATTTTTCCCTTCAATTCCTCAACTATTTAACAATTAATTAACATCTCTAATTACTTGTTAACTAGTTTTAATCATCCAATCAAAGTCTTACAAGTGATGGACTTCTTTGAGGCATAATTTTTTTCCAAGTGTCCAAATTCACTTCATCTTCTAAACTCATTCTTCTTCTTCTAAACTCATTTTTCTTCTAATTTTCAACTATTTAATAATTAATTAACATCTTTGATTACTTGTTAACTAGTTTTAATCATCAAATCATCCAATCAAAGTCTTACAAGTGATGGACTTCTTTGAGGCATAATTTTTTTCTAAGTGTCTAAATTCACTTCTTCTTCTTCTAAACTCATTTTTCTTCTAATTTTCAACTATTTAACAATTAATTAACATCTTTGATTACTTGTTAACTAGTTTTAATCGTCAAATCATTTCTTTGATCCTTCAAATTAAGTAACAAGAAGTAATTCTTCTACTTTTGTTACTTGGTTTATTTTGAGTCCGAATCTTTTGGTGCTTCTTTATTCTATTTTTCTCATCTTAATTCATTGATAACCTTCTTGATTCAAGTCCATTAAATTTTTTTTGGGTCGTCCTTCTTTCAAGAGTCACAAGAATTCACTCCACCACAAAGAATTAGTGATCTTGTGATTTGATTGGGCAAAGGTAGTTCTCTATCAACTTAGGGAAGACGCTTTAGGAAGGTGAGTGTGAGATCAAATAAGAGAGGTGTGAGGAATTTTGCCACTAACCTTGTTTGCTAGGTTTTGTAGGTACCCAAGGTGATTACAAGGAAGAATGTCATCCGTAACTTCCGAATATTGTGGAGATGATATTGGTGAATACGCTTGTAGCAATATGACCTATGAGCACGGTGAAAATGAGTTTTGTGAGGGCTATGATGGTCCTTACGAGCATGGTAATGGGGCTCTTGTTTATGATGGTGATTCTTACGAGGGATATGATGGTCCATGGGATAATGAACAACATGGTGGTGAGGACTACTACTCCGGAGATGATTTTGAGATGAATGGAACTTATGACTCTTGTGATGATGTTGAAGGGATGGAAGAACCTTATGGTGAATATCATTGTGGAGATGAAGGTTCTCATGCTACGTACCATGGTTATGATGGTGATGTGAGGTACAATTCTTTCTCTCATAGGTCTTATGAATCCTTTATGCAGAATATAGATAGAAATGGAGGTTGTGAGGTTGAATTTATTACCTCATCTTGTGCTACTTCCTATCCTAAGAAAGAAGGCATAGATGTTTGGGTGGGACCATTTCAAAGTCGCTGTGTGGACCACAGAAGAAGTACATTCCCTACTTCTCGAAATATGCTAACTTATTCTTCTCATCTTAGTTCCAATATTTCTTGTTTTCCGTATGGTGATGAGGTTGAAGGTAGAGGGGGAGGAACACTAAGCCATGAAGTAGTAGAGTTAAGAGAATCTTTTACAACGTTGAGGGAAGATTTTGATGATTTCTTGCGGATGTTTGAAAAGGTTACGTCTATGCTACAAAAGAGGCAAGTTATTCATCATGAAGATATGCCTAAGGAGTTACCCTTGGAAGAAAAACAAGATACTCCTTGTAAGGTTGGCACGAAGGAATTGCACATGGAAGTCACAACACCCACTCCTTGTGCACCAAAATGGAAGTTGAACTTGAAGGGGTCTTCTAACCCTTCAAAAGGAATCCTTGGCACTTGCCCTAACTCCCATCAAATTGAGAGACAAAAGATTGAGAGGAGTAAGTATGTGAAAAGTGACAACTCTAGAGTGGAAAAAGGAGAGGTTAGGTGGACTGTTGTGAGAGGGTTGTCACATTTTTGTCCTAACTCATGTAACTTTACTTTCTCTAGTTGTTTGAAAATTTGTGCAGGTATCTTTGGAAGCAAGCCTAGTGAGGCACCTCAAAATGTGAAGAATCATGAGGTTCTTGAAAGCTTCCAAAATGAGAAAATGTGATCTATTGTTGATAGCCAAAGTGACGAAACTTCTTCCTATGAGCTACAAGGTAACAATGCTAACGCCTACACTTCCTTGAACTTGGAACATCATTGTGTGGCTAGTAGCCCATTGAGTATCAATAATAGCATGTCTTTATGTGAGCATAGTGAGTCTTTACCTTGTGATGTTCTTGATAGAACTTTCTTGTGTGATGACAATATCCTTGTTGTGAGTGATGAAGCACTAGTTGATCCTTTTGATGACTGAATTGACTCTTCTAGTAAGGTCAATTTGTGTCCACCTAGTGTTGGCACTTGTAGCTTGAATGAGGGTACATTGTCCTGCGATGAAAGTGATGCTACACTAGTTGATCCTATTGATGACCAAGTTGATTCTTCTGGAAATATCAATTTGTGTCCACCTAGTGTTGGCATTAATGATTTAAATGAATCCTTAGACCATAGCACCATTTCTTGTTTTTCTCATGTGAATCTTGAGGTAGAATGTTTGTTAAAGGATAATCTCTTGTTTGATTATGACATGACTCTTGAGAGTGTGCATAGTGAAATGCCTTATAATGTTGGAAGTGTAGCCACTCTCAGCGGCTATCAATTGTTTGAGAATCCACTATGGTGTGATGACACACTTTCCAAAGATGGAAATCTCTTTTGTGAAGATGATAGTACATTTATTGGAGAGGGTAGTGTTAAGATGAAAGGGGATGCTTATGTGTTAAATGTTACTTCATCCTTGTGTGTTCCAATTCTTCATATGAATTGTTCTTCTTTAGTATATAAAGTGGAGGCCAAACTTGGGGACAACTTGATTGAAGTTCATTTATGTGACACCTTTCTCTACTACTTGTTTGCATATGATGATGTTAGCACTTTTGAGTGGAGTACTATGATGTTGGAAGATAAGGGTGCCAACCGGGTTAATAAAGGTGTGCATCCATGTTCATGGATTCCCTTTCCATTTGACCCTGGTAATGAGTTGAATTGTGGCATTTGTTTAGTGATGCTTGGTCAAGATGACAAGAACAATTTGTAGGGATTTGTTGGCGCCTTTCCCTATGATGGAAAGTTCTTCTTGAGGGTTTACAATTTACTTGAAGGGCTTACGTTGTGCATGGGGAAGGGTAGTTTTCTAACCCCCTTTCTTTACTATCTCTTTGCGTATGATCTTGTTGATTGTGCATCTTATGGGGATAAGAGTTATTTGTCAAGAGAGGGGGAAGTGTATCTTAAATTCATCATGTTGTCTTTGTGTGTTCCATCTTGTGATGTAATGAGTGCTAGGATCCTTAAACCTAGTTTTAATCTTGCATATATGAACACCTTAGATGACCCTTATGTGCATGACACATTTCTCTACTATCTCTTTGCATATGATCAGTCTCATATTTGTCTTAAATGGGCATTGCATTTCGGTCGAAGTATCATTGAGGTCTATACTTGTTTGTATGACCCCATTATGTGGATCTATTATCATTTTGACCCCGGTGAGCGTTTGAGCTTGTAGTGATGTTATAATTTGGGTGGTATTATCCTTTTGATGTGAGGAATAGCCAATTTCCTTGTTCTCCAACTGCGGGCTTAATAGTCCTGATAATAGAGGATACTTGGTTGCTCCTTGAGATTGTGTCTCCTTGGTGTAATACTTTTTGTGCTAACCATTATACTAACCCTCATGCTATGAGGATATATTTGTTGTTTGTCCTTTTCATGGTTTTGCAAGGTTTGGATTCGAGGACGAATTCTTTTCAAGAAGGGGAGGATGATAACAACATGGATAGCATGGATCGCGTAAAAGCATTAGAGGAGCTTGATGGACACAAAATCAAGAAGTACAATGTGTGGAAGGTCCATCTAAGTGAAGAAAAAGAAGAAAGAGCCCATTTGTGCAAATGGTCATCTCATAATTTCAAGAATTTACAAAAGAAGACAACCAAACAAGGCCCTTACCTCATTAAGGGTAAAATTGTCAAAGAACTATCTTCTTTACTTTATTTTCAAGAATTCACAAAAGAAGTCAACCAAACAAGGCCCTTACCTCATTAAGGGTAAAATTGTCAAATAAGTGTCTTCTTTATTTTATTAGTATAAATAGTAGTTTCTTTTATTCTGGAAGATTTAGACTATATGGATTTTGAAGGTGAAATGAACAAACTCTTTCAGAAGTGTAGTTTAAAGGTGGAATCCCTTTAGTATCGCCTAGCTTAGTGTAGCTTAATCTAAATTAGTGATGGGTGGATTCTCATTGTTGAATTAGGAGTTCTTTAACCTTGATTTCACTTGAGATTGCTCATTTGTGGTTTTCAATTTGAGTTGTTTCTTTTCTAATTCAAGTTTCTCTTCTTCCTTGGTTGATTGTTTATTCAATTGCCTTTCTTTCTTCTCTTCTCATCTCTTCTTATTTCTCATCTATCTTACTTTTGTGTTGTTTCATTCCACATTTGATTTCAATTGGTTTCATCCCCAATTGGAACCCTTATCAATAGGTGACCCACCTTTTAACTTAGGCCTTTGTGACTTCAACACTTATTGGGCCTTGCTGCCAATTATTCCTCTATTCTTGTCAATTTGGGCCATAATTATTGCAAGTAGATGATCCACCTACTTTGACATTTCACTTGGGCCATTTTCCCCTTAGCCTTCTACTCAACTTGGGCCAGAGTTGGTCCTTTGGACTGGTCAATAAGTCAAAGTAGGTGATGCACCTACTTTTCACCTACTAGCTTAGTTAAGTCAAGCAAGCACCTCAATATTTTATTCCATTTCTAGACCTTAATACCTTTAACTTAACTTAAAACTTATATACACTATGTCAATTTAAAATTCAGACTCAAATACCACCTTGTGATCTCAAGTTTAAACACTTCCATCGACGTTAACTTAATCGGTTCGCATCAAAATCTAAAGACAGATCACTTTAAACCTATTCTATTGTCACTAGTTGCATAGAAAACCGATTCCATAACTATACCACAAGGAAATTTATAAGCGTCACATAAATAGAAGTAGTACACGTAGAATACGGGGTGTTATAGTATTCACCCATGGATTCCTTTCCCCCATGTGGTCCCCAAGTTTAAATATCTCAATTCAATTTCAATTGATCAAGTGAGGGTTTCAATTCAATATTTGTGTGTTTCATTCAATTATGATTTGTTATTTTTAATTAAGTATTGTAATGCATGAATTAATGTTAATACATGATATTTAGTTGAAATAACATTGACCGATGCCTAAATTATGATTGTCCACTACGAACTCGTGATGAATCCATGAACCTTTAAACTATGAATTTATTAAGATATGCTTTAGAGATTCTTTGAAAGTAAAGTACCAATGTTATTGTGAAAAGATTTCTCACATGCTATTATAATCATTATTATGAAAGGTATTTCTAACTTATGGATTCACATTGGTGAAAGATTTTCTCATCCAAGTTGAATTGTGTTTAAGGAGCTACTATATGCTTTGATCTAAAAAGTGTGGATTGGTATTGATCATTGACTTTCATATGTTATAGTTATATTTACTTTTATCAACTCTGTTTGGATTTAGACCTAGCACCGAGAGGGCTTTGAGGTGGAGTCTCAAATAAGGTAGTCTACAGTAGCAACCTCTAGTCCTACGTGTCCCCATAGGATTGTCTGAAATGACCTATATAGTGAATCGACTTTAAAAAATAAGATATGGATGGATTCTACCTTGACAAGCAGATTTTCCTTCTTTCGGTGGAGGGATATACAAGATTCCATGATATAACTCTCATTGTCTTATTGTCCGTTAAAGCTAAAATTCTACGGAATGACTATGTTTCTTCAAAAGCTTTTTCTAATGTCCTTTATGTGCATGTATTTGACCATATTCCATGACTTAGTTGTTAATTCTTGTTTAAGATTTTAAATGTTCAAATATTGGCCATGCCTTACCTGTTTTAAGCCATTTATGCTATCATGTCTATTTTATACACATCGCCCCATACTTCGTACAATCCATGTACTAATGCACACTTGTGCCTATATTGTTTCACTATTGTAGGGGCCGACGCTCCTACTTCCCACACTCATGGCTAGTTGGTTCCATTGGCTTTGAAGATTGGTGAGTTCTCATGTTCTTAGGACTGAGACACTTTTATAGCGTTATGTCATTTCTGTTTTAAGAATTTGTATGTGATGTATGTGTTACGTTCCAATAACTTTTCTTATGATTTATTAGATGACTTATTGAGACTTATGTTAGAGTTCTGCTTTGCCAAATTCTTTGAAATATGAAATGATATCTTTTGAATTCTTTATCTCTATTATCTTTTTTGATGTATGCTTAGAGGCTTGTGTAGGGCCTCTCGAGGTTCAATACACCATATTATACATAGGCTATACTTTAGGTCGTTACAAACATGATATCAAGAGAACAAGCTTTAGAAAGGTCCTAGGATGTCTCATAAGTAACGTCGAATAGAGTCCTATTCATGAGTGTGAAATGCGCCACATTTATGAATAAGCGGCTATAAGAAGTTTAGGAAATTCTACTTCGTTCATCATTCTAAAGTTATGTGATAAAGTGTAACTCTAGACGTCTTTCTCCTAATCCATATACGTTGTTTTTTTATGATATGGCCCTTCAAAGAGCATACAATAGGCTGAATGTGAATGAGAATGTGGAAGAACAAGCTCCCTATCCTCTATAATAAGCTCCCCAAGTTATGGCTGACCCTTTGGCCTAACAAGTGACTATGCAGAGTTTTGAGCTGATTTTCAAGTGTTGGCTCCAGCTATGGCTACTCAATCTTATGACTGGTAGATTTGAACTCATTAAAATCCTATTTAGCTTAATAGTTAGTGTCGTGAATTCCTAATTTTATCTGAGAAAATTATCAAAATGGTCATTAATGTATGGGCTTTGATTCCATTTGGTCCTTAATGTATGGACTTGATGGAAATGGTCCTTTATGTATCATAAATTGTGATCAATTTGACCTTAACCCTAAAATATTAATGGTAGCGATTATTTTTAAAAAAAAATCAACTAAGATTGCTACACGTGGAGCGATTTCCCATTATTTTTTAAGCAGTCCTGGCCTCGAGAATTTTGAATAAGAAAAAATTTAAACTTTTTTAAGAAAATGACTGTTATAGCAACTATTTCTATTTTTTAAACGTTGTTGGGGTAGCGTTGTTAAAAAAAATAATCACAGCAGCGATTTTTATGTTTTTTAACCGAGTAACAACGTCAATTTTGCCAGAAGAAAATTGCTCCGTCAGGAGCGATTTTGCCCTTTTGGTTAAAAAAAATTGATGTGCCATTTTGGAATTTTTGGAAACAGGGGAAGGAAAGTCTTGAACGAGCGCATCTTTTACATATTTCGTGTATTTTGACAGCAAAATAAAATAAAATATTAATTTTAGGGTTAAGGACCAAATTGATCACAATTTATAATACATAGAGGACCATTTCCATCAAGTCCATACATTAAGGACCAAATGGAATCAAAGCCATACATTAAGGACCATTTTGATCATTTTCTCAATTTTATCCTATTCTATTGATATTATGATGATATGCAACTATGAAGGCTAATGGACAAGGAATAGATAAATGTTTGAAAACATGGCCATTGCAAAAAGAAGTTTAAATTATACATTGATGATCGCCAAACAAGAAAGGTGGATCGCCTAGTGAGCATAGACTTTCCAAAAGTGTCAGTGCACAATACTTTTGTTTATCGAGAACTGTTGGCGAACTACCAAAAAAAGGTAACTTACTAAATGAGAATGGCGACCTTATTTACCATAGTTGAAATTAATAGTGTGAGGAGAAAAATGGAAGGCTCGAAAGGAGAACCAAGGTGGTTCTCAGTGATACACTAAACATTAAGCGCAAACTCAAATGAGCTTAGCGACTGAGGTTCAAACACCTGAAGCATAGAGCAAGAGAAGGCGAGATGAAGCATTATCGGTGATTCATCAAATAAACTAGGCAAGCCCGACTACCTTCACCTAAATGGTAGCATGCTAAACATTGGGCCAAACTTTTGGAATCTATAAATATCTCAAAGGAGAGAGAAAATGGAGATCGAGTTTTAGTTTTTAGAGTGATTTTTTGAGAAGTTATCAAAAAGAAAAACTTTACCTTGTGAAGAACACTTTTTAGTTTTTCAGGCTTTTCAACAGTGTTCTTGAAATTGACAATTTGTAGTTGAATTCAAAGTGGGTTTTCTTATAGTTTCTTGATTTCGTTTTACCCATAGCTGCTCTCATGGAAGGTAGAATTTCTTTACTGTTTCTTATGGGTTGCAAAAACCCCAATATCTAGGGGTTCAATTTTGGGGTTAGGTGTTGATTTTATATAGTTGGTATTATGTTATGACTTATTTTGCTACTGTTAATATATGAATTTTGTGTAATTAGCATGGGGTAAACTTATGGGTTATGGTTGCAAATTTAATTCCTACTTTCGATCTCCGATCAATCCTCGAAAGAGATTGATTTGAGTGGGTAATTAGTGTGATACCAACAATTTAGCTTTGATGTATGTAACTTTGTTGAAGATAGAGGTTATGGCTTGGATCTATTTGCCATATTTCTTTATCGAAAGAGAGAATAGTGTAAGGTATTGGATTGTTTATATTGGCATATAGATGAGATTGAAAGGAGATTCTATGCAAGGATACTATGTGGTTGAAAGAATATTAGTGTCATCGAAGATGAGCTAGCCTATTAATGAATGCTCATCACTATAAAGCAGCACAATTACCCCTATGTGACATTTAACTCCAAATATTCACACACCTAGATTGCTTGTCATTTCTTGAATTTTTTGTAATTTTAGTTTAACTCTGACAATTGATAACAAAACCATTTTATTAAATTGGTGGTATCTTCCACCTTCTTATTTTTACTACTACAAATGAATGATTATCCAATCAAAATTTCTGGATAAAATTCAATATGATATACCATTCTCTATGGGATTTTACCATGACTCTTTGTTGGGTATTTTTATTGACGACGATCGTTGTCTCTTTTATTTGGTTTTAAATTTTAAATTTGAGCTTTTTCAAATTTGTTGCCACTGTAGGGGAGTGGTGGTTTATAATTATTTTCGAGAAATTAGTTTATAAATTTGTTTAGTTGTAGTAGATTGTTTATGTTGTGTTATTGTTGGCTGATTTGTAGGTTTAATACAATGATCGACCATGTTAGTAACAATGATAGTCACTATGGTAAAAATCACAACATGGGTGATTTCAATGATATGCATGTGAATATTGTTCAAACCACGGTAGACATACCTCCTATAGCTGGAAGGGATAAGTTTCATGTAACCAGAACATTGCTAGAATTGCTTCAACAAAGAGGAATGTTTGGGGGTTTAGCTTATGAAGATCCCCATGAACACCTTAAGTATTTTATGAAGATCCCCATGAACACCTTAAGAATTTTATGTAGATCACCATGAACACATGATGGGCTAGAAGGTCAAGGTCGTTCGTACAAGTACCTGGATGCCTTTGAGTTGAGATTCATAGAGAGGCTAGCCCCGATTATCGATGTGGCCTCCCTAAAGAAGAAGAAGAGATCCTTTGTAAGGATGTCACTTGACTTCTCACTCCCAAAAAGACTAAGCCCGAGTCCGCCCCTACGGCACCGATTGATGATACTATGTTGCGTGCCCTATTTGGAGATGGTATGCCGTCGGCAGATTCTTTCCATGGTGCTGGGAAGTGGCCTTGCTCCAGTCATTATTATAATGATCCTGCACGGAGAGAACGAAAAAGAGGGAGCGCCAGAAGACTGAGGCAGCTCAGAGGGCATCCATAGTGGATGAGTAGATGAGACAACAACGAGTTAGGGAAGTAGGTGTTGACGCCTCTAGCAGCATAAGCACTACTGATGGTGCCTTGAGAGTTGATGATAGCTCTACTGACAGTGCTGAGAGAGTAGATGGGAGTGTTACTGATGGCGTTCCATATGTTGATCTAGCAGGTTCCGAGAAACCGGATCCACCCATTTTTTGAGTCGTCTTCAGTGCAATGCGCAGCGGGTTTGCTTTACCCCATCCTTTATATTTTTACTTTTTGTGCATTGGGGAAAATTGAACTCTATTTTTGTTGGGTGTGGGGTAAATTGATGGTGAGTGACTGGGAGAAGTCTTAGTAACCCAACTCATAATCGTCTATTGGGGTTTTCTTGCCTGTCTTCTTTTCCCCCAAGAGACTGTGTTAATTTCTATTGAACCGGCATGTTTTCTGTGTTCTTTTCCCCCAAAAGACTGTATTAATTTTTATTGAACCAACATGTTTAGGAATGTATGCGTAGGAGTAAGTAAAAAAATGGAAGTAGGATGGCATAAAAAGCATGAAAAAAATGATCCCTGTCCAAAAATGTTGAAATGTGCTAGATCGATAGTCTTTATGAGTTGAATGTGTTTGATCTCAATGTGACATGATAAAGAACCAATGTCACCTCTTGACTTAAACTAAAACTTGAATTGGTTAATCTGATAATCTGATCATGAAACAATGTGCCAAGAGTGCGTGAGAAAAGTTTAATATTCAGACAGTTTGTGCCAATTGATGAGTCCACAAATTGGACTCATTTAGGGCTATATTTTAATAGAAATTGTGTCCTCAAATGCTTATTTTATCTCAATATCTGATGAAAACACATAAGTTTCAGGTATTTGAAGTTTGAAGGAAAGCATGGACACTACGTCGCAAAAAGGAACGAAAAGGCTTAAAAGAACAAAGAAATGAAGGCCTGAAGATCGCCGAGTCCACTTGGCGAGTCGCCGAAGGGTCTTACTTCACCTTTTGTTCCAGTGTGCTAAGACCTAAAGGAAAGGATCAAGTCAGCGGAAAAAAGGAGCAGTCATCGTATCAACCAGAAGTTCCACGAAGCAGTACTATGTCGCCCAATGACCCAGAGTATGACGATGTTGAAGGATGGTGCAAGACGGCAATGAACTACACCAAAGGGCGAATCGCCAAGTTGATCGGCAATTTCGAATAATGTCACTGAACGATCCGTTGCAGCATAGATTTTTGAAAACTATAAATACTAGTTGAGAGTTGTAGTTTAGTATGAAATTTTTAGTGTGAAACAATTAAAATAATTTTCAGTACTTTTTATTTTTGCTCTGAGTTTTGAGAGGGTTTTGAAACTTGAGGAAGAGGGTTTCATCTCTAAGGATTTGGACTTGGGTCTCTTGGATTCTTCATTCTTGGCCTGTAACAAGACTTAAATCTTCATACCCATCTGAATGCAAGCTAATTTAGGTATATATTTTTATCTCTTGATGTGTGGCTTAAAACCCCAATTCTTAGGGTGTGATTTGGCGAATATGCCTTAAGATTGTTGTTAGGTCTTGCTTGCTGATAGATTAGATGTAGTTTAACGGTGATTTCGTGTAGTAGTTGTGGATGACGTTAACAAATTTTTAGTTGCAAAAAAAAGTTTATTTATGTGTTTTTGTCTTGCTTGAGGGAGAGGTCGCGAAACAAAGACTACTAGATTGATGGCCTAAGGAGTGGGCCGACATGAGGTTCAACTTAAGAGACTGAACCCTAGTTCCATATCCTAACACTCAGCTCGAGAGAGTGAGTGGGGTAAGGCGTAAGCTGGTCTTCATGTGGCAAGTGGGTGTCCGAGAGGAACCCATTTGAAACGGTTAAGTTACGAGAGAGAGAATTTATTCCCACGTATAGCTTAGCCTAGTCACTATTACTCTATAAATTATCTATCGAAAGCATGTACCCAATAATTTAGTTTAACCCATATTCCGGTCATATCCCAAGAATACCTTCTCATTACTTAAATCTCTTTCTTAATTTCATTGTTTTTACTTACTTGTGACAAAATCCCAATTGTTAATTGACACTTTTGTGACCCCCTTAATTTACAACATTTTTAATCGTTAAAGTCTTCAGCTATGACTAGTTAGAACTAATTTTATTTTTCTATTAATTCTCGAAACCAATCCCTTAGGACTCGACCCAACCCTTGGTTGGGTTATTATACTATTACACGATCATAGACACTTGCATCGGAGTGGTGTTATTTGAGAATCCTTAGATTAGTAGAATTTTTGTTCTTATTGGTTGTAGTCTACCTACCTAATTTTCAGTTTTGTTTGAGCATTTGTGTGTTTCAACAGTCATATGAGTGTGAACGACGAAAATAGCTACCAAGCAGGCCACCCAGCGGGTTATTCTTTTCATTGAGACGATATTGATGATATTAATAGTTTGTTCAACCCTGCCCAAGTGGGTGAGATGGATGCAATTTGCATGCCACAAGCAGACGGAATGCAACATTTGAAGTTACTAGCACAACACTCCATCTCATACATTCAAGAGATTTACATGGAGTGTTGGAGCATAAAGATTTGTATGAACATATACGAATGTTCATAGAAGTGTGCAACCCTCTGTCATTCAAGAATCTATTGCAAGAAAGCATACAGTTGCGCTTATATCCATTATCATTAACAGAGGAAGCCACTAAGTGGTTGGTCGAGTTTCCAAAGAACTCCATCAAGTTATGGAAGGAGTTGGTTACGACTTTTCATGAAAGATTCTCCCCTCCATCAAAGATGATGAAACTGAGAGACGACATTCAGAATTTTAATCAAAAGGAAGGCGAACCAATTCACGAATCTTGGACACGATTTAAGAGAACTTTGCAAAAATGTCCAACACCTGAACTACCGAGCTATGAATGAAAAGAAATATAAGAAGAATCATACTAGTAGAAAGTTAAGAAAAATAAAAAGAAAATTAAACAAATTATATCCAGAATATAAATAACTCAATATCACAAAAACGGATAATGACAAATTAGATCAAATAATAGATAATATATCTAACATAGAATATATATATATATATATATTCAATATTTAAAGATACAATGAATAACGAGAATAACGAATATAGACAAAAACTTACTGAAATAATTATAGCAAAAAGACAAGAATTGAGACATTAGGCAAAATAGACTTAACAATAATATATTTGCAGGAATTTGTGAAAAATCAATAGTAGCACAAAGAAAAACTATTTTATACCTACAGAATAGAAAACTTAGATTATAAACTACAACACAATTTATAAATGAATAAAGAAGAATACGCAATAGATGAAAAAACATATGAAAACTATGGTGGATTAAAAATAAAGATAATATTTTCTAATCTAGGAAGAAGATATATAAGAAAATAGGTGACAATCTAAGTTAAATGTTAGAAAATGAAACGGTAAAACTAGAAGATAGTTTAGTTGTTATGATAAGAATAACAAAAGAAAATAAAGAAATAGATAGAAAAATGGAAATTGAAAAAATAAAACAACAAGCAAAAAAAGAAATACAACAATTAGAAGAAGTAAAAAATACTAAAATAATAGAACTAGAAAAAGAGCTGGCAATATTGAAAGAAATGTATGAAATTAAATAAAAAGAAAAAGAACAAAAAACAAAATTAGCAAATGAGATAAATAGATTTAAATAAAAAATGCAATTAGAAGAAAAAGACAAAAATAACCAAGATAATCTACCTGAAATAAGAATTGATGAAATAAACGACGATGATCTAGATGAACAACATTCAAAAACAAGCGAAACATATACGGAACTTTTAGCAAACATGGATAATACAAAGAATTTAGAAGTAAATACAGGAGACGTAGACATGGATGAAAAACCGAGTACATCAGGAATAAAAAACCCAAAAAATCTAAAATATTATAATGCAAACTATGAACAATATGATAAAGAAAAAACTATATGGGATAAAAGATTGAACAAAAAATGGACATCTAAACCAATAACTGAACAACATAAATTTTTAGATTTAGACTGTGTAGCAGATATAAATAAATCAATCCAATTATGGATGGGATATATATCAAAACAATTAATAGATAACAAAATAGGAATGACAGAAACACCAGGTTATATAGAAAGAACACTTATAGGAACAGCAAAATTATGGCTACAAAATTTATCAGAGGAAAGTTTAAAAACTTTAAGAAGTAATAAAAAATTTGATGGTGAATTAGCTACTACAACTATGGAAATATTATATAAATACGAAGTAGAAATGAATTTAGTAGTATGACAACAAAAGTAGAAGAACAAAATAAAGAAAAAATCTAAACCGGAATATAATGACAAAATTAGCAATATGTAATATGTGTTATATAGATGAATATACATGTGCATTTAGAGAATACTATTATAAAGGAACATATAGCACAGAAGAAAGTAAAGAAATAAGAAAATTATATTTTACAAAATTACCAGAACCTTTTAATTCAAAAGTAATAAAAAGTTGGAATGAAGCAGGATTAACAGATACTTTAGGAGGTAGAATGAAATTCTTACAACGATGGTTTATAGAACTGTGTGAAAAACATAAAGAAGAAATAAAAATGGAAAATATATTATTAAAAAACCTAGGATGTTGCAAAGATAAAACAGCACCCCAATTTGGTTGTACGGATATGTATTATAAAAATAAAAAAGGAAACTATAAAAAATACAGATCAAAATATAAGTATAAAAGACCAAGCAGAAACTACTACGTAAAAACTATAAAACCAAAAGACCATATAGACCAAAGAAAAAACTAAAGGAATGTACTTGTTATAATTGTGGAAAATTAGGACACATGGCTAAAGATTGCAAATTACCTAAAAATCCAAAGAAAAAACAAATATCAGAATTACTAGTAGACAACGAAATATATATACCAATAGAGTATATAGATTATGAATTAGAAAGCAATGATAGTATATATGAATTAACAGAAAATGAAAAAAATGAAATAGAAAATAATTCAGTAACAAAATCAGATAATGAATACTATATAAATGACTGAAACAGATATACAAATAATAAGTAAAGAAAAACATCAAGACGAAGAATCTTTAGAAGAAAAAATAATACTTGATAAGAGTATATTTGAACAAATAAAAGGAACAGAATTTGACCTAAGCGTACAAAAAATATTCGAAATACCAACAATAAGAAACTAGTTAAAATGACAAAAAGAAGAATATTATGTAGTAAGTCAAAGAGAACATATCATAGATTGCAAATACACCAAAGGAAAGACTAAAATATCAATAATAAACAAACGAATAATAAATAAAGAATACAAGATATTAAGGCTAAAAATCCAATTAAATATGTACATTTAGGAGGAACAGAAATACTAATAAAAGCATGTTTTAGAGAAGGAATAGATACACCCATAGAAATATACTTAGCAGATGATAGAATTATACAACCCATAGAAAAAAGTATAATAAGTGCAGTAAAAGGTAACCTCATATACCAAAAATTTAAATTTATAATAAGTGCTAATTACTCAGTAGCAATAAATGACAGAAATATAGATAAATCACTAGTATTATATTGGAAATGTCAGCAAAAAATAAAATAAATAAAATAAAAATCCTTTTGAAAGAATAGTTACAGTCATAGATAATAATGATTATAGTTATAGTGAGATTGATATAGAAGAAGCTTTGGAAATAGTAAAAGAAAGATTAGGCACATCAAAAAGAATAAACTATGAAATACCCCAAATATCATAAAAAATGAGTACCTCAAGAAGAATAGATAAAAACTCCACAAAAATCAATAGAAGAAGAAATAAAACCATATCATTACTACATAATGGGAGTAATGGAACAGCGAAAATATCTAATATTAATAAATACAGGACAAGAAGAAAACTATATTATAAGAGAATTAGTAATAGAAGATGAAAAATAACTACTGAACAATTATGCCTTGAACTACCAAAGGCATTAATAAACACCGAAGAAACTACAGAAAACGAAATAATCATTAGAGAAGTACCAATAGTAATAAAGTTTAAAATATATCAAGGAGATAAAAATATCACTTTAGAAATAAAATGGTTAGAACAAGTAAAACCATATAATCTAGAGGACAAATAGTTAACAATAAATTATGAAAATAAAAGAGTAATAATAAAAAGAACTTTAGTATGATAAAAATATGAAAATATATATACTTGCAAAGATAATAATAGAGGGATATTACAACATATATTATACACCAATGATAGATACATGAGCAGAAGCTAATATATGTAAATACAATTGTTTACCGGAAGATAAATGGGAAAAATTAAAAACACTGATAGTAGTAACATGATTTAATAATGAAGGAAGCATGATCACATATAAAGTAAAAAATATAAAAATACAAATATGGGATAAGATATTAACTATAGAAGAAATGTATAACTTCGAACTTACAACAAAAGATATGCTATTAAGAATGCCATTTTTAGAAAAATTATACCTACATATAATAACAAAAACACACTGGCGGTTCACAACACCAAGTAAACAAAAAATAGGAACAAAAAGAGTAAATAATAAAAAATGGAAAACAACAGAATGGATAAAAGGTAGTGCAAAAATTACACAAAAATTGGAAAATATAAAAGAAAAAGACCCTAAAGTAGAATTAAATATATTCTCTATAGATAAAATAAAAATAATCCAAGATAAGTTAGAATTATTATATAGTGAAGATCCGTTACAAGGATGGAAAAAACATAAAACAAAAGTAAAATTTGAGGTAATTAATAATAATAGCATAATAACCCAAAAACCATTAAAATATAATTTTATTGATTTTAAGATTCATATAAATGAATTATTAGAAAAAGGATACATACAAGAAACTAATAGTAAACATACAGGCCCAGCATTTATAGTAAATAAATATAGTGAACAAAAAAGAGGAAAAAGTAGAATGGTTATTGATTATAGAAATTTAAATGCCAAAACTAAAACATATAATTACCCAATACCGAGTAAAATATTAAAGATAAGACAAATACAAGGATATATTTACTTTAGTAAATTTGACTGCAGATCAGGATTTTACCACTTAAAGTTAGAAGAAGAATCTAAAAAACTTACAGCATTTACAGTACCACAAGGATTTTATGAATGGAATGTATTACCATTTGGAAATAAAAATGCACCAGGTAGATATCAACACTTTATGGATAACTATTTTAAATAACTAGAAAATTGTATAGTATATATTGATGATATATTACTATATTCCAAAACACAGGATGAACATATAAGGTTATTAGAAAAATTTATACATATCATAGAATATTCAGGCATAAGCCTAAGTAAAAAGAAAGCAGACATAATGAAAAAGCAAATAGAATTCTTAGGAATACAAATAAATAAAAATGGAATAAAAATGCAAGCACATATAGTACAAAAAATAATTAACTCAAATGAATAACTAGATACAAAAAAGAAATTACAGTCATTTCTAGGATTAGTGAACCAAGTGAGAGAATACATACCAAAATTAGCAGAGAATCTAAAACCATTATAACAAAAATTAAAGAAAGATATATAATACCAGTTTGATAAAAAAGACCAAACACAAATACAAAAAATAAAACTATTATGTAAGAACCTACCTAAACAATATTTTCCGGATGAAAACAAAAAATTTACTTATATAGTAGAATCAGACGCCAGTGAAAAAAGTTATGGAGGAGTCTTAAAATACAGGTATGATAAAGAAAAAAATAGAACACCATTGTAGATATTATTCAGAAATATTTACTAATACAGAAATAAGGTGGGAAATAAATAGGAAAGAATTATATTTAGTGTATAAATGTTTACTATCATTTGAACCATATATTGTATATAACAAATTTATTGTAAGGACAGATAACACATAAGTAAAATGGTGGCTAACAAGAAAAATACAGAATTCAATAACTACAAAAGAAATGAGAAGATTGGTATTAAATATATTAAATTTTACATTCACTATTGAAGTAATAAAAACTGACAAGAATGTTATTCCAGATTACTTGTCAAGACAAAGCTACTCAAACTGAGAAAGAAAATACAATCGAAGAGATACTCAAAGCCATTACTACACTTTGTATCAAAGTGGATAGTATGGACAATGGACAATGAGATACAAAAGCTAAAGACTAATGAAGATAATCTGAAGTCTAAAGGTAGTACAAGTCAGCAGCATGACTATAAAAATGTGGAGCTAAGTCGATCGGAAGACTTTAATAATACAGAGCTAAGAGGTGACGTTGGGAAACACCTTAAAACCCATAATGATTGTTTAAATATAGCTGCAGGTACAAAGAAACCAGTTATTGAAAAACAACGGAATACAAATTTAAATCAGTTATTTGGAAAACCATTTACACAAAAAACAAAAAACCCATTAACCATAGAACCACAAACTTCAACGTATGCAGATAGCCTACAACATCTGAAAAAGGTATATAACCACATCACAAGGAAATACATCGAAAATATATACAAAATACAGAGTTACCTAAACCTCAATCCCAGATCTACCACTATAAAAGATCCAAACCAAGACTATACAACCCAGAAATTACAAGGATACAACAAGCTAATTGCACAGCCGAAAACCAATGCCAACCTAGTTAAAACATGTTATAATTATGGATTAATAAGTACTGGATATACCTACGATGGAGAAGAATTAAGCGGTATACCAGAATTATAGAAAGCATTTATTATATACAAAAGAGTAACCAAAGGGAATTTATTTTATATAAAATTCTATATGGCAATAGCAGAAATACTACATGAGCAGATAAAACCTTTGATACAAGTTGTAAAGATAGGCCTGACCAAATATATGATAATACCAGAAGATAGTGGAGAACAACCAGAAATACCAAAAATTGAGATACCCAGTTTTAATGTCAATAAAAGAATAATTGGTATATCAACTATAATACAAGAATTAGCCAACAATTATTTGAATGGCAATGCTATATGGAGCTAGTATTCCAGAGATCAATTAATGATTTATGGCAACTCAAGGGAACTAAGGAAATCAGATATGGATGAAGTCAAGAAATGGATTTTATCATTTTTAAAACTAGAAGAAAAACCTACAAAAGAGCATTAAAGGCGGGATTTATTTCGTTAGAATTGTTAACCAGATATTGTAAGCTAATTGGACATAAATATCCTGACCATATATGTTCAAAATGTAATGGAGAAGATAATGTGATTTCCGATGTCCAACTGGAATGATCGAATAAGATAGAGACGGAAGTAAATAAGAAAAAGAAGACAAGAAGATAAAAAGAAGATAGACACATGAAGTAAAATGTGCATTCTTATGTAAAGAAAGTCGTAGATAAAGGAGAAGACAAAGAGATAAGATAAAAAGAAGAAGACAAAGAAGATAAGAAGAAGAAGACAAGTAGAAGAGGACAAAAAGATGAAAAGAAGATAGACACATGCGCATTATTATGTAAAAAAGTCGTAAAAAGTATAGTAGACGCATTATTATAGAGAATAATATAGGATTAGAATTGTTTATATAAAGTAATGTACAAGTAACATAATGAGCAAGCCTTGAATAAACAAATCAAGCTTTCATAAAAACACTCTCAAATACTTAAGATATTCATACTTAATAGATAATGGAACAACTTTCAGATATCATGGATAAGCAAAAGGCAAAGGTATATTGTTCAACAAATATGCAGAACTAATTTCATATATTCCTGAATATCATATATATGATTGAATAAATTTATGTTAGTTATTATGTATTAGAATTATTTGAATCATGATTTCTAGTTTATTAGCACACTGGAAACAGGGAGAAAACTTCTATACTATGCCATCCTAATGTTGAAACCGGTAGGCAAGGAAAACCGTTTAGGGGAGTAAACAAAGTTGAGGCGCTGATAAGAAAGAAGTATCCGCTAAAGTACGATGCTAGTAATGACAATAGAACATGATAAATAGATAATCTAGTTCATAATGATCTAATATGAATTTAATCAATTATGAATATGATAGGAAGGAATAATTGAAAATAAAAATCCTGCATAACAACGAACATGACTACATACATGCATGATGAAATAATAAAAAACTATGAAACTTTAATCTTATATATACTTAAAGGTATAGAGATAATTGAATTAAGAAGAATCATATGATAAAAATATTTAATGATGACGAATCAAAAGATATATTACACCAACAATGGTATGAAATAAACCTATATGATCTAAACCTCGAAAGAATAGAATTATATGACTTAGAAATAGATTCAGATTAAAATCAACTACAAATATTTACAATATTGGAATAAAGCTATGGAAAATATAAAACTGCTAGAACAACTAATGGAGGATAATTTATATATGTACCTAAGAACTCAAGATATGTTATATCTAGAGTACATCATAAATAATATTAAAGAAATAACAAGATTAAAACCTCTAGCAAAAGAATATTATAATAAAATCTTTACCAAAAATTAATATAAGAACGATGAAGTCCGCACCCCCGAAAAATGGTCCGTAGTCTGGATTCGGTTAATAAAGGGATAGAAGATCAGTTGGTGCAAGGAGGAATAACATTACAATCATTTGAAGTTGCCTCATTTCTCCTAGATGGCATGACTAGAGTAAATCAAGCATGGTACATTGATAACGATCAAGGAAGGAAAGGAATAAAGAAAGAAAAGATATGTGGATTAATACTCAAGTTATTGAAATTATGGGCAACAAGGGACTAAAACGCTCACCTCCCAATTGACTTCAACAACTTAAATTCAACCCAAGGAATTCTAATCAAATGAAACCAAGAATCACAAAGGGGTAACACTTTGATTAATCAAGCACAAGAAGTTAACAAGCAATCCCAAGAGTTCACTCTAATTACTCACTAATTACTCACTAAGAAGATACTATAATTTGAGAGTCAATATTCAATATAATCTAAGTCTTCCCAAAATAAAAGAGACTACTATTTATACTAAAAATATAAACAAGACACTTTTTGACAATTTTACCCTTAATGAGATAAGGGCTTTGTTTGGTAGCCTTCTTTTGTGAATTCATGAATTCATGAAATGGTCATTTCCACACATGGCCTCTTTCCTTCTGCCTTCTCATTTTGATGTACCTTACACACATTGTATGTTTTTCTTTGGTGACCTTCAAGCTCCTCTAATGCTTCCCTTTTCATGAACATTGCTTGTAGGCCTTGGAGATCCTTTGCTTGACTCCGTGTGAATGGTCTTGAGGGGTATATCCCAATCATGTTAGTGTCATCCATGCTGCCCATGTTATCATACATAAAAGATAACCAAGTTTCCCCAATGTTGTTTAGATTAACACAAGAACAACTCCATAAAGAAAGGGAAAGGAACGAAAACATCAAAAAGATGTTGTGTCAAATGGAAGTGATACATGAGCACATGAAGGGGACGTATGGAGTATTTAAAGTTGAGGAGGGTTCTCCTTCTAGTTACTTAATACCGGGGGAGAATCAAGGTTGGAACTCTAAAATAATTGAGGGGGGTTCTTCATCCGGTTACTTAAGGCTAGGGGATAATCAAGGTTGGAATTCCACAATATATGAGGAGGGTTTCCACCCATGCTATCAATAGCGGGGCGGAAATCAAGGCTGGAACCATTATAGGAGTGAAGAACCAAGGAGATATTGCCACAATTTGGCTGAGTAAGATGACCATGAGGAAGAGCGTACTCAATTGACTAAAAGCCCAAAATCAAAAGGGTGCGCAAGTGGTCCTCGAGTAAATGATCTATTGTCATGCATACTTGATAAAGTTGACGGCTCTACTGATTTGCTAAAAGGAATGAAAGATGACTTTTCTTCACTAAACAGTAAAGTGAATTCTCATGCTGATGCCATCTAAACACTAGAAGGTCAATCGAGTCTATTATCAACTCAATTAACATCCAGGACACTGATAGAAGATAATGAAAAAGGGTTGGTTGTGGTGACCCGTAGTTGAAAGATGGCAAAAGGGAATGCGATGGAGGATGGGGACCCTCGAATTCAGGAAGAGAACCAGGGTATAGAGGAACGAGAATCGCCTATTCCACAAAACCTTGCCAAAGAACCACAATATGATGCAGAGCAACATGTTCAAGATCCAAAAATCACGCAACCTTTACCCAAAATACCTCCACCATTTCCTCAACGTTTGAAAAAGAAGAATGGAGATGAGAAGTTCAAAACAAATTTGTCAGTATTCAAGAACCTATCAATTAACCCTCCTCTGGTGGAAGCATTTTTGGAAATGCCGGGATACGCCAAATTCATGAATGAGCTGGTTACAAAGAAAAAGAGCTTGGAGTATGAGACGATTGAGGTGCCTCATAGTTCTAGCACAATTATGACAAATGAGTCAATCACTAAGAGAGAAGATCCTGGGGCAATCATAATTCCATGCACAATTGGCATGTTCCAATTCGCTAAATCTTTGTGTGATTTAGGAGAAAACATTAACTTGATGCCCTACGCAATATATGAGCAACTTGGTTTGGGTGAACCAAAGGCAACCACAATGAGACTCCTTATGGCTGATCGATCAATTAAGGACCCAGTGGGGATACTCCATGACATATTGGTAAAAGTAGATTGGTTCATCTTTTCGCCTGATTTTGTGATTCTAGATTGTGAATTCGATGTTGAAATCACCATTATTTTGGGAAGGCCATTCTTAGCTAATGGGAGAGCATTTGTGGATGTCAAAAGAGGGAAATTAAAGTTCCATGTGAACGATGATGATGTGACCTTCAATATTTGTAAATCCATCAAGCAATCAAGTAATATCCATGTGGTGTCTACTGAGGATGTTATAGTGACAAGTGTTAGCCATTTAATGAAAAAGAATGAACCCCCTGAGTATGTACTTGCCAACTATGATGAATACAAAGTTCAAGGCTATGAGGAAGTGGTAGCTGCCTTATCAGGGTTAGGAGTATATTCAAGGGATCCAATCAAGTTGGATATCGACCTAAAAAATAGAGAAAGTCCTCCTGCAAAGCCATCAACAGAAGAACCCCCGAATCTGGGGTTATAAGCCCTACCCTCTCATCTAAAATATGCATTCTTAGGAGCTAATAATACGTTACCAGTGATTATTGCAGCCGCTTTTCTCAAAGGGTGGGTGAAATTTCTCATTGAAGTACTACGGAAGCATATAAAAGCTATTGGATGGACAATAGCCGATATAGTAGCAATTTATCCTGAATCTGTACTCACAAGATTCTGCTTAACAGTGAATGTAAACCTAGCGTGAGCATCAACGGAGAGATTGAACCCTCCAATGCAAGTGGTGGTGAAAAAGGAAATCATCAAGTGGCTAGATGCGGGAGTGATCTACCGTATCGCAAATAGTAAGTGGGTAAGTCCAGTTTAGTCTGTACCGAAAAAATGAGGTATAACTGTAGTCCCAAATGCAAAAGGAGAACTTGTGCCGACAAGACCGGTGAGTGGATGGAGAGTATGCATGGATTATCGAAAGGTTAACTCATGGACAGAGAAACACCATTTTCCAATGCCTTTTATGAACCAAATGCTCGACCGGTTATCAGAAAGGGGGTGGTATTGCTTTTTAGATGGATTTCCTGGTTACAATCATATCTCTATCGTGCCGGAAGAACAAGAGAAAACAACTTTTACCTACCCTTATGGAACATTTCCATTCAAAAGGATGCCATTCGGGTTGTGTAATGCCCCAACAACAATCCAGCGTTGCATGTTGTCTATTTTTGCGGATATGGTCGAAGACTCTATGTAGGTATTCATGGATGACTTCTCAGTCGTAGGGGACACATTTGCGGAATTCTTGACACACTTAGGACAGTTTCTCCAAAGATGCATGGATACGAATCTGGTTCTAAATTGGGAAAAATGTCACTTTATGGTGAAGAAATGTATCGTTCTTGGGCACAAGGTGTCGCAAAAAGGGATGGAGGTTGACAAGGCGAAAATTGAGGTCATTGAGAAATTACACCCACCAATTTCAGTGAAGGGTGTTCGCAGCTTCTTGGGTCCTGCAGGATTCTACCGAAGGTTCATTAAAGACTTCTCAAAGATTGCACATCCACTATGTAAACTCCTAGAGAAGGAACCGAAGTTCTATTTTGATGATGCTTGTATGGGTGCATTTACGTATTTGATAGAAAAATTAGTATCCACCCCAATTATAGTTAGTCCTGATTGGTCTGAATCTGTTGAAGTAATGTGTGATGCTAGTGGTATGGCATTGGGAGTAGTGTTAGGGCAAAAGCGCAACAAACTATTTCACCTAATTTATTACGCAAGCAAAACTCTGAATAGTGCACAACGAAATTATACGGTCACTGAACAAGAGTTGCTAGAAGTGGTTTATGCATTTCAAAAGTTCCGGGCAAACTTGCTAGGAACAAAAGTAATAGTACACACTGATCATGCTGCACTCAGCAACTTGAAGGCAAAGAAATATTCAAAACCAATATTGATAAGGTGGGTGCTATTACTACAGGATTTTCGATTTTGAAGTGAAAGACCGAAAAGGCTGCAAAAATCAAGTGGCCGACCACTTATCAAGGTTGCAAGGAAGGGAAGATGCATAGCGTAAGGTTGACATAGGTGATTCCTTCCCCGACGAACAGGTGTTTGCTATATCTCTCAAACCTACACCACAGTATGCAGACTTTACAAAGTACATTGTGAGTGGATTGATACCAGATGAGCTGACCTTTTACCAACAAAAGAGATTCATGTTTGACGTTAAAAAGTACTTTTGGGATGAACCTTACTTGTTTCTAGAATGTGCTGACCATTTTATTTGGAGGTGTGTTCCAGAGGCTTGCCATGGATCTCCAGTAGGGGGTCACCATAGTGGTATTCACACTGCCGCTAAAGTCCTCCAAAGTTGTTATTACTAGCCGTCCATATAAAAGGATGCACATGAATTTGCAAAAAAATGCTCTCAATGTCAACAGCAAGTCAGAGTGTCTAGAAGGCACGAGTTGCCTCTCACTCTTATTTTGGAAGTCGACCAATTCGATGTATGGGGGATCGACTCCATGGGCCCGTTTGTGAGCTCATTTGGAAATAAATATATCTTGGTGGCTGTAGATTATGTCTCCAAATGGGTAGAAGCCATCGCACTTCCAAATAACGAAGGAAAAAGTGTTGTCCAATTTCTAAAATGCTACATCTTCGCAAGATTTGGCAGTCCTAGGGCAATCATTAGTGATGGGGGGTCTCATTTTTGCAAAAGGTGGTTTTCAATGGAACTAAGTAAATATGGGGTGAAACACAAGTTAGCAAACCTATATCATCCCTAAACAAGTGGCCAAGTCAAAGTGTCAAATCGGGAAATCCAAAGTATCCTAGCAAAGACAGTAAATGCCAACAAAATTGACTGGTCTAGGAAACTTGATGGTGCACTATGGGCATACTGGACTGCTTATAAAACACCTATCGGTATGTCTTCATATCAGTTTTTTATGGTAAGGCTTGTCATTTTCCCTTCGAGCTAGAACACAAAGCATTGTGAGCATTAAACGGTTTAAATTTGGACTGGTAAAAAACTTCAAGGGAGAGGGTAGAGCAGGTGAACGAACTGGATAAATTTAGACTCGAATCGTATGAAAGTTCAGCCATCTACAATGATAAGATGAAGAAATGGCATGATGCTCGAAAGATCAACGTCTCAAAACTATTTTTTGGGGATTGTCAAGAGATTTCTTTGGTTGAAGTGGTGTATTTAAAAGAAGCCTGAAGTTACTGATTTGAATAGTTCCGCAACGTTAACTGAGGCACTGTTTGGAAACTACCCAAAACCCCTTCATATTTTATATTTGTGTATTGATAAAATAATGGTGTGTTGATTGTGGAGATGGAAGTGTGGAGAGTGAACGAAAAATGCAGATTGGCGAGCCATAGATCCAGTCGGTGAGTCACCGTAAGGGTCGACGAATCAGATCTTATCCGCCGTTTGACTCAAGACATCTTCAACATTGGAGTTTGTAAAACTTGCCGAGATTTGGAAATTATTGGCGAATCTCCGACCATGTCAGCGACCACGATGGAAACCGCCGTTTAAACCCCGTAAACCAGAGGTTCTATAAATTTCGGCAAAAAAACAAAATAGTCGGTGTTCCACCGAGTGAGTAGTTGAGCTTGACTAATGTCGTCGAGTGGGTGAACACTGGACGGTTTTTGCAAGCCAAAGGTTTAAAAGTTCAACTTCATTCACCTTCCCTCAACTTTTATCGGTTCAAACCCACACCTGCACTCTAGTTTTGTATTTCTTGCATTTTTGGAATATTTTTGTTCATTGATTAGTGCGCGAATCTAGATTTCATTGCTGCCTAGCTTCTCGGTAGTATTTCAATCAGTACAAAAGGTTAGCATCTTGATACCCGTAATTATTGTGTCAGCATTGTACTCATTTGCACACTCTCAGAATATTGATAAAATCTGCTGAACCTCCCTGATTTAATAGAACTGGTTAAGTGTCGATTATTATTCAATAATCTTGCTTAAATTGTGAAATCTTATTCTCTGATGTATCTAGTCGAGTGAATGTGTGATGGGTGGTATTCGTATGTTATGGGTGTTGGTTACATTTGCGCTATTTGTGCTTAAATTGTGTTTTCGGGGGTTGCGGGGCCAATTTCGATAAGTGGGGTCAAAAGGAGGCACGATAGGTGATTCGGCGATCTGTGACAAGCTCGCCGAACCACTCTGTGGTTTACCTAGGTACCTTATCTCGCCCTTACTTTCACGCTTTATTTGTTGTTGCCGCTGAAACATTCGGCTAGAACCATGGGATCGCCAAGTGCAATCGGCGACTCGCCGAATAATAGCTTAATCGCCCTTTGTCTGCACCCCTAACTCCGTCTGCACTGTGACCTTCAGCGAATTATCTGTGGCTCGCCGAATGTATTCGGCGGCACGCCGAATAGATTATCTAGTGTTTCTGCATATGAAAGTCTTTGTGTTTGTTGTTAAATATGATCTAACATTATCTCAAAGACTTTGCACACATGGCCAGACCAAAAGTTGCAGGAATGCCACCCAGACACATAAGAGCACAACATTTTAGAAGAACTGAAAAGAGCTAGAGCAAGGAAGCAAGTCCCAGTAGGAGTATTCACATTGACCCTCTTGTCCCTTCATGGGCTTGAGGGTTTGTCAATGCGATACATGTCTTCAAAGCAGTGCATGATTTGGATAACATGGTTGAGGAAAACATCACTATAGAAGCTGAAGCAAAGAGAAAAGAAAACCAGAACCTGAAGCAGACTAACAACACTCCGGGCACCGATGCATAGACAGGTGGAGAGACTGCGTAGACAAGACTTTTCTTTACCTCCCTCTCTTTATTCCTTTAATTTACATTCTGGATATTTTGTTAATTGCATTTGAGGACAAATTACTTTTATTTGTGGTGGGGCGAGGCTCACCTTTGTGTGCTATTAATGTTCGTGTTCTGTATATTTGGGTTGTTCAGTCTAAAATTGTTTTTGCACTGCTTTTTGTGGATGTTGGAGCTTATGGCTTCCTATTTGTTATAGTTGAAAAATGATTTTGAACCTTTTGAAAAATTTTATTTTATTTTTAAAAAAAATTTCCACCTATGGTGTGTGAATGTGGTTGTTCTTTTGCAAAAATTAAGTTTTGATTCCAATCAATACAGATGACTTGAGTATTGCCTACAATTGAACGAATATGAATGCGTAGCTATGACGAGGCCAAATGAAGTTGCATAGACAATATTTGAACTCTTTGCATATCGTTGTGATTAGCCATTTATCAAATCGAGTCTCTTGTGATGACCGTTGCACACTTGCAAAAGTGTGGAGTCTTGTTTGACTTTAGTGTCCAGACTTGTGTGATGAGCTTACTTTGAACCATGCATGATAGATCCTAGAATTTGCCCTGTTGGTCCGGTCAATTAATTAATGTTGTCTCTTGATATACCTCTTTTGTGACCTACACTCTGTGAGTGTGTGATTCTCTTTTGAACACCCCTTGAGCCTTACCTTTCTTTGGAAGAAACTTGATAAAACCATAACTTATCTTTACGCATTACCTATAATCCTCTTGAATTGTGGTTAGTTGAATGGCCAACTTAGGCCAAAAGCCTAAGTTGGGGGTGTGGTAAAAAGAAAAAAGGAGAAGTCAATAAGTGCAAGGAAAGTCTCCTCTCACCCATAGATTTAAGAAAAATAGAACTTATCCATATAAAAAAAAGAGAAAGAAAAAGAAAAATAATGAAAAAGAAAGTTGTGGAATAAAAGTACAAAAGAAATGGGGTTCCCAAACAATCCATGGAAGATGAATAATAGGATGACTTATAAGAACTAAAGAGAATGATGAAGAAAAAACAAAAGGAAGTTTTGTGAGCACCACATTTCATGAGGATGAAAGTCACTGAGCCTAAATGACCATACCTTTGCACTCAACCCCATTACAAGCTTTGAGAAGACCTTTTTGATCTTGGGTGAGTTGAAACAAATATTGATTGGAAAATACGGGCAAACCTATGGGTGAGAGCATGTGTTCTTCCTTGTGAGGGTGAGCGTTGCATTTTATTTCGCAGCTTTAAACTGTGAACCATTGTGTGAATATGGAATCATCCTTTATGTGAGGGTATTTGAACACTACAGTTGAGCTTGAACTTGCATGTGAAGCAATTATTGTGAGAATGAGATTATTTGATATTGGTGAGTCACAACTTGAATCTTTGAGTACACATTTAATATGTGCATAAGTAAATTGAGTCTTGTTGTGTGTATTCTTGATTGAGTCTTGTGTAGCACTATTCGAGACACCCTTTTTGAACGTCTAAACTTGAGTTTGCTTGAGGACAATCAAAAGTTTAAGTTGGGGGTGTTGATGAGTCTACAAATTGGACTCATTTAGGGCTATATTTTATTAGAAATTATGTCCTCAAATGCTTATTTTATCTCAATATCTAATAAAAACACTTAAGTTTCAGGTATTTTAATTTTGAAGGAAAGCATGGACACTACATCGCAAAAAGGAACGAAAGGGATGAAAAGAACTAAGAAATGAAAGCCTGAAGATCGCCGAGTCCACTTGGTGAGTCACCGAAGGGTCTTGCTTAACCTTTTTTTCTAGTGTGCTGAGCCCTGAAGTCAAGGATCAAGTTGGCGGAAAAAGGGAGCAGTCGGTGTATCGCTGAGAAGTTCAGTGAAGCAGTACCATGTCGCCTATTGACCCAGAGCACGACAATGCTGAAGGATGGTGCAAGACGGCGATGAACTACACCAAAGGGCGAATCACCGAGTTGATCGGCGATTCCGATTAATATCGCCGAATGATCCGCTGTAACACATATTTTTGAAAATTATAAATATTTGTTGAGAGTTGTAGCTTAGTATGAGATTTTTAGTGTGAAACAATTAATATAATTTTCAGTACCTTTTATTTTTTCTCTGAGTTTTGAGAGGGTTTTGAAACATGAAGAAAAATAGGGTTTCAACTCCAAGGATTTGGACTTGGGTTTCTTGAATTCTTCATTCTTGGCTTGTAATAGGACACAAATCTTCATACTAATCTGAATGCAAGATCATTTAGGTATAAATTTCTATCTCTTACTGTGTGGTTAAAAACCCCAATTCTTGGGGTGTGATTTAGCGAATATGGGTTAAGATTGTTGTTGGGTCTTGCTTGCTGAAAGATTAGATGTAATTTAATGGTGATTTCGTCTAGTAGTTGTGGATGAATTTAAGAAAATTTGTAGTGTCAAATACAAGTTTATTTATTTGTTTTCGGGTTGCTCGAGAGAGAGGTCGTCGCGAAACCAAGACTACTCAATTGATGGCCTAAGGAGTGGGTCGACATGAGGTTCAATTCGAGAGACTGAACCCTAGTCCCATATCCTAATACTCCAGCTCGAGAAAGTGAGTGGGGTTAGGCGTAGGCTGGTCTTCATGCGACAAGTGAGTATCCGAGAGGAACCCATTTGAAATAGAGTAAGTTACTCGAGAGAGAATTTATTCCCACGTATAGCTTAGCCTAGTCACTATTACTCTATAAATTTTCTACCGAAAGCATGTACCCAATAATTTTGATTAACCCATATTATGGTCACATCCCAAGAATACCTTCTCATTACTTATATCTCTTTGCTAATTTCGTTGTTTTTACTTACTAGTGACAAAAATCCCCATTGTTAATTGACACTTTTGTGTCCCCCTTTAATTTACAATGTTTTTAATCGTTAATCTTTTCAACTATGACTAGTAAGAGCTAATTTTATTTTTCTACTAATTCTCGAAACCACTCCCTTGGGACCCGATCCCAACCCTTGGTTGGGTTTTTATACTATTGCATGATCATAGACAATTGCATCGGATGTTGTGTCATTAATTATGCAAACATCACCAATCTAGAACTTGCCCCGTTTGTCCTGCTAAGATGATCTAAGCTAGAAGTTGGGAAGTGATCATAGGACATTGTTCAAATTAGTCCACTTAAACCTAAAATGATCTGACCAAATGAAATCAATGTTCCCTTTGATCCAAATACTTGAGCCCTAAATAGACCATTTATTTTGATTCGCCTAACTCACTTTCACTTAAAATGTTGTCTTAGCCCCGGTCCTTCCTTGGACATGTGCACCTTGACTTAGGCCAAAAGCATAAGTAGAGGGTCACTAAGTCAAAAGTTACCTTGATCTTGGCCCTGGTCCGACATCAGATATTGTGAACCTTAACTAATGCAAAATCCATAAGTTGAGGGTGACTATGAAAAAGGAAACCAAAAGAAAAAAGGGTACGAAAAGAGTGTTGTGTTGAAAAGAGAAGAAGAAAGGATAGAAGAGGGTGTGACTTTGTGGAAATGAAGCAAAAAGATTGTAACGTCCCATATTTTGCATATACTAGTTCTATGTGAGTAGTGAGCGTTTGAAATAGCTTTGACAATATTCGAAAGAGGTTTGAGGCTAAATAGAGTAAGTATAATTTGTCATAGTAATCAACCTACTTGCTTAAACTACTGATTCGGATGTCTTACGTAATTAAGTTGCTTACGTACATGTGTAGCTTACGTAGAAAGGATGACATAGGTTCTTAATGGTAGATTAATTGTTGACCTACTTAAATAAGTGGTAAGTAGGTGATGCACCTACTTAGGAAATATGTGGACTGCATTTTAAAAGAAAAAGGCAACTAGGTGATGCAGCTACTTAAAGAACTTGTGGAAAAAATTAAGGGAGTGATGTACCTGCTTACTTAAAGTGAGGGACTAGATATTTCTACATATTTCTTAATGTATAAACGTCCATAAAGGACCCTTAAGAGAATGAAATTCATTTCATATATCTCTCACTTGTTCTACAACAATTTACTCCCAAAAAGAAACCCTAGAAGCTCGAAAGTGTTGGACTGCAAGTTCACCATTAAAAATCTGAGAAAACCCTTTATTTTTCAAGTACAAGTTGGTGTAACATCTCCCATCTTAAGAAATTCAAGAGGAGGAACTGATTTCACCTTAAGATAATTTGGAAAAGACAACCTAAACCTTGAAGTTAGCAAGTGAGGTTGCTGTCCAACAAGATTAATAATCAGAAAGGAAGGAGGTTAATTCGTTGTACTATCTGAGTGGTACAACAAGGTATGTAAGGCTATTCGATTTTATATTCTTTGGCATGAACTCTGCTTGTGTCACTACCAACAAGTGAGCTTCCTAAGTGCTCTTTCAAGTAAAAGACACATAGTGGCAGCGTACAATCCCAAACACAGCAAACAATATTTCCCCTCTCCTTAGTGTGTCAAATTGCTTCAATATATGTGCATCTTTACATTTCCAAGTATTGGTATGAGAAAAGGGTAATTTCAACAGTAGCTTTGTGATTCCTCTTGTCAATCAAATGAGGTCCATTGTGTCATTTGAGCTCTTATGTAATTCATTAATGTTACATTTCCATCTTATGTTATTGTTACTGTCCTAAGTGCACATTCACATGTTTCCTACTACTGATCCATAGTTCTGATGCTCAAAAATAATTATGACCACCAAAATAACAATCTCAAAGATTAAAGAACTATATGAAGCGGTAAATGTGTAAGGGTGGCAGCCCAGGGGCAAAAGCCTAGCATGGGTCGATCCCAAATTTATATATTTGAGGACAACATCTCAGGGGTTAAATGCCTAGCATGGGTCATCCTCTGTTACCACTGATCAGTTGGTTATTTGTATCACATGCTTTACAGAGATCGCAACGTAAAGAAAATTACAGAACACTAATGTACATGCTCCCACAACAGCAACAAGGGTGGTCTTTAATCTGATCTATGCATTTACATATTGATACTTGATTTCAATTGAGCTCTTGTTTACATATGTTATTGCCTTACATATTCAGTACATTCTTCGTACTGACGTCCCTCTCGGGGGACACTACATTTCATGCTGCAGCCACAGGTACTCTAGCTAGTAGACCTCCTCAGTAGGAGCACAGGACACTCAGCTGCTATTGGTGAGCTCCAAGTTGATTCGGGGCTTAATCGAGTCTTTGGCATCTATTTTGTTACCGTATAGTAGTTAAGGGTAAGGAGGGGCCTTGTCCGTCACCTAAACTAAGGTTGTCTATCTTTTAGAAGCTTTGTAGACTAATGTATAAAGTTTGGTTGTGTCTTGCCTCTTAACAATTGTGGCCTCCACGGCCAAGTGTTGTATATAAGTTTTGGGCCTGTCTATGTCGGTCTTTTATCACTAAAGGGCATATAAGCTTGTCATAGCTTCATAGTTATCATAGTTAAATGTATGGTAAGTGCAGGTTGTAAGTTGGTTCTCCCGAGCCATTTAGACATCGGGTTCCTGTCTGTCTTAATCAGATCTGAGGCGTGACAAAGATGACAAATGAAAGTGCTGAAAAAAGTAAAGAAAAATAAAGTGAAAGGAAAAGAAGAAAGTGAAAAATAAGAGACCCAAAGTAAAAAGTCACATCCATGTTGAAAATAGTTAAAGGAAATAATGTAAAATGAAAGGATGTCGTAAATATGTCGAGAAAAGAGGTAAAATCCAATGTAATGTCAAGGAGGGAAAAAAAGTCACTAAACAGTACCCAAATGTACCTAGTTCTGAGCATGGGTGTTGAATGAATCCTAAAACTCAAAATTTATATCTTCTGTTTAAAAAGGATTTCGTTTGAAGTGAGGGCACTAGTTACATTGTATGAAAGTTGGTACCTTGGTGATTGTAAAAAAGTGTATGTTGTGGTGTTTATTGGTAGATCTTTGTCATATCTTGATCCGCATGAGTTAGGTTGTTTAATATAATAAGTTTGCACTTAGAAGATGGAATGAGTTGAAATAGCCATGTGATTGCTGAGTTTGTATATCTGCTTCTACACAAGTGTCGTTTATAGTGTTAGTGTGTCGCTTGAGGACAAACATGTTTAAGTTGAGGGTGTTGACATACTGTGAGTTTACGGTACTTTAAATATATTCCACTTAAGAGTTGAGTGTTTCTAGGTCTATTTTGTATTGGAAATAATGTTTTTGTGTCATATTTGCAGGAAATAGGCTTGGACGCGACTGAGTGAGATGACATCTGAAAATTCTGCAAAAGTAACCACCCAAGAAGGTATCACGACCCGAGCCTATACCCCGCAAGTGACATGGCATACAAGACTTCGAAAAGTCTCATACAAGCCTGATAAGGAAAATGGTACGAAATTAAATATTATTTAAATCCAACAATCAAAACTTCATTTTATAAAAATTACAGTGGAAATCAAAACGTCATCTAAACAATGTCTTGAAAACTACAGTAGGGTCACGGCCCTTTACAATCGAAAGACTAACATTTGTCTATTACATGAAAGAAAGAACTTCTTAAGTACTTGTCCTCAATCTATGAAGACATACCACTTAGTCTTGGAGAATCTCAATCCAAGCCCTTGAACTAGAGAGATAGCAACTCACTTGCCGGAACCTACACTTGTAGTAAAATAAGAGAAATATGGGTTAGAACAATTAAGTACTAAGTATGATAGCCATGCAAAAACCACACTTAAAACATACATTTTATTTGAAGGTCATATATATGTCATTTTGAGAAAACTTCATGAACATAAGCATAAAAGGCATAATATACACACATAACCAACATACAAGTCATTTCACCACAATAGAACATAATCAACATATAAACCATTACCTTCACATAAAGACTTCACCTCAAGTAACCCACAAGCTAAACTTTGTGCAATGTATAGATAGCGTCCCATACCACAATCCCCACTAAAGTACCATCTTAAGGTCACCAAAAGTGAACTTACCATTCAACCTTTCCATCCTTACACAATACTCATACATAAGAGATATACTCCTTTCTTAAATCATATTAACACTTAAGAACCATCATCTAGGCCAACCCTAAGTCATACTTGTGCAATGTGTAAGTAGCATCCTATACTACTACTCACACTATGTACTCCTTCGGAGTCACCCTAGCCAAGACACATTCCTAATCAATAAGTCACGACAAAGAAGTAACTCATAATACAATCCATGTATAACATGCATCATTACATTGAACAGTTATGTCAACATTCTTCATTAGCTTCATGAAGAACACCTTCATTCATTAGACATAAACCAACATTCTCCTTAAAATAATAATATGAACACATTCATTACACTTAACATTATAAAGGAACACACCAGAACCCCTGTCAAAGTCTACTTGTGCAATGCATGGATAGCATCCCATATTACCGCCCATACAAAGCAGTACATTCATGAGAAGCCATAGTTCATTAACCTTCTTTGTGGGGGTAAGCCTTAACCAACATAGACCATGTGAGCAAATTCATGGAATCTTGGTGTCACCCACAACAAATAAGGGATTCCTATTTGCCTAAGGTAGGACAATTGTTTTTAGCTTAGGTCGATCCACCAGCTAGACCTATGTGGGAACATAGTTATGGGATAGAGAGATTTCTACAAGATATCCCGCCTCAACTCAAAGATGAGTATCCATCTCAAGAGATTGTTACTAGATACCCCGCCTCAACTCCCGAATGGGCATCCAGCTCAAGTCATATCCACTTGGTGCTTATCATTATTTCCCATGGAATACTTGACATTCATTACATTAGTTCATTATTATGGGATAAGATATTGTTACTAGATACTCCGCCTCAACTCAGGTATGAGTATCCATCCCAAACCCAAGATTCATTCATTGGAATGATCATAGATTCAAAGATGAGACGAGTCGTTCACCTAAGAATCCCCATATTGTGAGAAAGTCTTTTCACAACTTGTCATTATCATTCATTAGATTACAATTGAGAATAACATTTCAATAAACCCATGTTCATTAACATAATCATAGAAACTACATTGCTTTGTCATTCATGAATGTTTGTGCATGTCAGATTGACCTTTCACATATAACCTCATCATTCAAAGGTGTAAATGGAGAAATAACATTCAATTATAACACAGTTACATTCTAAATATGATCATAATACATTCATTGAAGATCACACACATATACTTCACATCATAGTCATACATAGATCCTTCAAAATATTGCCTTCCAAGGCTAAGAACCAAAATACAACCCATAAATCCAAGATACTACAATAGATATGGAAATTGACATGATTCAATAACTAAGTCAATATAAACATAAACAATTCCACATACTTCCATAATCAACCAATTCCCTTTCACAATTCGAACTTAGGAATTTGGCGGAAAACATGGGTTGAAGGGAGAAATCATCTTAATTCATCTTTAAAAATCCACAATCCATTCATAATTGAATTTAATAAAGCCTTCAAAAAATGTTTGAAATCGAACCCATGACAAGATTGAAAACTAGGGTTTTATGGGAAACAATGGAGACTTGAAATCAACTTTGAAATTGGCTCCTTGAAATAAACTAAGTCAAATATAAAGACCACCATACCTTGGTTGTGAATCCCCAAGAAATTTGAGGAAGAATACCTTGAATCCACAACCCTAGCTCCCTCTTCTTCTTTTTGTTCTTTGGAAATTCTAGAGAGAGAAATATTGAAAGGAAGAACTCTTTTGATTTGATTTGGGTTTTCTTGAAAAGTGACTTAATTGAAGGAATTTCAAGTCTAAAAAGGTTATATAGTTACAAGGAAAGGATGAAAATTATATGGACTCAACTTTGGGAAAGAATTAAGGACCCTTAAAGTTACAACATAAAATTGCTCACCTTCCATAATTTAGCTAGCCTTTTGCACCTCATGGCTCACCAAGAGCACTAGGTGACTCGCGAAGTGGACCCTTGGCTCGCCCAATTTTTCAGTGTGCTCCCTAATTTGGCAGCTCATTAGGGGATGTAGGGACCAATGGGCGATTCGCCAACCTGGTAGGCGAGCCCCGACCTAGCTCACCTAAATTTCTAGCAGCTAGGTCATGAGGACAGCCCACTAGGTGATCCCAATGGCACAAAGATGATTCGCCAAGCCCTTTGGACGATCAATCTGCCCCATAGCCAACTAGGTCCATCAAAGAACAAGGTCTCCTTCACTATATCTTTCTAGCTTAGTCCCTTTCTTGAGCCCTAGTCTTCTTGCTCACTCATTTGTAGTTCTAAATCATTTGTAGTTCTAATCTAGTTCAACTTATCATTTTCCTAGTCGTTACATTATCCCCCCCTTACGAACATTTGTCCTCGAATGACACTTTAAACACTTTAAGGGATAACGACTCAAGACTAGCAGCCCATCATGCATGACACATCAATGTAATGCACACAATCATAGGAGGAAACGTCAACTCCACATCAATATAAACTCAATGTAACACAAGGAAGTAAGAACTATATCTACAAACTCATTATGCACTAAAACATCACATTTCTCATTTCGTTGGAGGAATTTCCTTCTCCAACTCACATTATGCTCATTACAACATCATAAGGCAAATTATGCAACACTTCTCAAAACACATTTAAGCATATTCTACAATTCACCTCATGAAGCATAAAGACAACTCATACTAAACGCATATAAACATGACGAACATAAATCATAAAAGTCATTTTCTCATTCAACAGAAATTCATCAAGAACATTCATAACATAAGGAGACCATGGAAACACAATTCACACATGACTCCCAAAACATGACACAAGCTAACAGGAACTCTTGGTCTCAAGCTTGAATAAGAATAGAAGGAAAGAGATAAGGCTAATAAAACTCTCAAGAGCCTTACCATTCATCATACTATCCCCCATTTAGGAGTAAACCCCACTATGGCTAACATGAAAAAAATATAGGAACCTCAATACAACATTCACAACTATAAGAAACCATCACTGACCGGTGCCTTCATCCGGATTAGCTCCTTTGTCCATGTTAGCTTGAAGCACATTGGAACCTAAAAACTCGTGGGGAGAGGGTGAGTTCATCCTAGAAAAATCCCTTAACCTAGAAGCCATAGTACTCTCAATAGCATTCACTCTAAGCCCCACATCTCTATAAACTTCGTCCATCATGGCTTTGGCTAAGGTTAGTAAAGCCAACTTCATCTCTTCATTAGTCATGGCTGGAGCATCAACCGGAACTTGATTGCCTTGAGGAACTTGGTCACCTTGAGGCCCTTGGGGAGAAAGTCCCTCATTCACCATCTCCTCTTCCACTCTCCTTGCGGTAGACATTCTTGTATTCATATCCTATAAACACAAGAGAAGGATTAGGAAAGGGACACGTATTGAGCTAAACTCTAAGGCACGACTTCAAAAATAATGAAACAAATGTAAATTCCTAACGTTCTATAACCTCTCACTCATAGATGTGTCGCGAGTCACACCGATGAACAAGACTCTACTAGACATGGCTTGTCATACATCAATCCTAAAAACTATTCCAATAACCTTATTCTCAAAAGTAGGGTCATGACCCTTTACGATTGAAAGACTAGCATTTGTCGATTACATGAAAGAAAGAAACTTCTATTGTACTTGTCCTCGATCTATGAGGACATACCACTTAGTCTTGGAGAATCTCTCTCCAAGCCCTTGAACTAGAGAGATATCAACTCACTTGCTGGAACCTACATTTGTAGTAAAATAAGAGAAATATGGGTTAGCACAATTAAGTACTAAGTACGATAGCCATGCAAAAACCTTGCTTAAAACAAACATTTAATTTGAAGGTCATGATATATGCCATTTTGAGAAAACGTCATGAACATAAGTAGAAGAGGCATAATATACACACATAACCAACATTCAAGTAATTTCACCACATTAGAACATAATCAACATATAAACCATTACCTTCACATTAAGACTTCACCACAAGTAACCCTCAAGCTAAATTTTGTAAAATGTATAGATAGCATCCCATACCACCATCCACACTAAAGTACCACCATAAGGTCACCAAAATATTAGCATTCAACAATACTCATACATAAGAGACATAAACCTTTCAGAAGTCATACTAACATTTAAGAACCATCATCTAGGCCAACCCTAAGTCATACTTGTGCAATGTGTAAGTAGCATCCCATACTAATACTCACACTAATTACTCCTTTAGAGTCACCCTAGACAAGGAACATTCATACTCAATAAGTCATGACAAGGAAGTAACTCATAATACAATCCAAGTATAGCATGCATCATTACATTGAATATATAAGTCAACATTCTTCATTAGCTTCATTAAGAACACCTTCATTCATTAGACATAAACCAACATTCTCTTTAACATCATCACAAGAGCACATTCATTACAGTTAACATTAAAAAGAAACACGCGAAACCCTTCTGAAAGCCTACTTGTGCAATGTATGGATGACATCCCATACTACCACCCACACTAAGTAGTGCATTCTTGAGAAGCCATAGTTCATTAACATTCTTTGGGGAGGTATGCCTTAACCAACATACACCATGTGAGCAAATTCATGCAATCTCGGTGTCACCCTCATCGGATAAGGGATTCCTACTTGCCTAAGGTAGGACCATTGTGTCTAGCTTAGCTGGATCCACTAGCTACACCTAGGTGGTTACATAGTTATGGGATAGGGAGATTACTACTAGATACCCCACCTCAAGAATTCATCTCAGGAGATTATTACTAGATACCTCGCCTCAACTCCCGGATGGGAATCCATCTCAAGTCTATCACTTGGTGCTAAGCATTATTCCCCACTGAATACTTGACATTCAATACATTAGTTCTGTATTATGGGATAAAAGATTATTACTAGGTACTCCGCCTCAACGCATGGATGAGTATCCATCCCAAACCCACCATTCATTCATTGGAAAGCTCATAGATTCAAAGATGAGAATAGCCTTTCACCTAAGAATCCTCATATTCTGAGAAAGTCTTTTCATAACATGTCATTATCATTCATTAGAGTACAATTGAGAATTGCCTTTCAATCAACCCATCTTCATTAACATAATCGTAGAAACTACATTCATTAGTGTGTGTATGTGAGAATGACCTTCCACATATAACCGCATTATTCATAGGTGTTAATGGAGATATAAAGTTGAATTATAACATAATAACATTCTAAACATGATCATAATACATTCATTGAGATCAGAAACATATACTTCACATCATAGTCATACATAGATCATTCAAAATATTTCCTTCTAAGGCTAAGAACTAACATCAACCCTTAAATCCAAGACACTACAATAGATAAGGAGGAACTCTTCTTTGGGAACCTTCCAGAGAGAGAAATATTGAAAGGAAGAACTCTTTCGATTTGAGTTGGATTTTTTTGAAAGGCACTTAATTGAAGGAATCTCAAGTCTAAAAGGTTATATATTTACTAGGAAAGGAATAAAATAATATGGACTCAACTTTGGTAAAGAACTAAGGACCCTTAAAGTTACAACTTAAAATTACTCACCTTCGACGATTTAGCTCGCCCTTTGCACCTCATGGCTCGCCAAGGGGACTAGGCGACTCACCAAGTGGACCCATGGCTCGCCCAATTTTCCAGTGTGCTCCATAAATGGGCAGCTCATTAGGCAATGTAGGGGACCAATGGGCGATTCGCCAACCTGGTAGGCGAGCCCCGACCTAGCTCGCCTAAATTTCCAGTAGCTAGGTCATAGGGACAGCCCACTAGGCGATCCGAATTGCACAAGGGTGACTCGTTAAGCCCTTTGGGCTATGAAGCAGCCCCAACGCCAACTAGTTCCATCAAAGAACAAGGTTTCCTTCATTCTATATTTCTTAATTAGGCCCTTGCTTGTGCCCTAGGATTCTTCCTTACTCATTTTAAGTTCTAAATCAGCCTATAAAATAATTTACTGTCACTCTAACCCTAACTTTAAGGCTCTAGTTCAACCTATCATTTTTCTTGTCATTACAGAAGGCACCTCCGGACCATAGGTCCTATGATGGTCCGTCGATGGGTAGCATAGATAGGAGCATCAGGGGAGTCAAACCAAGTGTGGAACTACAAAGTGATCTACAGAACGTAGGTCGATCTATAGACCATCCTGCACGTCTGTATAAGGTGTACAGAGAGTTGAAGTTCCAATACCTGATGAAAATCCTATGTGTGGAGCCCCGAAAGAAGACCCACGGACCATACGTCAACCTACGATCCCTCTTGCACGTCCGTAGGAGTTGATAAGAGAATGAGGGTTCTAGACTGCTGATGAAAAAGTTTAAGTATTGACCAACGGAGGGGACCTACGGACCGTAGGTGAACCCACGGTCCATAGGTCGAGTCGTCGATCAAAGTCGCGTACATAAAGTTTATTTCCTTTTTTCGTTTCCTTTTTTTTGGACATGTTCTTCCATATATAGGGTATGTAAACCTTATTTTTGGGGGTTGGACATTATTGTTTACTTGTAGTTCTTGATATTTTCTTAGTGAATTAACTTGCAACTTTAGCAATTTGATTTCAAGGTTTCGATTTACAAAGATTTTGGCTTTGAAATTCAATTGGAGATTTTGTGTTTCTTCTACTCTAAACATAAGTTAATGAATTCTTTTTATCAAATTATGAATTGTGTTCTTCCTAGAATGAGTAATTAAATTCACAACTAGGTTTGTTGGAATCATGAGGGATTAAAAATGTATGAATAATATCTAAGTAATTCTTGAATAGTGTTGATGCATGCATTGGTAATTCTTTCGCTTAGAAGTCTTTTTATAACGGTGGTCAACGTTAGAACGCGCCTTATTGCTACCTGCCGGACCAAAGAGATAGTTCATAAGAAAAGAATTATCAACAGAGATTTAGTGTGATACAATCTAATAATCTAATGTCTATTTGTGCGAGGGTGAAAACTAAGCCATATATTCATATGATGCCTATTCTGAGGTAAAGGTAAGGGTTAGTAAATTATACGCACGTAGCCGGAACAAGTCACGGGGTGAAATTCCCTATTTGGAGGACCAATCACTTAGGGATACATATCTTACCAACTTTGCATGTGATACATTGGGAAATGATTACTATTATTAGGATTACCGCATTATGAGATTATGGGAAACACATACACCCTAGTTTCTCTCTTTCATTGATAAAACAATGTGTGAATCCAGCTCCCTTGTTACTTAACAACAATCAGTTATTTGCTTACACAAATCCCCCATTTAATTACTTCTTTGGGTAATAGTTTGACTAAACAGAAGTAATCGTAAGTTATGTTTAAGTCTGAACCATATTCCTCGTGGGATCGACCCTAACCTACAAGTTGGGTGCATTATTTGACGACGACCACTAATACATTTTTAGGGAAGTGTTATTTGAGCATATCAGAAGGGCTTTAGATATTATGTTAATGAGCTTTTGAGTATTCTTCCTTATTGTTTTAAATCAAAACTAAGTCATTTTGACCTCTATCCTACGCCTATATAAGGCTTTTGAGTCCTAAATTATTCCTTGAAACCCCATTCTCCTAATTCTCAAAAAGCTAACCAAATTCATTTGTCCCTAAATTCTCACAAGGATAAGTAAGAAGAAGAATCTAGGGTTAGTTAAAATTCATTAATCCTCCATTATTTATTGGCTTTAAGTATGACGGTACGTGGGTATTCACCCATGGAGTCATTTCCTCCATGTAGTCCCCAAGGTTTAAATTTCTCAATTCAGTTTCAATTGATCAAGTTAGGGTTTCAATTCAATCTTTGTGTGTTTCTTTCAATTATGATTTGTTATTTTTAAGTAATTATTGTAATGCATGAATTAATGTTAATGCATGATATTTAGTTGAAATAACATTGACCCAGTACATGATGAAATCCTATGTGTGGAGCCCCGGAAGATGACCCACGGAGCGTAGGTAAACCTACGGTCCCTCTTGCACGTCTGTAGGAGTTGATCAGAGAATGAGGGTTCTAGACTGTTGAAGAAAAGGTGTAAGTATTGACCAACTGAGGGGACCTACGGACCGTAGGTCGACCCACGGTCCGTAGGTCGAGTCGCCGATCAAATTCGCGTACAGAAAGTTTATTTCCTTTTTTTAGGACATGTTCTGCCATATATAGGGTATGTAAACCTCATTTTTGGGGTTTTGACATTATTGTTTACTTTAAGTTCCTGGTATTTTCTTTGTGAATAAACTTGTAACTTTAGCAATTTGATTTCCAGGTTTCGATTTATAAAGATTTTGGCTTTGTAATTCAATTCGAGATTTTGGGTTTCTTCTACTCTAAACATAAGTTAATGAATTCTCTTTATCAAAATATGAATTGTGTTCTTCCAAGCATGAGTAACTAAATCCACAACTAGGGTTGTGGGAACCATGAGCGATTAACAACTTATGAATAATATCTAAGTAATTCTTAAATAGTTTTTGATGCATGCATTGATAATTCTGAGCCAACGTTAGAACTCGCCTTATTGCTACTTGCCGGACCAAGGAGGTAGTTAATAAGAAAAGAATTATCAACAGAGATTTAGTGTGATACTATCTATTAATTAGTCTAATGTCAATTGGTGTAACGGTGAAAATTAAGTCATATATTGATGTGATGTCTATTCTGAAGTAAAGGTAAGGGTTAGTAAATTATACGCATGTAGCCGAAACAAGTTGCGGGGTGAAATTCCCTATTTGGATGACAAATCACTTAGGGATACATATCTTACCAACTTTGCATGTGATACACTGGGAAATGATTACTGCTATTAGGATTAACCCGTTATGAGATTATGGGAAACACATACACCCTAGTTTCTCTCTCATTGATAAAACAATGTTTGAATCCAGATCACTTGTTACTTAACAACAATCAGTTGTTTGCTTACACAAATCCCCCCTTTAATTACTTGTTTCGAAAATAGTTTGTCTAAACGGAAGTAATCGTAAGTTATGTTTAAGTCTGAACCATATTCCTCATGGGATCGACCCCAACCTACATGTTGGGTTCATTATTTGACGACGACCACTTATATTTTTTTAGGGAAGTGTTATTTGAGCATATCAGAAGGACTTTAGATATTATATTAAGGAGCTTTTGAGTCTTCTTTCTTATTGTTTTAAATCAAAACTAAGTCATTTTGACCTCTATCCTAAGGCCTATATAAGGCTTTTGAGTCCTAAATTATTCCTTGAAACCCCATTCTCCTAATTCTCAAAAAGCTAAACAAATTCATTGTCCTCAAATTCTCACAAGGATAAGGAAGAAGAAGAATCTAGGGTTAGTTAAAACTCATTAATCCTCCATTATTTTTGGGCTTTAAGTATGACGGTACGTGGGTATTCACCCATGGAGTCCTTTTCTCCATGTGGTCCCCAAGATTTAAATTTCTCAATTCAATTTCAATTGATCAAGTTAGGGTTTCAATTCAATCTTTGTGTGTTTCATTCATTTATGATTTGTTATTTTTAATTAAGTATTGTAATGCATGAATTAATATTAATATATGATATTTAGTTGAAATAACATTGACCCATGCCGAAATTATGATTGTGCACTATGAACTCGTGATGAATCCATGAACCTTTGAACTATGAATTTATTAAGATATGCTTCAGAGATTCTTTGAAAGTAAAGTACCAATGTTATTGTGAAAAGATTTCTCACATGCTATTATAATCATTATTATGAAAGGTATTTCTCACATATGGATTCACATTGGTGAAAGGTTTTCTCATTCAAGTTGAATTGTGTTTAAGGAGCAATTATATGTTTTGATCAAAAAGTGTGGATTGGTATTGATAATTGACTTTCATATGTTATAATTATATTTACTTTTATCAACTTTATTACGATTAAGACTTAGCACCGAGAGAGCTTCGAGGTGGAGTCTCGAAGAAGGTAGTCTATAGTAGCAACCTCTAGTCTTACATGTCCCCGTAGGATCGTCTTAAATGACCTATCTAGTGAATCGACTTTAGAAAATAATGATATGTATGGATTCTACCTTGACAAGTAGATTTTCCTTCTTTCGGTGGAGGGATATACAAGATTCCATGATATAACTCTCATGGTCTTATTGTCCGTTAAAGCTAAAATCCTACGGAATGACTATGTTTCTTCAAAAGGTTTTTCTAACGTCCTTTATGTGCATGTATTTCACCATATTTCATGACTTAGTTGTTAATTCTTCTTTATGATTTTAAATGTTCAAATATTGACCATGCCTTACCTGTTGTAAGCCATTTATGCTTTCATGTCTTTTTTATACACATTACCCCATACTTTGTACAATCCATGTACATTAGCATACATGTGCCTACATTGTTTCACTATTGTAGGGGCCGACACTCCTACTTCCCATACTAAGTAGTGCATTCTTGAGAAGCCATAGTTTATTAACCTTCTTTGTGGGGGTAAGCCTTAACCGACATAGACAATTTGAGCAAATTCATGGAATCTCGGTGTCACCCTCAACGAATAAGGGATTCCTATTTTCCTAAGGTAGGACAATTGTTTTTAGCTTAGGTCGATCCACCAGCTATATCTACGTGGGCACATAGTTATGGGATAGGGAGATTGCCACAAGATACCCCGCTTCAACTCACGGATGAGTATCCATCCCAAGAGATTGCTACAAGATACCCCGCCTCAACTCCCGAATGGGCATCTATCTCAAGTCATATCCACTCGGTGCTTATCATTATTTCCCATGGAATAGTTGACATTCATTACATTATTTCATTATTATGGGATAAGATATTGTTACTAGATACTCCACCTCAACTCAGGTATTAGTATCAATCCCAAATGTGAGAAAGTTTTTTCACAACATATCATTATCATTCATTAGATTACAATTAAGAATAGCCTTTCCATCAACCCATGTTCATTAACATAATCATAGAAACTACATTGCTTTATCATTCTTGAGTGTTTGTGCATGTCAGATTGACCATTCACATATAACCTCATCTATCAAAGGTGTTAATAGAGAAATGATATTCAATTATTAACATGATTACATTCTGAATATGATCATAATACATTCATTGAGATCACACACATATACTTCACATCATAGTCATACATAGATCCTTCAAAATATTGCCTTCCAAGGCTAAGAACCAACATACAACCCATAAATCCAAGATACTACAATAGATAAGGAAATTGTCATGATTCAATAACTAAGTCAATATAAACATAAACCATTACGATACTTCCTTGATAAACCGATTCCCATTCACAATTCAAACTTAAGAATTTGGCGGAAAACATGGGTTCAAGGGAGAAATCATCTTAATTCATCTTTAAATCTACAATCCATTCATAATTCAATGCAATAAAGCCTTCGAAAAACGTTTGGAATCGTACCCATGACAAGATTGAAAACTAGGGTTTTAAGGGAAACATTGGAGACTTGAAATCAACTTTGAAATTGGCTCCTTGATATAAACTAAGTCAAGGATGAGGACCACCATACCTTTCTTGTGAACCCCCAAGAAATTTGAGGAAGAATACCTTGAATCCACAACCCTAGCTCCCACTTCTTCTTCTTCTTCTTTGGGAACTTCTAGAGAGAAATATTAGAAGGAAGAACTCTTTTGATTTCATTTGGGTTTTCTTGAAAGGTGACTTAATTGAAGGAATTTCAAGTCTAAAAAGGTTATATAGTTACTAGGAAAGGATGAAAATAATATGGACTCAACTTTGGGAAAGAACTAAGGACCCTTAAAGTTACAACATAAAATTGCTCACCTTCCACAATTTAGCTCTCCCTTTGCACCTCATGGCTCGCCAACAAAAATAGGCGACTAGCCAAGTGGACCCTTGGCTCACCCAATTTTTCAGTGTGCTCCTTTATTAGGCAGCTCATTAGGCGATGTAGGGGACCAATGGGTGATTCGCCAACCTGGTAGGCAATCCCCGACCTAGCTCGCCTAAATTTCCAGGAGCTAGGTCATGGGGACAGCCCACTAGGCGATCCCAATGGCACAAGGACGACTCGCCAAGCCCTTTGGGCGATCAAGAAGCCCCATCGCCAACTAGGTCCATCAAAGAACAAGGTCTCCTTCACTCTATCCTTCTAGCTTAGGTCCTTTGTTGAGTCCTGGGCTTCTTCCTCACTCATTTGTAGTTCTAAATCTGCCTAGACATAAACTTAAGGTCACACTAACCCTAACGTTAAGGCTGTAGTTCAACCTATCATTTTCCTAGTGAACCATTATCCCCCCTCAGGGACATTTGTCCTCGAATGACACTTTTAACACTTTAAGGGGTAACGACTCAAGACTAGCAGCCCATCATGCATGACACATCAATGTAATGCACACAATCATAGGAGGAAACGTCAACTCCACATCAATATAAACTCAATGTAACACAAGGAAGTAAGAACTATATCTACAAACTCATTATGCACCAAAACATCACATTTCTCATTTCGTTGGAGGAATTTCCTTCTCCAACTCACACATTATGATCATTACAACATCATAAGGCAAATTATGCAACTCTTCTCAAAACACATTTAAGCATATTCAACAATTCACCTCATGAAGCATAAAGACAACTCATACTAAATGCATATAAACATGAGGAACATAAATCATAAAACTCATTTTCTCATTCAACATAAATTCATCAAGAACATTCATAACATAAGGAGACCATGGAAACACAATTCACACATGACTCCCAAAACATGACACAAGCTACCAGGAACTCTTGGTCTCAAGCTTGAATAAGAATAGAAGGAATGAGTTAAGGCTAATAAAACTCTCAACAACCTAACCATTCATCATACTATCCCCCATTTAGGAGTAAACCCAACTATGGCTAACATGAAAACAACATAGGAACCTCAATACAACATTCACAACAATAAGAAACCATCACTGACCGCCGGCCTTTATCCGGATTAGCTCCCTTGTCCTTGTTAGCTTGAAGCACATAGAAACGGTTTCTCTTTGGAGCATTAGGATCTGAGCCATCAAGAGAAGCCTGATTAGTCTCTCTCCCTTTTGCCAACAGTGTTGGGCAATCTCTCATCTTATGACCCTTCTTTCCACACCCAAAGCACACATCTGTGCTGGCAAGACACTTACCCAAATGTTGCTTCCCACACATGGAACTTATAGATCATTCAAGTGAAGAACTACTCCCATTCCATCCTTGAGATTTAGGGGTAAACACCCTATCATTATTGACCATATGGGAATCTTGGTTGTAGTACCTCTTTTTGGACCTTGGTTGACTTTGTTCATCGGGCCTAGATCTTTTTTCCTCCTTATTCATTTCCTTAAGTTTCATCTCCTCAATTTTTTGAGCATATACCATGAGCCTTGAAATATCCATGTCATGATGGAGCATTGCCGTACGACATTCTTCTTCAACCAGACCGGACACCCCCATCACAACCTTATTCATTCTAGCCCTCGAATTTGCCACTAAGGTTAGAGCATGCACGGATAGTTTTTCTAAACTTATGAGAATAATCCTTCACACTCATACCCCCTTGACGAAGGTTCATGAATTTTACCAACTTTTGTTCCCTCAATTGTAAGGGGAAAAACCCATCAAGGGAAGCTTCTTTGAACAACTCCCAATTTATGGGACCCGTTCCTCTTGGCCTCTCACACTTCCATTGTTCATACAAAATTTTAACTACATCTTTTAATTGATAGGCAGCTAGCTCCACCTTCTCCTCCGAAGTAACCCCCTTGGCACTAAGTATTTTGCAAACCTCATCAACAAACGTTTTGGGATCTTCTTCCACTTTGGAACCTAAAAACTCGCGCGGGAAGGGGGGTTCATCCTAGAAAAATCGCTTAACCTAGAAGCCATAGTACTCTCAATAGCATTCCCTCTAGGCCCCACATGTCTGTTAACTTAGGCCATCATGGGTTGGGCTAAGGTTAAAAAACCAACCTAATCCCTTCATTAGTCATGGCTAGAGCATCAACCGGAACTTGATTGCCTTAAGAAACTTGGTCACCTTAAGGCCCTTGGGGAGGAAGTCCCTCATTCCCCATCTCCTCTTCCACTCTCTTTGCGGTAGACCTTCTTATATTCATATCCAATAAACACAAGAGAAGGATTAGGAAAAGGACACTTATTGAGCTATACTCTAAGGCACGACTTCAAGAATAATGAAAGAAGTGTAAATTCCTAACGTCCTATAGCCTCTCACTCATAGATGTGTCGCGAGTCACACCGATGAACAAGGCTCTACTAGACATGGCTTGTTAGACATCAATCCTAATAACCATTACAATTACCTAATGATCTAATAACATGTTTTCACGACACGGGCCCATACCCCAGAAGTGACACGACCTACAAGACTCCAAAAATTCTCATACAAGCATCATAGCATTCGATATAAGGAAAAAATGGTATGGAATTAAAACTTATTTAAATCCAACAATGAAAACTTCATTTTAAAAGACACAGCGAAAGTCTATAGTCTCACATGGCCATCTAAATAATGTCTTGAAAACTAAAGTAGGGTCACGAACCTTTACAATCGAAAGACTAGCATTTGTCTATTACATGAAATAAAGAAACTTCTATAGTACTGGTCCTCGATCTATTTGGACATACCACTCAGTCTTGGAGAATCTCAATCCAACCCCTTGAACAAGGGAGATAGCAACTCACTTGTTGGAACCTACATTTGTAGTAAAATAAGAGAAATATGGGTTAACACAATTACTAAGTATGATAGCCATGCAAAAACCATGCTTAAAACAGACATTTAATTTTTAGGTCATGATATATGCCATTTTGAGAAAACTTCATGAACATAAGCATAAGAGAAATAATATACACACATAACCATACAAGTCATTTCACTATATTAGAACATAATCAACATATAAATCATTACCTTCACATTAAAACTTCACCTCAAGTAACCCTCAAGCTAAACTTTATGAAATGTATGGATAACATCCCATACCACCATCCACACTAAAGAACCACCTTAAGGTCACCAAAATATTAGCATTCAACATTTCCATCCTTACACAATACTCATACATAAGAGATATAAACCTTTCATAAGTCATACTAACACTTAAGAACCATCATATAGGCCAACCCTAAGTCATACTTGTACAATGCGTATGTAGCATCCCATACTACTACTCACACTAAGTACTCCTTTAGAGTCACCCTAGACAAGGCACATTCATACTCAATAAGTCATGACAAGGAAGTAACTGATAATACAATCCAAGTATAACATGCTTCATTACACTGAACATATAAGTCAACATTCTTCATTAGTGTCACGCCTCAAATTCCATTAAGACGGACAGGCACTCGATGCCCTAAAGGCCTGAGAGAACCAACATGTGACCTGTGCTTACTATGCATGTAACTATGAAAGTTTTGTGACAAGTTCGCCAGGGACGCAGCGATACGAACCGACATAAGTAGACCCAAAACTTAAATACAAGACTTGGCCATTGAGGCCACAACTTGTTGAGATGCAACTGAACCATATACATAAGTCTACAAAGCCTCTAAAAGATAGAAACCCTTAGAGTAGGTCTGGACAGACCCCGCCTTACCCCTAACTACGATACAATACCAAAATGAATCTACCAAGGGCTCAGTAAAGCTCCGAAGCAACCTGGAGCTCACCAAAAGTAGTTGAGTGTCGTATGCTCCTATTGAGGAGGTCTACTAGCAGGAGTACCTGTGCCTGCAGCATGAAACGCAGCGTCCCCCCCGCGAGGGACGTCAGTACGAAAAGTGTACTGAATATGTAAGTCAACTACATATATAAAATATGAGCTCAAACGAAACCAGGTATCAACGTATAAGTGCATAAATTAGAATAGGAGGCCGCCTCTGTTAACTCTTGTGGGGTCATGTATGTTACATTTTTTTTGTCTTTACATTTATGTGTGTTATGATATTTATAAGGCATGTGGTACGAATGACCAGCTGATCAGTGGTAGAAGAGGATGACCCATGCTAGGCATTTTAACCTCTGGGATGCGGTCCTCAACATTGCACAAATCGGGATCGGCCCATGCTACGCTTTCGCCCCTGAGCTGCCACCCTTCTATACCCATTGGGATCGGCCCATACTAGGCTTTCGCCCCTGAGCTGCCACCATAGTTATACATATTGCTTCACTTAGATTCTTTAATCCTTGAGATTGTTGTTTTGGTGGTCACAATTATTTTTGAGATTTGGAAATACGGAACAGTAGTAGGAGATATGAAAATAATACTTTAGGACAGTAGCTACAATATAAGGAGCTATGTAACATTAATGCATTACTAGAGAGCTTGAATGACACAATTGACTTCAATTGACTATAGAGTACTGAACGTGTAACTAAGTAATTATGTACACTTAGGAGGGGGGATATTGTTAGCTATTTTGATATCGTACATTGCCACTATGTTTCCTTTACTAGGAATAGAACTTAGGAAATTCACTTATTGACATTAATCACAAGTATCAGATTTCATGCCAAGGAATATGGAATCGAATTGCCCTATATACCTTATTTTCTGACCAATACCACTGTCATAATTCAGCCTCCCTTCTTGGATGCTAATCTACAATATAAGTCACAATTAAGCTAATGTCATCAGCTAATCACATTAAGGCCCTAAAAACAGTAGCTAACACTTGACGGAAAGTAGGCCCATACAACCCTTGCACCAATGGTGAACCACCACACCCTTCTTCTATACATTAATACAACTTCATACATCCTTTTCCAAGATACCCAAACAGCCCCCAACAACAATATACATAAGGCAACCACTATCAATCCCTAAAAATCTTTCAGCATAATAGGAGAATATTGACTCAAGGATTTATCACCATCCATTAGTTCTTGATAAATATATAGAAAATTCTCCACCCCAAATCTGTATTTAAAGAGAGGCAAAAATGGGCAGTAGTCTTACCTTAGTTTCTAGGAATTTATCCTCTAAACTTGTAGTCCAAGAGCAGAAACTCTCCTTCAAACTTTTACTTGAAAATGGGGCAATACTCAGGGACCCAATGTTTTCTAGGGCTGCTAATTGAAGCCAAGAGAGACCAAGAGAGAAATATAGAAATCTGAAAATTTTGCAAGTTAAAAATGAAGCAAAAGATCTGATCTTTATCCCTTTAAAAAGGAGGTGTAATGGCCAAATTTCTTGACTAATTTTGGCCATATATTGTCAAGTAGGTGACCCACCTACTTGGCCTTTTAACTTGGGCTTTTTTTTTGGACTTAAGACTATTGAGCCTTGGCTGTCCATTTTTTCCTTATCCTTCTACTCAACTTGGGCCTAATTAATGCAAGTAGGTGGTAGTGCATTTGGCCCAATTACCACTTTACTACCTCTAGTTTAAATACTTCCGTCGGAGCTAACTTGCAATACACATGTTGAAACGTGCAAGGTGTTACATCACCATGCGAGCTAGTTTAAACCAACACTAATCATATAAGAAGCACAGTCCCTCACCTATACTATAAGGCTATGTCAAGTATCATGTGAATAGAACTAGCATACGCATAATACAAGTAGTTACAAATAGCTTCATTAAGAACACCTTTATTCATTAGATATAACCAAAATTCTCTTTAACATCATCATAAGAGCACATTCATTACACTTAACATTATAAAGGAACACACCAAACCCCTCTGAAAGCCTACTTGTTCAATGTATGGGTGGTATCCCATACTACCACCCACACTTAGGGATTCCTACTTGCCTAAGGTAGGACCATTGTTTTTTGCTTAGGTAGATCCACTTGCTATAACTAGGTGGGTACATAGTTATGGGATAGGGAGATTACTACTAGATACCCCACCTCAAGAACCCATCTAAAGAGATTGTTGCTAGATACCCAACCTCAACTCTCGGATGGGCATCCATCTCAAGTCATATCCACTCGTGTTTAACATTATTCCCCACTGAATACTTGGCATTCATTACATTAGTTCATTATTATGGCATAAGAGATTGTTACTAGGTACTCTGCCTCAACTCATGGATGAATATCCATCCCAAACCCAACATTCATTCATTGGAAATCCCATAGATTCAAATATAATAATAGCCTTTCAGCTAAGAATCCTCATATTCTGAGAAAGTCTTTTCACAACATGTCATTATCATTCATTAGAGTACAATTGAGAATAGCCTTTCAATCAAACCATCTTCATTAACATAATCATAGAAACTACATTCATTAGTCATTCATGAGTGTGTGTATGTGAGAATGACCTTCCACATATAACCTCATTATTCATAGGTGTTAATAGAGAAATAACATTCAATTATAACATAATTACATTCTAAACATGATCATAAGGTGTTCAGAGAGTTGAAGTTCTAGTATCTGATGAAAATCCTATATGTGGAGCCTCGGAAGAGGACACACGGACCGTAGGTCAACCTATGGTCCCTCTTCCACGTCTTTAGGAGTTGATCAGAGAATGAGGATTCTAGACTGCTGATGAAAAAGTGTAAGTATTGACCAACGGAGGGGACCTACGGACCGTAGGTTGACCCACGGTCCGTAGGTGGAGTCGTCGATCAAAGCCGCGTACAGAAAGTTTATTTCCTTATTTTGTTTACTTTTTAAGGAGATGTTCTTCCATATATAGGGTATGTAAACCTCGTTTTTGGTGGTTTGACATTATTGTTTACTTGTAGTACTTGATATTTTCTTTGTGAATACACTTGCAACTTTACCAATTTGATTTCCAGGTTTCGGTTTATAAAGATTTTGGCTTTGAAATTCAATTGGAGATTTTGGGTTTCTTCTACTCTAAACATAAGTTAATGAATACTTTTTATCAAAATATGAATTGTGTTCTTCCAAGCATGAGTAAGTAAATCTACAACTAGGGTTGTGGGAACCACGAGCGATTAACAACGTATGAATAATATCTAAGTAATTCTTTTATAGTGTTGATGCATGAATTGGTAGTTCTTTTGCTTAGAAGTCTTTTTAACGGTGGCAAACGTTAGAACTCGCCTTGTTGCTAATTGCTAGACCAAGGAGGTAGTTAATAAGAAAAGAATTATCAACAGAGATTTAGTGTGATACTATCTAATAGTCTAATGTCAATTGGTGCGAGGGTGAAAACTAAGTCATATATTGATGTCATGTCTATTCTGAGGTAAAGGTAAGGGTTAGTAAATTATACGCATGTAGCTGGAACAAGTTGCGGGGTGAAATTCCCTATTTGGAGGACCAATGACTTAGAGATACATATCTTACCAACCTTGCATGTGATACACTGGAAATTAATTACAATTATTAGGATTACCGCGTTATTAGATTATGGGAAACACATACACCCTAGTTTCTCTCTCTCATTGATAAAACAATGTTTGAATCCAGATCACTTGTTACTTAACAACAATCAGTTGTTTGCTTACACAAATCCCCCCTTTAATTACTTGTTTCGGAAATAGTTTGTCTAAACGGAAGTAATCGTAAGTTATGTTTAAGTCTGAACCATATTCCTCATGGGATCGACCCCAACCTACCTGTTGGGTTCATTATTTGACGACAACCACTTATATTTTTTTAGGGAAGTGTTATTTGAGCATATCAGAAGGACTTTAGATATTATATTAAGGAGCTTTTGAGTCTTTTTCCTTATTGTTTTAAATCAAAACTAAGTCATTTTGACCTCTATCCTAAGGCCTATATAAGGCTTTTGAGTCCTAAATTATTCCTAGTAACCCAATTCTCCTAATTCTCAAAAACCTAACCAAATTCATTGTCCCCAAATTCTCACAAGGATAAAGAAGAAGAAGAATCTAGGGTTAGTTAAAATTCATTAATCTGCCATTATTTTTGGGCTTTAAGTATGACGGTAAATGGGTATTTACCTATGGAGTCCTTTCCTCCATGTGGTCCCCAAGGTTTAAATTTCTCAATTCAATTTCAATTGATCAAGTTAGGGTTTCAATTCAATCTTTGTGTGTTTCATTCAATTATGATTTGTTATTTTTAATTAAGTATTGTAATGCATGAATTAATGTTAATACATGATATTTAGGTGAAATAACATTGACCCATGCCTAAATTATGATTGTCCACTATGAACTCGTGATGAATCCATGAACCTTTGAACTATGAATTTATTAAGATATGCTTTAGAAATTCTTTGAAAGTAAAGTACCAATATTATTGTGAAAAGATTTCTCACATGCTATTATAATCATTATTATGAAAGGTATTTCTCACATATGGATTCACATTGGTGAAATGTTTTCTCATCCAAGTTGAATTGTGTTTAAGGAGCTATTACATTTTTTGATCTAAAAAGTGTGGATTGGTATTGATCATTGACTTTCATATGTTATAATTATATTTACTTTTATCAACTCTGTTAGGATTTCGGCTTAGCACCGAGAGGGCTTTGAGGTGGAGTCTCGAATAAGGTAGTCTATAGTAGCAACCTCTAGTCCTACGTGTCCCTGTAGGATTGTCTTAAATGACCTAGCTAGTGAATTGACTTTAGAAAATAATGATATGTATGGATTCTACCTTGACAAGTAGATTTTCCTTCTTTCGGTGGAGGGATATACAAGATTCCATGATATAACTCTCATGGTCTTATTGTCCGTTAAAGCTAAAATCCTACGGAATGACTATGTTTCTTCAAAAGCTTTTTCTAACATCCTTTATGTGCATGTATTTGACTATATTTCATGTCTTAGTTGTTAATTCTTCTTTAAGATTTTAAATGTTCAAATATTTGCCATGCCTTACTTGTTTTAAGCCATTTATGGTATCATGTCTATTTTATACACATTACCCATACTTCGTACAATTCATGTACTAATGCATACATGTGCCTACATTGTTTCACTATTGTAGGGGCCGACAGTCCTACTTCCCATTCTCATGGCTAGTTGGTTCCATTGGCTTTGAAGATTGGCGAGTGCTTATGTTCTTAGGATTGAGACACTTTTATAGCGTTATGTCATTTCTGATTTAAGAATTTCTATGTGATGTATGTGTTATGTCCCAATAACTTTTCTTATTAATTATTAGATGGCTTGTTGAGACTTATGTTAGAGTTCTGCTTTCCCAAACTATTTGAAATATGAAATGCTATCGTTTGAATTATTTATTTCTATTATCATTTTTGATGTATGGTTAGTGGCTTTTGTAGGGCCTCTCGAAGTTCAATACACCATATTACACCTAGGCTATACTTTAGGTCGTTACAAACATAATATCAAGAGAACAAGCTTTAGAAAGGTCCTAGGATGTCTCATAAGTAACGTCGAATAGAGTCCTATTCATGAGTGTGAAATGCGCCACATTTATCAATAAGCGGGTATAAGATGTTTAGGAAATTCTACTTTGTTCATCATTCTAAAGTCATGTGATGAAGTGTAACTCTAGACGTCCTTCTCCTAATCCATAGAGGTTGTTTTTTTTATGATATGGCCCCTCAAAGAGCATACAATAGGGTGAATGTGGAAGAAGAAGCTCCATATCCTCTATAATAAGGTCCCCATGTTATGGCCGACCCTTTGACCTACCAAGTGACTAATGCAGAGTTTCGAGCTGATTTTCAGCTGTTGGCTTCAGCTATGACTGCTCATAGTTAGTTTGAACTCATTAAAATCCTATTTAGCTATTAGTTAGTGTCGTGAATTCCTAATTTTATCATATTCTACTGATATTATGATGATATGCAACTATGAAGGCTGATGGACAAGGAATAGATAAATGTTTGAAAACATGGCCATTGTAAAAAGAAGTTTAAATTATACATTGATATCGCCAAACAAGAAAGGTGGATCGCCTAGTGAGCACAGACTTTGCAAAAGTGTTAGTGCACAATACTTGTGTTTATCGAGAACTGTTGGCGAACTCGAAAACAAATGAAACTTACTAAATGAGAAGGGTGACCTTATTTACCATAGCTGAAATTGACAGTGTGAGGAGAAAAATGGAAGGCTCGAAAGGCGAACCAACGTGGTTCTCAATGATAGACTAAACGTTAAGCACAAACTCAAATGAGCTTAGCGACTAAGGTTCAAACACCTGAAGCATAAAGCAAGAGAAGGTGAGATGAATCATTATCGGTGATTCATCGAATAAACTAGGCGAGCCCGACTATCTTTGCCTAAATGGTAGCATGCTAAAGTTTGGGCTAAACGTTTGGAAACTATAAATATCTCAAAGGAGAGCGAAAAAGGAGACCGAGTTTTAGTTTTTAGAGTGATTTTTTGAAAGTTATCAAAAAGAAAAACTTCACCTTGTGAAGAACACTTTCTAGTTTTTTCAGGTTTTTCAACATTGTTCTTGAAATTGACAATTTGTAGTTGAATTAAATGTGGGTTTGCTTATAATTTTTTGATTTCGTGTTACCCATGGCTGCTTTCATGAAAGGTAGAATTTCTTTACGATTTGTTATGGGTTGCAAAAACCCCAATATCTAGGGATTCAATTTTGGGGTTAGGTGTTGATTTTATATAGTTGGTATAATGTTATGACATGTTTTGCTACTGTTAATATATGAATTTGGTGTAATTAGCATGGGGTTAACATATGGGTTACAGTTGCAAATTTAATTCCTACTTCCGATCTCCGACCAATGCTCGAAAGAGATTGATTTGTGTGGGTAATTAGTGTGATACCAACAATTTAGCTTTGATGTATGTCACTTTGTTGAAGATAGAGGTTATGGGTTGGATCTATTTGCCATATTTCTTTATCGAAAGAGAGAATAGTGTAAGGTATTGGATTGTTTATATTGACATATAGATAAGATCGAAAGGAGATTCTATACAAGGATACTATGAGGTTGAAAGAATATTAGTGTCATCGAAGATGAGCTAGCCTATTAATGAATGCTCATCACTATAAAGAAGCAAAATTACCCCTATGTGACCTTTAACTTCAAATATCTGCACCCCTAGATTGGTTGTTATTTCTTGAATTTTCCGTAATTTTAGTTTAACTCTGACAATTGATAACAAAACCCTTTTATTAAATTGGTGGTATCTTCCACCCTCTTATTTTTACTACTACAAATGAATGATTTTCCAATCAAAATTTCTTGATAAAATTCACTATGATATACCATTCTCTATGGGATTATACCATGTCTCTTTGTTGGGTATTTTTATTGACGACAATCATTGTCTCTTTTATTTGGTTTTAAATTGTAAATTTGAGCTTTATCAAATTTGTTGCCACTGTAGGGGAGTGGTGGTTTATAATTATTTTTGAGAAATTTGTTTGTAAATTTGTTTAGTTGTAGTAGATTGTTTGTGTTGTGTTATTGTTGGCTAATATGCAGGTCTAATACAATGATTGACCATGTTAGTTACAATGATTGTCACTATGGTAAAAATTACAACATGGGTGATTTCAATGATATGCATGTGAATATTGTTCAAACCACACGAGCCATACAGATACCTCCTATAGCTGGGAGGGATAAGTTTCATGTAACTAGAACATTGCTAGAATTGCTTCAACAAAGAAGAATGTTTGGGGGTTTAGCTTATGAAGATCCCCATGAAAACCTTAAGAATTTTATGGAGATTTGTGGACCATTTGTGTTCAAGAACATCTTCAAAGAGTCTGTGAGATTGTTGGGGGGAGTTTCCAAATAACTCTATCACTTCTTAGGAGGAGTTGACTGACGCATTCTTTGAGAGATTCTTTCCCCCCTTAAATATGGTGAAACTTGAACACAAATCCAAAATTTCAATGCATTGGAGATGAACCTCTACATGAAACTTGGTTGCCGTTCAAGAAACTACTTTTGCAATGTCTAACACATGGTGTTCCAAATGATTTGATGCTACCATACTTTTATTATAGCCTTGATTAAGTCAATAAAGGTGTGGCTGGTCAGTTAATTCAAGGAGGATTAATGAGGCACTCCTATGACTTGACTACTTTGTTGTAGGATGACATGACCAAAGTTAACCGAGCATGGTATACTAGATAGGATCATATGTCTTTTCTACAACTGAGCATGACCAAACAACAAATTGAGAAGTACAATGAATGAGATAAAAACATGGCCAAAATGATGACCCATATCGATTTGATGTCTTAACAAGTCATGGGAGGTAGACTTAGATCAGTGAATGCGATTGGAAATAGTAGTGGGCAGTCCCCAATAATGTCATGTTTGATGCATTTTACAATAAGGAGTGCAATATTTGGGGAAAAAAATTGGGCGGGGGGGGGGGGGGGGGGGGGAGTTCTCACACCAATTATCAATGACAGTGTGGGAACCAAGTTTCGAAAGAAGATCAAGATCAATGGTTGGAATGATTGACGAGGTTTAAATTTGAAAGATATGGAGGCTGGCTAGGATTTATATTTTCCTCCCCACTATTATCAATAACCAAAGAACCTAGTTGTGCTAGAAAGAAACCGAACCGAGGAATTGCTCAAAAAGTTCATCAATAAGGTTGAAGGATCCCACAAAGTGTTGATGGACATGAAAATAACTTCTCCACTTTATCTCAAACAATGACCTCTCATTTGATATCTATAAAGCAGATGGAGACCCCATTGTGACAGATATCCACTCATCTCATTCAAAGGAAAAAGGGAACAATGCCTAATGAAAACATCCCAAATCTCAAAAATAAATGTTGAGGAACTCAAAACTATGTTGTTCCTTGACGTTAAATAAGGCTCTTCTTTAGAGGCAACCCAGGTCTTTATGTTTATTTTATTACTTTCAGTAACCTGTGTTGTTCGTGAAGGTTTAAAAGAAGATAAAAGGATGAAAAACGGAACATTAGGCGATGCCAAAACCAACACGGTGATCTGCCAACGGAGTTGTGCAGACTAATTCTTGTCCCCCTTTGGAGCTTGGAAATATGGAGAAGTGTAACTTCTATTTCGGCATTGTGATCTACAAAAGGAGATCCACAAAAGTGCACTATGCAGACTCCATCAGGTTTACCGAATTAGCCTTTAGGTTTCGTGTTCGTTCAGGCATGTTCCGTGAGCTTCAGCTCCTCTCGGTGATTCGTCAAATAAATTCGTTGACATTAGTAGTGACCGCCGAGTGTGCCTGATATAAAATGGTGACAGGTTTTTTCAAATTTAAAACCAAAACCATTTTAAATCTTTGAGCCCTTTTCTTTTCTTTCTCTTACAATACCTTGTTTTAGTGTTTGTAAGTTCTTATTGTGTTATTTTTCAGTTCGTAGAGTGCATTTTCTTCATATAGGAGTCGACCCAGCCCTATTCTACAGTTGTATTCAAGTTTTTCTTGTAGTTGAAGTTGGTTGTTAATTTTTATTGTGTATTTTAAGATTGTAATTGGTTTTGTATATGTTTTTGAAGCCATTTGTTGTATGTGATTGTTGGATTTCATTTTGTAGCCCTTGAATTATCATATTGAACTGTGCCGATGAACTAATATCATGTGTTTGCCTAGAAATTGCTAAACTTCAATATGCTGGTTAAATTTTGGAATAAAACACTTAGATATAGTGGGTATTGGTTGAATTTGATGAGGGTGAAGTCTGAGTAACCCAGTGTTGATCCAATTACATGAATTTTCCCAATAATATACAGAGTGATGACTTTCTTAAGGGAAAATCATCAATTAGAGCAATACTTTGCGGTGAAGTCTTACTACCCATGGGTAGATAAGCATGTAGATTGATTGTAATGATGTTGAGGAACTTGTTTTTGTTAAGAATGTTAGTTTAAGCTGTTAAAATTAGGAACTAGGCACATCTCCATTTTGGTTTGATTTTTGTAGCTAGCCAAAGATGTTAGGTGAATTGGTGAGTAAGCCCAGCTCGCCTTCTTAAGTGAATATATTGCCTTGGGAAGTTTCCCATTTCTGCGTGCGTTTCTTAATTCGATACCAACTTTGTGAATGACCAAGTATGAGTGGACATTGCCCTTGATGCCTATTTATTTTCATTTTGCACTGTCAGTTTTGGTAGACTTGTCTTAGAACTCTGAGACCAACTCTGCAAATCACAAAGTTTTAATTGATTCCGCCCTTTATGCTTGTTTTACTTGATAATTTATACAACCCATTTTGGTGAGCTCATCAGAGCTCTCCCATCCTCTTAGGTGATTTTCCTTCCAATCAGGCAAGCCTCCAGATATTTTTAAAATGTGATTCAAATTGAGTTTGATTTCAACTAACCTTAACCTAGTATGTTTAAATGTGTGTGCTTCATATATCATGGCTAAAACAAATGGTTACGTTGGATATAGAGTCAGACAGAAACTGTCAAAAACAATAGGGATACCGTATTAATTTGCCTTCATAGGCCTCTCGTGCCCAACATGTCACTCCGCATACTCATCCAAGTGATGGTAAGAATCACTAGAAACACATTCCCAAGAAACAGATAAATGTTTGCTCTAAGATAGTATCACCTACGCAAGATCAAACCCATACTGTAACGTCCCATATTTTGATTATACTAGTTCTATGTGAGTAGTGAGGATTTGAAATAGGTTTGACAATATTCGAAAGAGGGTTGAGGCTAAATAGAGTAAGTAAAGTATAATTTGTCATAGTAATCAACCTACTTGCTTAAGCTACTGATTCGGATATCTTACGTAATTAAGTTACTCACGTACATGTGTAGCTTACGTAGAAAGGATGACATAGGTTCTTAATGGTAGATTAACTACTGACCTACTTAAATAAGTGGTAAGTAGGTGATGCACCTACATAGGAAATATGTGGACTGCATTTAAAAGAAAAGGGCAACTAGGTGATGCTGCTACTTAAAGATCTTGTGGCAGAAATTAAGGGAGTGATGTACCTGCTTACTTAAAGTGAGGGACTAGATATTTCTACATTTTTCTTAATGAAAAACGTTCATAAAGCACCCTTAAGAGAATGAAATTCATTTCATATATCTCTCACTTGTTCTACAGCAATTTACTCCCAAAAAGAATCCCTAGAAGCTCCAAAGTGCTGGCCTGCAAGTTCACCATTAAAAATACGAGAAAACCCTTTATTTTTCAAGTACAAGTTGGTGTAACATCTCCCATCTTAAGAAATTCAAGAGGAGGAACTGATTTCACCTTAAGGTAAGGCTACTGCCATATGTTAATTTTTTCATCCCTCTTTTGTGCTTGAATTGGTTAGGGGATTTGGTATGTGTTAATGAGCTGAGAATTGTTCCTTTTACATGGTGTGAGATTGGGGAATGTTCTGGTTAATTGTGCATGTTGGGACAACCATGGAGGGGAGTCCCCTTTAACTCAATTGTTAGCCCATTTGAGCATTTTAAATGTAATGTTAGTTGGATGCTCAAGGGACAGTGGTCGGAAACCGTGAGTTCATATTGCTACTGCAACATTCTGATGTTTAGAAACTGATTTGTGTATAGTAACATAAGGAGGCATGTGCAGAAGTCATGAGAACTTGTTAAAGGATAAAACGATAAAGGGTGCAGTAACGTACCATGTAATTGGGCGTTGCATGAGCTTGTTGCCTGCAACCCCTTTATATATTGTTTTGCATATGTTATAAAGCCCGAGGAGTTTCAGGGGACCTTATTAGAAGGTCGTATTGTATATGACGTTATTAAAGGAGAAGGGGTGGAATGCATACCGTCGGTTTGATAAGTATGAGTTTGCTGCCTAATTACTGTTTGCCAAGTTTAAGTAGCCCAATCTGTTGGTTAGCTACTAATATTAGTTGTGTTACTTATTTCATTGTAGATTAATAATCGGAAAGGAAGGAGGTTAATTTGTTGTACTATCTGAGTGGTACAGCAAGGTATGTAAGGCTATTTGATTCTATATTATTTGGCATGAACTCTGCTTGTGTCACTACCAACAAGTGAGCTTCCTAAGTGCTCTTTCAAGTAAAAGACACTTAGTGACAGCGTACAATCCCAAACACAGCTAACAATAGTTCCCCTCTCCTTAGTGTGTCGAATTGCTTCAATATATGTGCATCTTTACTTTTCCAAGTATAGGTATGAGAAAAGGGTAATTTCAGCAGTAGCTTTGTGATTCCTCCTGTCAATCAAATGAGGTCCATTGTGTCATTTGAGCTCTTATGTAATTCATTAGTGTTACATTTCCATCTTGTGTTATTGTTATTGCCCTAAGTGCATATTCATATGTTTCCTACTACTGATCCACAGTTCTGATTCTCAAATATAATTATGACCACCAAAATAACAATCTCAAAGATTAAAGAAACTCTATGAAGCGGTATATGTGTAAGGGTGGCAACCCAGGGGCAAAAGCCTAGCATGGGTCGATCCCAATTTGTGTATAAAGGTGGCAGCCTAGGGGCGAAAGCCTAGCATGGGTCGATCCCAAATTTATATATTTGAGGACAACATCTCAGGGGTTAAAATGCCTAGCATGGGTCATCCTCTTTTACCACTGATCAGTTGGTTATTTGTATCACATGCTTTACAGAGATCGCAATGTAAAAAAAATATACAGAAAAGAATATAATGTACATGATCCCACAACAGCAACAAGGGTGGTCTTTAATCTAATCTATGCAGTTACATATTGATACTTGATTTCAATTGAGCTCTTGTTTACATATGTTATTGCCTTACATATTCAGTACATTCTTCGTACTGACGTCCCTCTCGGGGGACGCTGCATTTCATGCTGCAGCCACAGGTACTCCAGCTAGTAGACCTCCCCTGTAGGAGCACAGGACACTCAACTGCTATTGGTGAGCTCCAAGTTGATTCGGGGCTTAATCGAGTCTTTGGCATCTATTTTGTTACCGTATAGTAGTTAAGGGTAAGGCGGGGCCTTGTCCCGACCTAAACTAAGGTTGTCTATCTTGTAGAGGCTTTGTACACTAATGTATAAAGTTTGGTTGTGTCTTGTCTCTTAACAATTGTGGCCTCCACGGCCAAGTGTTGTATATAAGTTTTGGGCCTGTTTATGTCGGTCTTTTATCACTACAGGGCATATAAGCTTTTCATAGCTTCATAGTTATCATAGTTAAATGTATGGTAAGTACAGGTTTTAAGTTGGTTCTCCCGGGACATTTAGACATCGGGTGCCTGTCCGTCTTAATCAGATCTGAAGCGTGACACATACATCTTGTGTTCTCCCAATCATTGTTGTAAGGGCCCTTAATAAGCTCAAGGTAGAGGGAGAAAGAACTATTCTTGTTGAGAGAAAGCTCTCAACTGATGAGATGATATTCCTTTACCCAGCAATATGGGAGACCATCAAGTTTAACAAATTTAAGCAGTTCACAAAGTTCAGACATACAGATTTGCCAATGTGGATTAGGGAATATTAAGAAGCTTATGCAGAGGCCCTTCCCACGAGAAGAAAAAGCACACTTTGAAAGCCTCTTGATGAAGTAGACATGTCGGGAAAAATGGTAAAACACCAAGCGGGTGAGATGAACTCAGTCCTAATCACGCCTTCCACTCAAGTGGAAACTTAACATATCTAGATGCACCAGGAGGTTGATGCTTTAAAGGGGTGGTTAGCCCCATTGATATCTGATGTCCCTCCACCATGGATTGTTGATGGTCTAAGGATTGAGAAGAAAGACTTAAACATTGTGGCCAGGTATTAGTTTGAGTTTATATGACGTAACATCATGCTATCCTAGAATGAATCAATCCTTCGGCATCCCCTGGCAGTGCTAGTGGGCACTATCATCGACAAAGAGAAGATCTTTGTTAGTATCATTATTGTCAAGCAAATGTTTCTATAGGCAAGTCAAGAGCAGACCTCACTCCCTTTTCTAGGTGTCATTACTCAACCTTATGAGAGGGGAGGATTTCCTTTTTGGGGGAAGTCTTATGTGTGGATTGTTCTAGCCTCCTCCAAAGATATCCAAAGGATTGAGGCTGATTGTTTATGGGATGATACGACTCACAAGAATCCTCCACAAATAGTTAATACACCGGTTGTTGATCCAGCTACACTAGCTTCTAAGATGAACACACTTACTCCTTCTGTGGAGTAGGAAGGTATATCTTCCTCGCATGTTGTGCCTTCATCTTCTGCTACTCCTACTAGTTCTACCGTTGCTGCTGATATTTTGCCTATCCCAACTTTCCTTCAAGTGTACACCCTGAGATAATTACAGGTGTTGAGTAGTTTGTTTTTGGTAATGAGAGAGCCAATGATGATTTGGCCGAGGATACATATGAGAAGGAGATATTGAGTGAGGGGGATGAGCATGGTATTGAACACACACTCACGAAGCTACAGACAACTGAGGAAGTGATTTTTCAGGCCACCCTTGAGAGATCCCTTCGGTTGACTTGAGAGTTAGTATTTGTGGGATGTCATCAGACTCCATTATTCCTCCACCTGCTACTAAACTTCAGCCGCCTATTATTTTATTGGCAGGCACCAATGCCCCGGGTGATGCTTCACTTCTAGAGACTTCATATGAGAGTTCTCCAGAAGCTTAACCTATTAGAGGGACCTTTATAATCTACCTCCTGTACTTCATTATTTTTGCAATGAGGACACTGCACATTTCTTTTTGGTGTGGTGATGACATTTTAGCCATTATTCCCTTTTAGTTTGTATTTTGATATTTTTCAGTTTTGGATGACTGTAGTACTTTACTTTTGCTATATTAGAGTGTTTCATTTTGTTTAGTGTATCTCTTGTTTCTTCTTTCATTTTCTATTGAGTCTTAAAAAATGTGAAATGTTTATGTTTTCATTGATAATGATTCGAAGATCAATTGTGTTCAATATCTATATCCTAAATTGTACTTATTATGAGCATGATGTATAATGTTGGTGTTGCGGGAATGAAATTAATTTGGTTGCGCTTTTGAGCGATATCATTGAATCTTTTGTTGACTAGTTGTGTTTATATGTGAGCCTTGCAATGAACATCACACTTACTCTTTTGATCTTTTCGGAATGTGCTAAATGAGTCTATTTCAAACTGTCACGTGTGGTGAAGTCTTAGTTGAAAGATTTTGTGTGGAATCTATAAATTTTTATAGTTAGACTAATTGTCTAAACCTTGGTAAATGTACGTCATGATCTTGTTCGAAAATTCTAAGAGTGAACCAAAATTTTCATAATCCTTTGTGACTACCCTATGTGAGTGTGCATCATTTTGGAACCATTTGAGCCTAAACCATTTGTTTATTCAACAAAGATAAAACCACTTGAGCAAAAATCTTCTCTACCTTCTCACCCAAAATCATTCATACTTTTGAATAGTCAATTCATACTTTTGAATAGTCAATTTTTGAAGCATTCATACTTTTGAATAGTCAATTTATACAAAGGAGCCTAAGTTGGGGGTATGGAAGGAAGGAAGAATGAAAGCCAAGTGAAGGGCAAAGAAAGATCAATTGGACTCAACTTTGAATTTTGTCACAAAATAAGGAACCCCTCCTCATTAAAAAAGAAAGAAAGAATCATTGTGATGAAAAAATTAAAAAGTTTAAATAAAAAAGAGAAGAGGTTAAATAAAAAGGGGGGTTCAAAATGATGTAATTGCTAATTCAATGTTTGGGTTCTCATATGAAAAGAACTTGACAAAAGGTAATAATGAATGCAACAATGCTTTGAAAAGGAGAAGTTACTGAGCCAAATTGATCATACCTTATCCCTTAGTCCCATTACAAGCCTAAAAGCCCCTGGAGATCTTGCATGAACAAGGTTTGTGATGATTGAAAAATATGGGCAAACCTATGAGATGAAGCTTGCATGCAATTCTCTTTTGAGAGAGTGAGAGTTGGATTGATTCCTTATTTTTTTTGTTGATTTTCATTGTGAGAGGATGGAGTCATTCTTGATGTGAGGGCACTTGAATGTGATGAGCCGAGAATTTTTACTCATTAAGGGCTTGTAACATCATGAATTAATATCCTCAATGCCTATTTTGTGTTCTTAACTGTGAAAAATTTGCTCATGAACTAGGCCAACTCGGCGAACTAAAGTGCAAAATGACTCATCGCCGAACAGATTCGGTGAGTCTAACTTAAATCACCTAAATGAACTGAAAAATGGATAAGGAAGTCAAGTTCAACCAACGAGAAAAGGAAAAAAATGGAAAGTCGCCAAAGCCAAACAGAAACATCCATCGGGTTCGCCAATTGAGAAGTCAAATATTCATTTCTGATTATGACAAATCTAGTTGATTCGGCTGCGCAGTGAAATTTTAGGAAGTTTTTGGAGACATATAAATTGGTTTTGAAGAGACAGAAGAGGGACTTGCACACCGAAATTTGAGAGATTTTAAATAGTTTTATAATATTGAATATTCTCCAAGTAATATTAAGCTAAGATATTGGGGTTTTAGGATTTTAGTCTTATTTTTAACATTGAGCATTGAAGATTATGGCATTCTGATGGATCCTCTTGTAGGTAACTATTTCTTACTTTTTATTATGTTTTGGTAAACCTCATTACCTTAGGGATGTGATAATGTAATCGAATGTAACACCTCAGAATCGAATAGGCTATGCTATGGCAAAGTGAGAGGGCAAATGTCAAGGGGGAAGGTTGACATCAATTCCTCTATTGAAGTTATATTTTGGGCTTTGAGGTATGATAGTTTTCAATCATTGATTCCTTACATCCATGGAGTTACAAATTAATCAATTTCAAAGATTAGTATTCCCCAATTGCGTTATGGTTTTTTTCAATTATCATGGGTTCTCTTCAATATTGATTTAAATGATTGAATTCTGATCTCATATGCATGAATTAATAAATTAAAATGATTTTATGATAATTTCCTCCATGAATCCACATAATCCCCATAATTTAAAGCTATGAATAAGATGATGTGGGATTTTGATCTTCAAGGAAGAGTTTTATCAAATTAAGCATGTATTGCAAGATTTACATGTATTTATGATGAAATCCATATCTAACCCATATTTTCTTAGTATTGATGATTGAAAGTTTGTTTTGAACCTCAAGAGGTAAATTATGGACTTGTGCATTTTCTTATGAAATATATGCAAATGTTTTAAGGGTGCTTTGAGAGTGAAGTACCAATGAGGATGTTGTTGTTGTGTTGTTGAAACGACATTCTGATAAACACATAACTAACATGATGTGAAAGGTTTTCTCATATAGAAAAGATTCTTACGTTGAAAGGCTTTCTCATTTAAACTTAATCAAGAGTAAGAGCTATTATAATGAACTAGCTTTGTTTGGTTGTCCAAGGGCACATTTCCAGGAGTAATGAGTTCAAGTAAGAAATGGCTATTCCGTGGGATTTATGCTTAGCACCGAGTGGATACTGATGATGAGATTGAAGCTCTCCCGAGTATAGGCCAGGTTTTTAGAAGCAATCTCTTTATCTGGAAGCTTTTCACGAGTATAGGCCGAGTTTCTAGTAGAAATCTCTTTATCCCTTTACTATGTGCCCCCATGGGTTGATTAGCTAGTGGATCCACTTAATCTAGAAGTTCATTGTTCTACCTTACAAGTAGGACAACCTTTTTGAATTTGGGAGACACCAGGGATCATGTTATATCTCACATTGTCTCTATGTAGGTTAAGGCTTATTCCCCACAAGTAAGAATGAAAAAAGGTTACTTCAAGTAGTGTCGCATATGAGTTCATAGGTCTTAAAGATGAATTTAGCTTGCATTGACAATGATCTGATGACTTATGTTTTCTAACTCTTTTAAATCATGTTATAGCTTGGTCAGTTGCATGTCATGAAAGTAAATGTCCCTTTTAGCATGATTGAAATGTTTTATGCATGGCAGTCATACTTGGTACCTTATGTTGTACTAAAGCATACTTTTGCCTACATTTCCCCAAATGTAGGGTCCGGAAGTCAGGGTCATGAATTTGGAGTCTAGAGGTTGATTTGAGATCTTTCCAAACTTTGGTGAGTCCTTATGCTTCGAGGATGAACATTTATTGTCTTAGGCCCAATTTAATTCTATTGTATTAGATAGCTATGATTTGACAAGTGCATTAGACTTCCGCTTTGCTTTTATAAAATATTTTGGACTTGGACAATTGTTTTAATCTTATTGTTTCTATTTTTTATGTTATGAGAGATAAGTGGCTTTTATGGAGTCCTTAGGGGGTTTTATATGTCATATTACGACTAGGGGGCACCCCTAGGTCATGACAAACTTGGTAATAAGAGCATAATTTTTAGAATAAGAGGCAACAAGATGATTAGGAAACTCCACTTCTTTCATTACACTTAAGTCGTGCGATAGAGTTTAACTCTATAAGGTCTAACTCCTAATCCTTATCCTATGCTCTCCAGGATATGAGTAGTAGAAGGGATTTTGCTACAAGGAATATGAGGGAGAATGCAGAACAAGAACCTCCTCCCCAAGCTCCTCATGTTCTAGTCGATCCTTTGGTTGAGAAAGTCTTGAATGCGGAGTTTAAGGCTGTTTTTCAAGTGTTGGCTCAAGCGATTACAAGCTTGAGTAAGGGAGGTTGCAATTCTCATGAACCCAAATGTTGGTATGGCGGCTTCAAGAGTAAGGGACTTCATAAGGATGAATCCACAGGAGTTTCATGGTTCCAAAGTTAGGGAAGATCCTCAAATAGTTAATAGATGAGGTCTATAAGGGTTTGAATATAATAGGAGTTACACTAGTGGAAAAGGTGGAGTTTGCTGCTTATCAACTAAAATGAGTGAATCAAATATGGTATAACGAATGGAAGAATGGTAGACTGTAAGATGCAGGTCCTCTTGATTGGGAGATGTTTAAGGCCGCTTTTCTTGATAGGTTTTTTCCCCTTGAGATGAGCGAAGTTAAGTTGCTTGAGTTCATAGACATTCCACAAAAGAGTATGAGTGTGAGGGAATATGCTCTAAAGTTCACTCAATTGTCTAAGTATGCTCAAATGATGGTTTCCGATTCAAGGGGTAAGATTAGTATGTTTGTTTCGGGCGTATCCAAAATAGTGGTAAAAGAGTGCCGAACCACAATGCTCATTAATGACACAGACATCGCTCGTCTCATGGTGCATGCACAACAAATTGAGAAGGAAAAACATAAGGAAGAGTTTAGGGAGACAAAAAGGGCTAAGACTGGTTATGGAAATTTCTCACATGCAAGGTCTAATGGACAGGGTCGTACTAGATTTCGACAAAGGTTTTTCGGTCAAAGTTCCACCAAAAGGTTTTCTGTCTCTACTCATGATGGTGATTCTATTGTGGCTAAGAGGGTCTATAGAAGTTTCATATTTCCTTGTCCCATAGAGTTACTCATATTGACTTGGTAGAGTTTCATATGTTAGATTTTGATGAATTTCTTGGTATGGATTGGTTGGACTCTTGTTATGCCTCTTTTTATTGTAAAACTTGTGTAGTAAGCTTTCAGTTCCTGAATGAGCCTATCCTTAAGTGGAAGGGGGGAAATTCTTTGCCTAATGGTCAGTTTGGCTTATATCTTAAAGCTACAAAGATGATTTCTGAGGGTTGCATTTACCATCTAGTTAGGGTGAGGGATGAAGATTCTGAAACCCCTTCTCTTTAGTCGGTCCCCATTGTAAATGAGTTTTCGAAAGTGTTCCCAGAAGATATACTAGGTATTCCTTGAGAGTGGGAAATAGGCATCAGTATTGACCTTCTCCTAGATACGCAACCTATCTCTATTCCTCCCTACCGAATGGCTTCAACATAACTTAATAAGTTGAAAGAATAGTTGAAGGTTTTTTTTATAAGGGTTTCATCCAACCGAGTATCTCTCCATGGGTGCTCCAGTTATATATGTTTTTTAGAAAGATGGATGGTTCTCTTTGTATGTGAATTGACTATCGTAAGTTGAACAAAGTGACCATTAAGTATAAGTATCCTCTTCCAAGGATAGGTCATTTTCTTGACGATCTTCAAGGAGCAACTTATTTCTCTAGGATTGATCTCCGATCGGGTTATCACCATTTGAGGGTGAAGTATGATGACACTCCAAAGACGACTATTCGTAGTTGGTATGGTTTGTATGAGTTTGTAGTAATGTCATTTGGATTGACTAATGCATTTGTGGTGTTTATGGACTTGATGAATAGAGTGTTTAGATAATACCTTGACATGATTTTGTTTGTGTTTGACATTATGATCTACTCAAGGAGTGAGAATGGAATATTGATAATTTGAGAATCTTGTTTCAATTTGCAAGGACTAACGACTTTTGGCCAAGATTAGAAAATGTGAAGTTTGGTTAAGGTCTGTAGCTTTACTTGGTCATATTGTTTCAAGTAAAGGTATTGACGTGGATTCTAAAAAGATTGATGCGGTCAAGAGATTGCCTAGACCTCTAACTCCTTCGGATATTAGAAGTTTCCTGGGTTTAGCCTTTTACTATAGAAGGTTGAGGGATTTTCTTCAATTTCCTCTCCTTTGACGGCTTTGACTCAAAAGAAAGCTAAGTTCATACGGTCCGAAGCATGTCAAAATAGTTTCCAAGAGTTGAAAGATAGACTTACTTCCGCACCGGTGTTGACCTTACCAGAAGGGACATATGGTTTTGTGGTTTATTGTGATGCCTCAAGAATTGGGCAAGGGTGCGTGCTTATAAAAAATGGGAAGGGTATTTCCTATGCATCAAGTCAACTTAAAGTCCATGAAAAGAATTATCCAACTCACGACCTTGAGTTAGCAGCGATCGTATTTGTCTTAAAGATTTGGAGACACTACTTTTATGGTGTTCATGTTGATACTTTTACCGACCACAAGAGTTTGGAATATATGTTTGATAAAAAAGATTTAAAACTTTTCAAAGAAGGTGGCTTGAGTTATTGAAAGACTATTACATGATTGTTCTTTATCACCCTAGTAAAGTTAATGTGGTAGTAAATGTTACTAGTTGTTTATCTATAGGTAGTGTTGCTCATATTGAAGAGGAAAATGAAGAGCTGGTTCGAGATGTTCATAGATTGGCTCAATTAGGCGTTCAATTAGTTTTGTCGTCCCAAACTCACACCCGCACGCTAGCTCCTATAATTTTGCATTTCTAGAGTATTTCTAGTGCTGATTTGTGCTCGTAGTTGGATTACATTGCCGCCTAGCATTTTAATCTTATCCTAATCGGCACCAAAGGTTAGTTTCCGAGCCCTACGTCCCTTTTCTCAAAAGAGTTGCTCAAATGCAATGGCATTACTTTGATAATGTGTGCTAGTCCTCTCTGGTTGCCTGTTAGATTCAAATTTTGCCTGTACAAAGTTAAAGAGTTAATTCCTGAAATTGCGCTTTAAATTGGATGAAAAATCGTGGGTTGTGCATAATTGTCACTGGATCTAAACCTAATTTGTGTTGTGCATGCCTTAATTTTGTGTTTGGGGGTTGTGGGGTTGAATTCGGAAGTTGGGTCAAAGGCAGGCACGTTGGGTCATTTGGCGAGTTGGGTCGAGCTCACCGAATCACTCGGCGATTCTCCTTAAATCCCCATCGCGCCTTTAATTTAATGCCATATGATGTTGAATTTTGTAACTTTTGGCGAGAAGCCTTTGATCGCCAAAAGCATTCGGCGACTCGCCGAAAGACTTCTGGTTCGCTATTTGTCTGCACTCTTGTATTCTCTATGCATGCACACAGCGAACCGGCGAAGTAGTTTCGCGCTTCCCCAACTGGTTTAGCGAAGTGATTTTGCAATTGAACTGCCTTGCTTTTGTCTGAATACTTTCTAACTTTTTCTCGAAGATTTGCAGAAATGGCTAGACCGAAAGTAGCTGGAAAAGATATGCCACCCCGACAAACAAGAGAAAAAAATTTGAGGAAAAATACAAAGGCAACAAATCCTCCCAAAATGGATAATGAGGGTAAAAGCCCAGTGCTAGCAAGAGAACAAATGCACAAGACCCACTATTCCCTCGTGGAGACATGGATTCTTCACAAATCCACTCCTTTTTGGAGGCTCATGACTTGGACAATCTTAGTGAGTCAACTGCCGCTGAATCTTCTGAAGAAGCTATGGAGGCCATTATAAAATTCTAGGCTGACATGTCGGGCACTGATGCCCAGACAGATGGAGCGACTGTGTAGACATGATTTTTCTCTACCTCCCTCTCTGTCTTTCTTTATTCTAAATTTTGGATATTCCGTTATTTTCATTTGAGGAAAAATACTTTTATTTGTGGTGTTGTGAGGCCCACTTCACCTTTGTGCATATTTATTTTCATATTATATTTTGAGTTGTGTGCTATTATGGTGTTTTTACACTGATTTATGTGGATGTTTGAGCTTATGGCTCCTTTTATTTGAAATTGCAAACTAATTTTGACCCATCTAAAATTGTTTGCCACCTCTCTTGTGTTGAAAGTAGTTGTTCTTTTGCAAAATTAAAGTTTCGGTTCCGATCAATACCGATGATTTGAATAGTGCTCTCAATCGAATAAACATGAATGCGCGGCAACGATGAGGCCAAATGAAGTTGCATAGACAATGTGTGAACTATTTGCATCTCGTTATGACTAGCCTAGTATCGAATTGAGTCTCTTGTGATGATCATAACACACTATCAAAAGTGTAGAGTCTTGTTTCACACTCTTAGGCAACTTCTAAGAGTGTGAACCAATTTGACATATACCTCTTCTATGACCTACCTTGTGAGTCTGTGAACTGATTTTGAACACCCCTTGAGCCTTACCTTCCTTTGGAAGAAACTTGATGAAAACGAGGCCTTTATTTATCCATCACCCATAATCCTCATGAAGTTGTGGTTAGTTGAATAGTCTACTTAGTCGAAAAGCCTAAGTTGGGGTGTGGTGAAAAGATAAGGGCAAATCAATAAGTGTAAGAAAGTCCTCCTTACCCATGGTTTTGAAGAAAAATGGAACCCCTCCATATAAAAAAAGGAGAGAAAAGAGAAAGAAAAAGAAAAAGAATGAAAAAGAGAGCTGTGGAATAAAGTACAAAAGAAATGGGGTTCCCAAACAATCCATGGAAAGTGAATAATAGGTTGACTAATGAGAAATAAAGAGAATGATGAAGGAAAAGGAAAGGAAATGTTGTGAGCACCACATTTCATGAGGATGAAAGTCACTGAGCCGAAATGACCATACCTTTGCACTCAGCCCCATTACAAGCCTTGAAAAGACCTTTTGGAGCTTGAGTGTGCTGAAACAAATGTTGATTGGAAAATACAGGTAAACCTATGGTGAAAGCATGCATTGTGTTTTTCCTTGTAAGAATGAGCGTTGCATCTAATTTCAAAACTTTAAACTGTGAACCATTGTCTGAATATGGAATCATTCCTTGTGTGAGGGCATTTGAACACTTTTGTTGAGCTTGAACTTTCATTTGAAGCAAGTATTGTGAGCATGAGGTTCCTTGATATCGGTGAGTCACAACTATAATCTTTGAGTGAACATTTGATCTTTGCATAAGTAAATTCAGTCTTATTGTGTGCATTCATGATTGAGTCTTGTGCAGCACTATTCGAGACACCCTCTTTGAACTACTAAACTTGAGTTTCCTTGTGTACAAGCGCCAAGCAAGGTCTTCATCAAATTTAGGTAGAATTTAAAGAAGCGATGCTTAAGAAATTAGTTGAAGCTTTCTCCCAAGGGGGAGATGGTGTACTTAGATACCAAGCTTGTTTATCTGTTCCAAATGTTTATGATTTTAGGGAAAAGATCATGTGAGATGCACATAGTTTGCGGTATTCTATTCACTTGGGAGCCACCAAGATGTACCGTGATTTACGGGAGGTCTATTGGTAGAATAGGATGTAGAAGGATATTGCGGGATTTTTAACTAAGTGTCCAAATTTTCAACAAGTAAAGGTTGAGCATCAGAAACCGGGCGGTTTGTCCCAAGATATTATTATTCCTACTTGGAAGTGAAAAGATTTAAATATGGACTTTATTGTTGGTTTGCCTCACACCCGGTGACAACATGACTCTATTTAGGTTATAGTAGATCAGATGACGAAATCGTCTCATTTCCTTCCCTTCAAGGTCTCCTATCCGGCAGAGGACTATGCGCCTATGTACTTGAGTAAAATGATAAGGTTGCATGGAGTGCCTTTGTCCATTATTTTCGATCGTGGTATCCAATTCACTTCTCAGTTTTGTAAGTCATTCCAATAGAGTCTTGGTATTCGTGTTAATCTTAGCACGACCTTTCATCCCCAAACTGATGGGAAAGCGGAGCGTACTATGAATTTTTTTTATGATATGTTAAGGGCTTGGTTGATTGATTTCGAGGGTAATTGGGATGATTATTTTCCATTGATTGAGTTTGCTTATAATAATTGGTATCTCTCAAACATTGAATGGCTCTATTTGAGGCCCTACATGGTAGGATGTGTAGAAAACCCATAGGTTGGTTTGAGGTGGGTTAAATTGCTCAAATAGGTACTGAATTGGTACAAGAGGTCATAGAGAAATTTCAGCTTCTAAGGGTAAAGTTGTAAATAACTGAAAGTCAGAAAAAGTCTTATGCCGATGTGAGAAGAAGGGATCAAGATATTTTTGTTACCGACTTGTTTTACTTGAAAATCTCACCCATGAAGGGTGTATTGAGGTTTGGTAATAAAAGGAAACACAGTTCCCGGTATGTAGGCCCATATCAATTTTTGAGAAGTGTTGGTAAGGTTTCTTATGTGTTAGATTTAACATATCAGTTGGCATCGGTGCATCCGGTTTCCATGTCTCTATGCTTAAGAAGTGTGTTGGAGATCCGACATCCATAGTTCTCCTAAAAAGGTTGGGAGTTGATTAAAGTCTTTTTTATGTAGAAGTTCCCGTTTAGATTCTAGACCGGCAAATTACGAAGTTGAGAAACAAGGAAAATACTTCAGTGAAAGTATTGAGGAGGAATCATTTAGTTTAGGGTGGTAGAAAATTGGGAGGTCAATGCCAATATGATGTCCCTATATCCTCATCTTTTTCCTTCTACTATGATTATAGTTTGAGGTAATGAGTTCCTCTTGGTTTTCATTTGTTTTGGAGTCATGTGTTCTATGTGTTCCCATGATTCCCTTATAATTATACATCTTTAAAAAAACTTGTGTTTTGAATGAAAATTAGTTTACATGATTAATTTACCTCATGTTGTTGTGCATTGAGTATGAATTTCCTATAGACTTCATGAGATGAATTGATGAACAAGCCTTAGATATGCTTTGTAAGAGTGTATTGCATATAGGCTCCATGAGATTGTGTGTTGAGCATGCTTTTAGCTTGGAGAAGGTAGTTCCTCTTTGAAGATGAGAAATTTTGAAATTTCATGGTTAATGTGTTGTTAGATGTGGTTCCTACTTCCTTATGATGCATTGAGTATGTTTATCTTGGAGTTGATGTGTCATCCTTAGTTTTGTGCATTTTGATTAAATTGCATGCATGATGGGCAACTAGTATTGAGTCTTTTCTTTCAAAAGGTTTCTAGAATGTCATGGACGAATGTTCCCAAGGCGGATATAATGTAACAACTTGGAATCGAATAGGCTAAGCTAGGGCTATGTGAGAGGGCAAGTGCTAAGGGAGGAAGGTAGGCTACCTTCACCAAGCACTACCTCACCTTTTACGGCGCCCATGACACCTCGTGGTAAGCACCACGGGCCGTGGTATTTCTCGTGGTAGGATGGGCAGTAGCTAGGCTAACTGCATAAACCCGGACCCTCCCCATGAGCCACTAGATGGCTCATGAAGTCCACCACGGGGCGTGGGTTGAGTCATTTAGAAGAGTTAGAATTTTAGGGGTTAAAGGGGTGGCTGCAAAGCAACTGGTCAAGGGACCACGGCAGCCACCACGGTTTGTGAGGGCCACCACGGCTTGTGAAGCGAGGCGTGGTGGTAGTTCAACACTTATCAGTTTAGGGGATTTTGGGTCTTTTTCGGTTTTAAATTAAATCAAAGGTAAGTCGTTTTGCCTAAGACTAGGACCCTGATATAAATATTTTAACCCCCAAAACTCACCCATTCAATTCATTATTTGCAATACCCAAAAGAAAATCAATTCTCTCAAAAATATTTTTCTTTCTAGAAACTTTAAGAAGAGGAAAGTACTCGAGCTAGGGTCAAGGTCAAGACTCAATTACTCCATTGAATTTAAGATTTGGGCTTTGAGGTATGATAGTTTTCATCCATGGATTCCTTTCATCCATGGAGTTCCCAAATTCCTTAATTTCAAATATTAGAATTCCCCAAAGTAGTTAGGGTTTTCTTCAATTATCATGGGTTTTCTTCAATGTGGATTTAAATGATTGAATTATGATCTCTTATACATGAATTTATGAATTACAATGATTTTATGATGATTTCCCCCATGAACTCATGAAATCTCAATGTTTTGAAGTTATGAATAATATGATGTGTGATTTTGATCTACAAGGAAGAGTTTTATGAAATTAAGCATGTATCGCAAGCTTTACATGTATTTATGATGAAATCAATATCAAACTCATGTTTTCTAGGTATTCATAATTGATAGTGAGTTTTAATCCTCAAGCGCTAAATTATGGACTTATGCATTTTCTTATGAAATGTATGCAAATGTTTTAAGGGTGCTTGAGGGTAAAGTACCAATGATAATGTTGTCTTTGTGTTGTGGAAAATTCATTCTCATAAAGACATAACTAACAAGATGTGAAAGGTTTTCTCACATAGAAAACATGCTTAGGTAAATAGGCTTTCTCACCTAATTGAATCAATAGTAAGAGCTATCCTAATGAACTAGTTGTGTTTTTGTTGTCCAAGGGCACTTTTCCATGAGTAATATGGTAAAGTAAGAAATGACAATTCCATGGGATTTATCGTTAGAATCTAGTGGGTATTGATTATTAGATGGAAGCTCTCCCGAATAGAGGTCCGGTTTCTAGAAGCAATCTCATGAGATGGAAGCTCTCCCGAGTAGCGGCTGGGTTTCTAGTAGCAATTTGCTTATCCCTTAACTATGTGCCCCCATATGTTGATTAGTTAGTGGATCCATATAAGTTAGAAGTTCATTGTTCTACCTTTGCAAGTAGAATAACCATTTTCGGTGTAGTCAAGTTTCAGTTCCCAAATGAGCTTATCTTTGAGTGGAAATGAGGAAATTCTATGCATAAGGGTAAGTTTATCTCATAATTGAAAGATAGACAGATGATTTCTAAGGGTTGCGTTTACCATCTAGTTAGGGTGAGGGATGTAGAGTCTGAAACCACTTCTCTTGAGTCGGTCTCCATTGTAAATGAGTTTCCAAAAGTGTTCCTAGATGACTTATTCGGTATTCCTCCTAAGCGGGAAATAGACATTGGTATTGATCATATCCCCAGGCTTGGGTTGTGACAGTCGGCCACCAAGTGAGGTGCATACTTGGAGAGTTGGACAAATTTGAAGGCATACTCCCTCACACTCATAGCTCCTTGCTTCAAGTTCATGAACTCCACCAACTTTGCCTCCCTAAGCTCAAGAGGGAAGAACCTATTAAGGAAAGCAAGTTTAAACTCCTCCCACAACACCACATAGCCATTACCTTTCTCACCCTTCCATTGATCAAACCAAATTTGAGCAACCCCCTTGAGTTGGTAGGCCGCTAATTTCGCCTTCTCACAAGCACCAACATCCATAATGGTCAAGATTTTGCATACCTCATCGATGAACTCTTGCGGGTCCTCATCCACCTTTGAACCATGGAAGACCAGAGGGTTCATCCTCATGAAATCTCTCACCCTTTCCCCCGGGGTGGTAGTTCGAGGAGCTTGGGCTCCTTGTTGCATTTGGTTAGCTACCACTTGTGCAAGCATGGTGAGTGCATCACGGAGCTCACCATTGATGGGTGGCTCTTTCGGTGATCGGGCCCGTCTTCCCCTCATGTTTGGCATGATGATCTAGCAATCCAAAGAACAAGCGTTAGGGAGGAATCACCTTATCGCACTCTAAGCACGACATAGAACATGAAGAAGGGAAACCTTTCCTAAAACGTTTTGTAGCCTCCCATTCATAGTCGTGGCGCGCTTCACAACCATGATTAGGACTCTACTCAACGCGGTGTGTTGGACTCCGAAGATTTAACAACCTAGTGCTCTGATACCAAGCTTGTCACGACCCAAGCCTAGGGCCTAGACGTGACATGGCGAATGAGGAACCCGAAGGAACCCCAAACAAGCCTCTCAAACTTGTCATCACACTTCATCGGTCGCGGAAGTACATTCAATATTAATTAACGGGAAATAGGGACTAAGGGCAAACCATTTCAAAATGACATCATAGAACAAGAGTCAAGCTCATTTACAAAATACTTGTCCAACGCACACCTCTACATACATAGATAGGACGGGGCCATGACATACTACCGGCTCCCCTCATAGTCAAAATACAATTGCAAGCTAAAGTATCAAAACATAGGAGTAGGAAACATAACATAGCCCTCGAATCATTGAGGACTCACCAACAACTCGGATAAGCACCGTACTAGCCACGTGAATGGAGAGAAGGATCAAGAGTACATGGTGACATCATGTAGGCAAAACATGCGTTAGTACTTGGAATGTACTAAGTATGCGGGGTGCAGCACAACAATAGACAAGGACACAATCGACATACAAGAAATAGTTTCATAGGCATTATGAATAACAATATGAGGATGCATGATCAAAGTGAAGTCAAAACATGTTTAAGTAAATCTATACTAATAGTAGATATCATATGTGTATGCATGATCCAACCAATCTATAACCCCAACTTAGGATGGGGGATGCCGTTCACACCCGGACACCCTGATGGCAAGGTATAAACCCCTCACATGGTTGATGTTGGTCACACCCCAAGCATCCTAGGTGGTGAGATATAAACCTCTCACATGGTTGATGTTGGTCACACCCCAAGCATCCTAGGTGGTAAGATATAAACCTCTCACATGGTTAATGTTGGTCACACCCCAAGCATCCTAGGTGGTGAGATATAAACCTATCACATGCTTGTCCGGTTCTTTTCCCCCGGACCGGGCATGGTCATGCAACACTTTATATAGGAAATTCCCATTAGGCACTAATGCAATCTTACGTATGGAATGAACATATACACAAGCTTAGTTTTTCATCAACACATCTCTAGATTTCCATACATCTCATAACTCAAGCTTTAAAGCATCGATTCATCAATTCTCCATAGTTGGACATTTTGTCAAACACCTTGAAGGCATGTAATGGAATCAAAGAGCATGGAAAATAGGATAGTAATTATGCAGCCAAACCAGTGAACAATCTACAATATAGATTGGGATCATCCCATGCTAGGTATTTTAACCCCTGAGCTGCCACCCATAATAATATAGATTGGGATCGGCCCATGATAGGTATTACTAGCCCTGAGCTGCCACCCTTAAGCACAAGAATTAGGATTGGCCCATGCTAGGTATTTTAACCCCTGAGCTATCACCCATAATTATATAGATTCACTTTACCTTACCTTTTACACAGAATATAGGACTTCATGCCAAAAGATATGAGATCAAATATCCTTACATACCTTGGCTCCCGACCAATACTATGTGGTACCATGAATCAACCTTTCCTTTAAGGCGTTCCTCAGCATTAATGGCAAGTAATAGAGCTAATATTAACAGCTAATAAACACGGTTGGATCACTTCGACTTACCAATATTGTAGTCGGGCAGCAAGCTCAAAACCCCTCTACTAATGGGTGTTTTCTTCATTAAATCCTTTATCACCATGTTTACACCATTTATGACCTTCCCATGAGGCCATCCAACACTACCTGGGATTTACAACATCTAGAACAGTAAATACACACTTAAGGGGCAGCACGCCCACACAACTCACAATTCAAATGGTGTATCTTCATTTCTTCCATAAAACATTTCGCATGACTTTCTCTTCAGGCTAGCCAATATTACAAATGATAATCTACAAAATTTATCGATTACATCACAATCGGGTCAATAGGTCAAGTAATGGACCACTACGACATTATGTCGAACACGTAGCGGGCATAAAACTCTACAATTCATAAATGGTCTTTCAACACCCAACAACCTCATCAACCTCATACTTACAAACAACACTCTCACTACCATATCTAATAAAACCATGCCTTTTACCACTAATAAACCCAACCATCCACTCAGTACTTCTCCAAACTTCACCATGTATAGACAACCCCAAACCTTTCTAAAATAATCAATAAAACTTTTACTCACTTCTTCCGATCATTTTTTTATGAATTTGTAGTAAGACACGTAGACAAATCTCACCCAATTTGATATCTAAAGTGAGACAAAATGGAGATGTAACCTTACCTCAAATTATGGAAAATTGTTCTCTTAACTTGTACTCCTTCAATAATTTTAATCACCCTTCACACTTGAAAATAGTAATAAGAGAAACTCTCTTATTAACAAAGAAAACATGAGCAGACAACTTAGAGAAAGGTCTGCACCATATTTAAACATGAAAAACATGAAATCTTATGGGACAATCAAGCAAAACCATAAGGTTTCTACTTACCTTAGCTGAAAATTAGGAGGGCTTCTTCAAGAAAGTATGGGGTATTTGAGGTAGCTGTGATAATCATTGAGGAAAGAGAGAGTGCTGGATATAAATTCCTTTTTTCCTATGCAAGAATTAAGATATAAATGAGCCAAATATGACCCTATAATTGTTGGCACTCCACAACCACTATCTTCTTCATTTTGTCCACAAATTGCCAAGTAGGAGATCCACCTACTTGGCCATTTTTAAGCTACTCAAATGTAAAACTAGGTGATGCAGCTACTTCTTCTAATTAAATCTATAGCTATGGCAGGTGATACAGTACTTACTCTTATTAAGTTGGTCAAAAAGTCTAAGTAGGTTATGCACCTACTTGTCACCTACTAGCTTAATTTAGTGAAGCAAGCACCTCACTTATTTTATCTCATTCTCCAAATTCTAATATTTTAGTTTAAAGTTAACACTCAACTCTAAAATTTAAGCTTAATAACCACCTTACTTTTAGAGTTTAAATACTTTCATCAGTATTAACTTAGTCGTATACATGTTGAAATGTATGGGGTGTTACATCAAAGAAGATCACCTTTGAACCTACAACTTTGCCTCTAATGGCATAAACCCATAATTATCACTTTCATCAATTTAGATTAGGGTTCATCATAGAAATCACATGAAATCATCATAATATCACTAAATGAAGATAAATCAATCATAATTGGGTGATATCAACTAGATTGGAATCACACCCAATTCCTACCCACAATGCAAGCACAACCATTGCTTGAATGGGGTTTTTTATTTCACAAGTGGGGAAACTATGGGGGGCTCCATGGGTTGAAGAACCCATGGATGATTAAGATTCACATACCTTCAATCAAAGCCCTAAACAAAGCTTGAATCAATGGTGAATTCGGCGTACTTGCTGCCCCTCTTCTTCTTCTTCTTCTTCTTTCCTTCTAGAGAGAAAATATTTAGAGAGTGATTTGAGAGTTCTAAGATGAATGAATTAATGAGTTACTTTAGGGGCCTATTAAGCTTATATAGGAGGTAAATGAACTAACTAACCAACATCCCTAATCCTCTAATTAGTAACTAACTTAATTCCAAAACCCCCAACTTAAAACTAAAATGTCAAAAACTGGAAGCATCCACACCCACCCGTCCACGGACCGTGGATGGGTCTACTGGCCATCAATAACATCTGTGGTTGTAGTCTGAGGCCTCATTTGCAGGCATGCTGAAGGCCTTGACCTATGTCCATGACCTATGGGGCGTAGATTGATCTACTGGTCGTAGATGGCCATCCATAGGTCACCAAAATTGCACAGTTTTGGGGATTGTTTTAGGTTCCTCCTCAAGGACCCCTTCGGTGGTCCTTGGAGAGTCGTACCCAAATGTTTAACCCCTAAAACCCCTATTCTAAGTACAAGAACCATTTTTGAAAGTTTTAACCCTCATACGACACTCCAAAACTCTTCCAAAAGGCTCTAGAACGCACTAGTTCAACTCACTAAAATATGGGGTGTTACAATATCCCCCACTTGGGAACATTTGTCCTCGAATGACACTTTAAACACTTCTTAAAGTCCAAACCCTAAACTAACAGCCCATCATGCATGCACTACGTCTAATGCACGAAACCAAGGAAGAAAACTTCAATTCCAAGCTAAATATATACAATCCAACACAAGGGAGTAGGAACTACTTCCACCAACCCAAAATGCATCAAATCCCTTATCTACTCATTTTTAAGGAGGAACTAACATATCCTAACTAAAACATGCTCAACACACACTTGAGTAGCCTAAAATGCAACTTCTCATAAAAGCATCTATTCATGGAGGAACCTTTCAACTCCAACCACTAAAGCATGCTCATAATCAATTCATGAAGTCTATATGTAATTCTATTGAAAGCACTACCTCATGAGAAAAATAATGCAGACAAATCATTTCTAACAAGACTTAGGCACATTCATGAACGTGCATACAAGGAAATCATGGCAACACATAAAGCACACAATAACCCCACTAGATAGGCAAAGTATCCCCTACTTGGGAGTAAGCCTACACAAACTTTTCTAAACATCATGCACACTAAAAACAACTTCAAAGTCCAACATAATGAGTCACAAAAGACAAGAAATATGGAAATTTACTAAAGCATGAAACACATATCGAAAAGGATATGAGGAGATCACTCTTGATCTTCTCTAGATTGGAGAGCTTAAAACCTATTCTTCTTTTTAGGCTCCACATCCCGACTACTAGAGGCAACTTTCTTATTGATAACAGCAAGGTTAAGGGAGATCACAAATAGAGAATTAAATATTAGAATGCGGAAGCACAAAGAAAAGAAACAAAAAAACTAAATAAAGATATGGGAAATTCGAAGGAAAGATCCACGAATTTCCAAAGATTAGATGTTCTAAGGCCTTGAAAAGATCCAAGTAACAACGTATAGATTTATGGAAGAAATCTAACGCCTTTACTTGAGAAAACGAATCAAAACGATAGATTCGGATCTTGACCGCTTTATGAGTAACTAAAGACAATAATTAGTATGTAGAAACTAATCACCTTCTAAAGAATACCAAAAAGAAACCAAAGATATCACAAGAAGAAGTTACTTTATACCTTAATCTATGAATAGTAAAGGTTTAAAGATAAATTCTCAAAGAACAAGTCACAAAGGTTCAAAGAACTCTCTCAAATATTATTAATATCAATGTAAATTGTCTTTAATGAATGAAAAGGACTCCTATATATAGGAGAAGGGAAAAACGTCCAAGAAGCCAAACCCTAAAAAAAACAATTACAAGGAATCCTACTCTAGAAAGGAAATAAAGTAACCTAACTAGGAACAAATTTAGTACTTCTAGGAAAGCATTAAATGGTACTTAGGAGACCATAAATAGACTAAGGAAAATATTAATAACCTATATATAAATAAATAAATAAGGTAAATCCCAACTAGGAAAAGAATCTTGACAATCTTGGAAAGTTTGACTAGTCTTCTCTCAAAACTTGGGCAGAAAGCAACTCTTGTTGTGGCTGATTCTTGGACTCTTCTTGACCTTTTTTGCACGAAATTGGACCTTAAAATTCCTCATCTTGGGCTTGAATTTGGGCCACCAAATAATTGTAGCATTTGGACAATTCCTCTCCCTTGAGCTTGAGCTCTTCTTCCCCAATAAGAAACCTTTGGATCAGCGATTGAAGCCCATTGAGCTTATCATTGAACTCCTTGGTTTGAGATCTTGTTATGGGCCTCCTTGGAGTTTCTAAAGCGTCATCCTTGTCCTTCAATGGAGTAGAGCTTCCTTGGATGCTATCACTTATCTTCTCTATTTGTACCCTTAGCCTTGGGTCAATCTTTGATCATGTGGCCACTGTAACCACAACTAAAGCAACCCTCTCTACCGGCCAAACACCTATTCTCATGCCTCTTACCATACCTAGCACAAGAGGGCCATAGGGACTCATTACCATCCCTTGTGGCCTAGGGGTAGACACCCTCTCATCCTTATGCTTAGGAACATTAGAAAACCCTTGTCTGGAAAACTTTTGCCGATTCCTAGAACAACCATGCCCATCGGTCCGATCATGAAAGGACTTATAATCATCCACCCTAGACCTCTTTTTCTCTCTTTCCCTCTCCTTCTTGAGTTTTGACTCTTATATTTGTTGGGGAAACACCATGAGGTATGAGATATCCATATCATCAACAAGCATTGCCGTACGACATTCTTGTTTTACCAAATCGGACACCCCCGTCATAAACCTATTCATCAAATCCCTTGGATTAGCTACCAAACTTGGAGCATACTTAGACAAAAGGGTGAATTTCAGTGAGTACTCCTTAACACTCATACTACCTTGCTTAAGGTTGATGAATTCTACCAATTTGGCCTCCTTCAACTCCCGGGAGAAGAACCTATCTAGAAATTCCTTCTTAAACATCTCCTAATTTATGGGACCCGCCTTAACCGGTCTACTATCTTTCCATTGCTCATACCAAATTGGGAAAAGTCCTTCAATTGATAGGAGGCTAGTTCCGCTTTCTCAATAGAAGTCACCCCCATGATTGCTAGCACCTTATAAACCTCCTCTATGAACCCATTTAGATCTTCTTCCACTTTGGAGCCACTAAAATCTGGAGGGTTCATCCTCAAAAACACTCTTACTCTAAAAGCACCCATCCCCCTTGTACGGTTTGCCGGAGCCACCACCTCTCTATTGGCTTGCACCATCAAGGCTTAAGTCAATAGTTGCGTAGAAGTCCTAAACTCTTCAAGAGAGGCATTCCCAATTGGAGGGTCATTTGGAGCATGAGGAGGATCTTGGTTTGGGACTTGTGGAGGAACCTCTTGTTCTCGATTTTCTTCCTCATCTCTCCAAGCATCAGCCCTAGTATTAGCCATAACCTGAAAAAACCATAGGGCAAAGGTTAAGAGAAAGAACTAGTAGATCCAAACTCTATAGCACGACTTAGAGAATGAAGAAGTGAGATTTTTCCTAAGCATCCAATAGCCTCTTATTCATAAAATGTGTCGCGACTCAGGCCTATAAAGAAGACTCTACTAGACGTGGTTTGAGACGTCCTAAAATTTTATTCCAAAACCTTATGCTCTGATACCAAGTTTGTCACAACCCGAGGTTAACCCCTAGAAGTAACATGGCGTACTTGACCCCGAACTGGTCTCAAACAAGCCCTTATCATAATCATAACATAAGATACTAGAAAAGTAGGGACAATTTCAAACCTTTACAATCGAAGACATTTTCATAACAAAGAAGCAGAAGTCTTTACTAAACTTTTGTCTCAAACCATCTAACATAATACTTGAATAAAACTCTTAGGATGCATCCCATACAAAGTCTAAAACATAAATGAATGGCATAAAGGAACATAATGGATTCGTCCTCGAAGCTATGAGGACTCACCAGTTCTTCAACTCTTCTTGATCCTCGGAAACATAGCCTTCAAGCAAACTCAATATCATCAACCCTATATTTGATTAGAATGTAGGCAATATGCATTAGTATAAAATATACCAAGTATGAAATCTAACATACAACATAAGAGCATCTCAAATGGTTAGTCAACATAAGAAATAAGCATAAGAGATAATAACATATTCATAGCATAGTCGTCATAGTCACATCTTGGTAACCAACATAAGCATAATATAAACATAAGTCAACATAAGACATAGTTAATGAGTATAGGAGACAAGTCATAATCATATAAGCATAATTGACCCTTGGTCATCCATACCATAATAGCACCATTCTCAAGTAACCTCAAAAGCATACAGGTGCAAGGCAAGAATAGCATCCCATAATATCACCCAAGCGAAGTATTCCTTTTTAGTCATCTTAATCATAGTTGATGTTTGCATAATCAAGACACAACTTCCAATGCAAGTGTCTACGATCGTACAATAGTAAAGTAACCGAACCGAGGGTTGGGATCGTTCCCACAGGGAGTGGTTTTGTGAATTAGTAGAAAAACAAAATTGTGTTCTAATCAGTCATAGCTAAAGACATTGTCTAATACAAACATACTAAATCAAAAGGGTGACACAAAAGTGTCAATTAACGATGGGGTTTTGTCACAAGTAAGTAAAAGCAAGCAAAAATAAAAAGAGTACTAATCAAGGAGATAGGGTTCCTGGGATGTGATAGGAATACGGGAAAAACTAAACTATTGTGTACATACTTTTGACAATAAATCTGTTGAATATTTGTGAATAGGCTAGACTATAGTGGGAGTAAATTCTCTCTCGAGCAACTTAACCCGAATAAAATGAGTTCCTATCGGACACCCACTTGTCCCATGAAGGATAGCCTCCGCCTTAGCCCAGTCACTCTCTGCAGTTGAGTGTGTGGGAGAAGGACTAGAGTTCACTCTCTCGAGTTAAACCTCATGTCGACCAACTCCCACTGGCTATCAATTTAGTAGTCTTAGTTTTATGACCTCTCTCTCGAGCAAGCCAAAAACACAAAGGTGAATCGTATTTGTAACTACAATTTCATTAAGTTCCACCACAACTACTAAACGAAATCGAATCTAAACAAAATTAAATCATCAACAAGCAAGACCCAACAGATAATCTAACCCACACTCCAAGAATTGGGATTTTAGCTAGACATGTAAAAGATATAGAAATTTATACCAAAATGAGTTTGTATTCAAATTGGTATGAAGATTTAAGTCTCAAAACAAGTCAAGAGTGAAGAATCCACCAGACCTAAGTCCAAAATCTTGGAGTTGAAACCCTTTGAACCTTCAAGTTCTTCAAAACCCTCTCTAAACTTAGAACTCAAAAATAGAAACAAAATCTAAAAAATTATTGGTCAAAGCTTAAAATTTGATTCTAGAATAATAATTCTCAATGAGGACTTATAGTTTTCAAAAATCTATGTTGCGAAGAATCACTTGGTGAAGTTAGTCGGAATCGCCTATCAACTCAGTGATCCACCCTTTCGTCTAGTTCATCGCGCTCTTGCGTTAGCCTTTAGCATCGTTGTATTTTGGATCAGTAGAAAACATCCTTCTTCATGGAACTGCTTGGCGACATGCCAATTGCTCCTTTTCACCGCCGATTTAATCCTTTCCTTCAGGGCTCAGCACACTGGAACAAAAGGCAAGGATATGATCTTTTGGAGACTCGCCAAACGAGTTCGGTGATTCTCAGATCTTTGTTTCTTCGTCTTTCACCTACATTTGTTCCTTTTTACTAAGTAGTGTCATGCTTTCCCTCAAACTTCAAATACCTGAAACTTAAGAGTTTTCATCAGATATTGAGATAAAATATGCATTTGAGGACAATAATTCTATCAAAATATAGCCGTAAATGAGTCCTATTTATTGACTCATCAACATCCCCAACTTAAACTTTTGTTTATCCTCAAGAAAACTCAAGCTCAGCCATTCAAAAAGGGTATCGATCAGTGCTACATGTAACACCCCGGAAATTCTATGAATTAAGTTAGAGCCTCACCTTATGAATAATCACTTAAAAATAGTTACAATGCTGTTTCTAAACCTAAATTAATGTAATTGACTTGGTTTGGAAAAGTAAAAATCTAAACGTCAAGAAACGACTACTACGTCCGAAAACAAGAGAAAAATGTTTTCTAGTGTGTCCTTAGATTTTGGGCAGGTCTAGGAGTGTCTTATGATGGTATAATCCTGTAACAAGATTTAAATTAGGTAAACATATGTTTATAGGGACAAAATGTTAGAATACGACAACCCGGGGCCACCCAAGAGGCCCCGACGATGACCCAACTTTGGCCAAGCAAACTGCCAAGGCAGCTTGCAAATTGCACTTGGAGGGAATTGGTCCGCGTCGCGGACTAGCTCCCCCACGGAGAAAAAAATTTAGTTCACAACGCAGTCGTGTCGCGGACTCTACTGTCTCGAAATTTAATTCCAAATATCTTAATGGAACAGCTTCGCTTCCGCGATGAAAATGCGGAAATTCAGAAATCCAATTTTACTTCATTAAATAGTCCAACTAAGTGAGGTGTATTTAGGGTAATTTAGGGGAAGTGTAAATAATGATTTTGAAGTCAATTTACCTCACTTTTATCACTGAAACACAAAACTCCAAAGATCAAAACCTAAAGTTCCTCCTTCTCTCTACTCTTTCTCACTCTTCTCAAGAACTCCATTGAAGAAGATTGGAGCTTCAAGAAGAAGACCAACTCTCCAAGGTTTGAACTCAAATTTTCCTGGTTAATTCGTCAATAAGGTATGATTTCTTATCACTCTTGGGATTCCTTTCCCCAAGAGGCCCCTTCAAGATGAATTTCAAAATCTCCAATTTCTAGGTTTCGGTCTTCTTTCTAAAGTGAAATTAATGTTATAAACTGACTTTGATTGATGTTATATGAATAATTATGGATGAATTTATGTTGTATTGGTGGTTTCTTGAAGAATTTCCCATGATACCCATATTTCTCCTTATTTTCCTAATTCTAACCCTAGTTTGTGTTGGATATTAATTGAAGGCTATGAATTGAATGTGATGTTTCGTAATTCATGTTTGTGTGATGATACTACCCTAGATTATGTATAATTTCTATGAAATTAAGGTTGTGTCTTCGAATGAAGCCTTGAAGGCTATGAAGGGAATATGTCAATTTCTTAAATTGATGTTGATTATGTTAACTTCATAAATTACCTTCTATTATGTATTGGTTATGAATTGTTTGGTAATTGAAGTATGAGTGTCCCATGAAGGGCAAGAAGGTATGAAGGTTGGTTCTTCTTTGAATTCAAATATGAAAGGTAAATTACTTAGATTGTAATGATGTTATACCTAATGTGTTGTTGTGGTGTTGATGACCTAGTTTCCTCATCCTTAACCATCTACACTTGAATTAGCTATGAAGTATGTATGTATGTTATGGTATGATTTCTATATGATTGAAAGGTAGTTCGCATGATTATAATGTAATGTAAAGTGAATGGTTTAATCACTTGCTAAGTGTTTCTAAAGTGAAAGGATTGTTACTCACTTATGAACACATATGAGCTATTATGGTAAGATGTCTACATAAGAGTCTAGTAAAGGCCAATATGAACTTATGTGATGACTAAAGATGATTACTAAAGGGAATTAGATGCTTAGCACCGAAAGGACATGTAAATGAGATGGGGTTCTCACATTTAGTAAGTCCGGCTCCCCACATGGGTTTCCTCACATTTAGCAAGTCCAGATTACCCACGTTATGTGTTGTCTAATGAGATGGAAACCCCCACATTTAGTAAGTTAGGGTTTCTAGAAGAAATCTCCTTGACCCTTAACTATGTGCCCACATAGGACTCTAGCTTAGTGGATCCACCTAGATAGCTATGTACGAATGGTTACACCTTAGGCAAGTGTTAACCCTCTTTTTTCGGTGTGGGAGTAGAACACCGGATTCCATGTAGCTCTCATGGTCTATGTCTGTTATTGCAATATTTCCCTAATGTAAAAGTAAATGATGGTATGAAAGGTGTGAACTCTTACTAGGGCTTTCTTAAGGGTTTATACATAGTGTACGGTAGGGTATGGGACTTCTCTTGCACATTGCACTTGTGGGATCCAAAAGGATGGTTGTAGTAGTGTTCTTATATGATTATGATGATTGTGACTTAGGTATGTTGAAGCTATGTTATGTATGATCATTATGAATATTGTAAGTAATGATGAAATATGATCTTATGAATGTATGCATGAAGTAGGTTGCTTAATGTGATACTTGGATTTGAATAGGGTTATGGGGTTCTTTTCTTTGCATTGCACTAGTATTGCTTGGGTTGTCTACATGTTGGGATGACATTATGTTGGTTTGGACTATGATGCTTGCTTTGTGTGCATATTGGATTTACTTGTTAAAAAACATGTTTTGACTAAATATCCTTTTATGCATGTTTTAAGGGTTTTTATGCATAGTAGCCATACTTAGTACGTGTGTTGTACTAACCTATATCTTCTCCCTTTTCCCCAAATATTTAGGTTCGGGCCGTTGAGGATTCAAGCTTATTTCTCAAGACACTTGGAGTTGCTTTCCCAAGTTGGTGAGTCCTCAAGTCCGAGGACAAGTTCTATGTTTAGTTCTTTGCTTATGTTGAAAGACATTGTTGTACTTTCCTATTTCAAGGCTTCTTATTGATGTAAGGGCTAAGTCCCATTTTCAATACTTTTATGTCTAGATGGTACATTGTGACGAAGTTAGATTCTGTTTTTCTTATATGAAGTGAAGTTGACCTTCCAAAGTAAAAGTTTTAAATTTTCCGTGATTTTATTCTATGATACATGTTATGATGAATGCTAATGACTTGCATAAGACCTCTTCGAGGTCGAATACACCGGTAACGATTAGGGGGTGCTCTCGGGTTGTAACACTACACAAGACTCAATTTACTTATGCAAAGATCAAATGTGCACTCAAAGATTCAAGTTGTGACTCACTAATATCAAAGAACCTCATGCTCACAATAGTTGCTTCAAATGCAAGTTCAAGCTCAACCAAAGTGTTCAAATGCCCTCACACAAGGAATGATTCCATAGTCACACAATGGTTCACATTTTAAATCTTCGGAATCAGATGCAACGCTCACACTCAGGAAGAAGAACACAATGCATAATTTCACCCATAGGTTTTCCCATATTTTTCAATAAGCATTTGTTTCAGCTCACTCAAGATCAAAAAAGGTCTTTTCAAGGCTTGTAATGGGCTGAGTGTAAAGGTATGGTTATTTAGGTTCAGTGTCTTTCATCCTCAAGAAATGTGGTGCCTACAACGCTTTCTTTCCTTTTCCATGAAAAATAAAGTTATGGAATAAAGTACAAAAGAAATGGGGTTCCCAAACAATCCATTGAAAGGGAATAATAGGATGACTATTTAGCACTAAAGAGAAGGATTTTTTTTTTATGGAGGGGTTCTATTTTTCTCAGAACCATGGGTAAGAGGAGATTTTACTTTTACTTCTTGACTTGCCACTATCTTTTCACCACACCCCCAATTTAGGCTTTTGGTCTAAGTTGGTTATTCAACTAACCACAACTTCATGAGGATTATGGGTGATGGATAAATAAAGGCCTAGTTTTCATCAAGTTTCTTCCAAAGGAAGGTAAGGCTCAAGGGGTGTTCAAAAGCAATTCACACACTCACAAGGTAGGTCACAAAAGAGGTATATGTCAAATTAGCACACATTCTTTAAAGTTGCATAATATCATATCAAGAGATAGCCTTACTTAGTCGATCAGACCAACGGGGCAAATTCTAGGATCTATCATGCATGGTTCAAACTACGCTCACCACACTAGGCATTGACAATACAGTCAAGCAATACTCCACACTTTCGCTAGTATGCAATGATCATCACAAGAGACTCAATTCGATATTGGGGTAGTCATAACGAGATGCAAAGAGTTCACATATTGTCTATGCAACTTCATTTGGCCTCATCGTAGCCGCACATTCATGTTCATTCGATTGAGAGCACTATTCAAGTCATCGGTATTGATCGGAGCTGAGACATAAATTTTGCAAAAGAATAGCCACATTCAACACACGAGAGGTGGCAAAAATTATCAAACGGGTCAAAATCATTTTTGCAATTTAAAATAAAAGGAGCCATAAGTTCAACCATCCACAGAAAGTAGTGTAAACACAATTTAAGCACAAAGCCCAAATATAAACAGAAAACAAACATCAAAAGCACATAAAGGTGGCCTCACCGCACCACAAATAAAAATAATTTGTCCTCCAATGCAAATAACACAGAATCTGAATTGTAACTGAAGAAAGACAAAGAGAGAGGTAAAGAGGTGATCCTGGCTAATCGGTCGCTCCATCTGCCCGGGCTTCAGTTCCCGAAGTGCTTTCTAGAAGGTCCAGCTCCACTGAATCCAGCAACAGGTGCTAAGAAAGACTGTACAGCAACATCTATCATAATTGCTTCCATCTCGGTCTGGTCTTCATCTACAACTCCCTCAGTATCCTCATGTATCTCTTCATTAGTTTCTACCTCTGACTCAGGATCGACCGTCTCTTTCACTCTATCCCCATGTCTAGTGGTAGTCTGAGGCATCTCAGACACGTCTGGAAATTCCATTGTTCCAGAGACCATGGACACATCAGTGGACTTCAGGTGGTTTACATCTTTTCACAGCTCAGCAATGGAAGCTTTTAAAGCCGTCACCTCCTCTGTGACCCCTTTGTTTTGCTCACACACCGCTATCCTGGCCGCCAGGGCATCAATGATAATGTTCAGAGGTGTCACGGCATTACCTAGGCCAATTTGGATGATGCTTGGAACAGAGGCCTTTACACTGGCGGCCCGACGATTAGCAGAAAGGGCCAGCTATCCCATCTGGAGTAAGGAAGCCTGGGTGAGTGGAGGCCGTGAAACACCAACAATAATTTTGGGTCTGGGAGAGTGTGCAGTAGCAGAAGAACCTGGAGTATCAGCAGGAGTAGCATTGGTAATGGATATACCTGAAGGCCCAGGGACCGGAGTAGGCAGAGGTGCCTCTGCAGGTGATGATTATGTGTCTAGTAACTTCACTGATGCTGCCTTCTTCCTTTCTGCTTGATCCTTTAGGTACTCAGATTCGATCCTCCAAATATCAGTAGAGGTTGTGGGCATCACTTCCACATCCTTCTTGACAGCCTATGGTACCCGAGGTTGTTTGCATATTTCTGTGATCAATACTGGGAATGGAAGTGAGGTCTGGCTCTGCCCTGCACGCATGCGTATCTCTGAAGCAATGATTGTACCAAAGTTTATCCGAGTTTCCTCTATGATGCAACCCAGGCAAGCTGCCTTGGCAAGGTGAGGGATAGACTTATTCTGGGATGGCATGATCGTGTTGCTGATAAAACCAAACCAGAACCTTGTTTGCTATGTTTAGTTCTTTCTTTTCAATTGGAACTCCGTACGCTAATCAGTTTGAAATTTCATCTGAAACTAGTGGGGCTAACCACTTTTTCATCTCATCCAGCTTTATTGTTTTGATCAACTGTTGTCAGTGATCCTCGATATTCGTGGACATGCCCAATACGACGTTGATCGCCTCACTATCACACTTTACCCTACTGCCTCTAACAACCACATAGTCCACTTATTTGAAGGCTGATGTTAGTTGCTTTTTCTAGGGTATTAGTGCATTGTATGCACTGTAGAATTCTCTTACCTAGTTTGGAATATAAGGATCACGGGGCTTGGTGAAAATTTGGAACTTATGGTATCTTAGGCACTCTATTATCTCTGGGTGCCTATCTATAACCCCGTCTATGGACGTAAGCTTTTCCTCAAGAATTGTCCTCAACCCCTCGGTCATTACTCGATTCATTGACTTGGGCGGAGGACCCTGTACTGGGGGCACTAATATCATTGCCTGCTCTGGAACTGGAGTTGTAGTGGTGGTAGGCTGGGAATTCCTGAACCTGGATGGATCATTTAGCCTTTTAGTATGTCGATCATCCCTCTGTGCTATTAACAGATCATCTTCATCAGAACCCACACCTTCGCTTTCAGATTGGTTTGGGTCATTTTAATAAAAGCCATCACTGTCAGTTCTTGTATATGATAATTCAAGGGTCTTGTCTTTGCCCTTGCCTTTCCCACCCGTTGTGCAAAGTTTAGCAATCTTGCATCTAGATGCAGCCACATCCTCAGTGATTGTAATCCATTTTGTTTTACATTGGGGTGGCCTGCTTCTTCCTGCAACTTTAGATCTAGCTAATTCTGCAACGAATTGGGAAGAAGTTAAAACAATTAAATCAAAGTCATAGGGACACAATTATAGAATAACTCGTCGAATAGATCGGAAAATCGCCAAGTTACTTTTCCGAGCAAGGTTTTATCCGCCGAAAGATACAGTACAACAATGGTTTAGGGGTGCAAACTAAGGGCGATCAATGAGACTTTTGGCGAGTCGCCGAATGCTTGTAATGATCAAAGACTTCTCACCGAAAGTTATAGAACCCGTATCGCAAGTAGCATGAAATTAAAGGTGAGATGGGGTCATTAGGCGAACCGCTGAGTGGTTTGGCGAGCTCGAACTAGCTCGCTAAACAGCCCAACGTGCCTATTTCCCACCTATCTTCTCGGCTTCAACCCCACAACCTCTCGAAAACAAAATTAAATTTTGCACTAGTACAATTAAGCTCAGACCCATAACACTTAATCATGATAAACAACTTGTACACAGAACCCACCAAGATTTCCCTCATTTTTACGAGCAACAAAAAGGGAGTACAAGAATCAAAATAAGATGGGCAAGATTTACAAATCGAATTCGGCATTTCAACAATCTAAATCTATCAGAGATGCCCAACACACATCAATTCAATATGCCCAATTGCATAAGAGAACAAATTTTTGAAAGTAGCCTCGGGGTTCGGGAAAACCAACCTTTTATGCTAATCGAGGTACTTTGAAATGGTAGGAGGGAATGTAATCCCAGGTTCGAACACCAATCGACGACTAAAATACTAGGAATGCAAAGATAATGACAATTACTTAACAAGTGCAAATTTGCGAAGGTTAAAATCGAGTGGAAAATGAAAATTTGTCAAACTTTGAAACCATTGGTCTTTAAAACTGTCCAGTTGTTGCCCATTCGGTGACCTTAGTCTAGATCGCTGAACCACTAGGTGACACGCTGATTTTCCACTTACCTTTCTGAGTTTTATAGGGCCTCCATTTTATGTATAGGTCAAAACGGCGGACAATAGCGGGATCGCCAACTATTTTCGTGATTCGTCAACTGGAATAGCTTGCCAACCTGCACTTTTCAACACTTTCCTCATTTTAACCTGCAGAATCAACACACCGTTATTCTAACATAATAATTGAAAGCGATTAAAACCTTGGGTTGCCTCCCAAGTAGCGCCTTAGTTAACGTCATTGCAGGACGCAAGTCAGCACTCAAACTCCATTTTTAGGGTTAGCAATAGTATCACTATGCAACCCCCTATTTTGTTGCAATTGGAGATCGGGAAATGAATGACCCATAAGGTTCTCGAGCATCTCGACGGCTCTGAAATGAGACCAAATCAATCGCTTCATCTCTTCAATGTCTTTCTACATTTCTTCCAGCTTTCTATCTCGTTCAGTCCCCTTATGGATAATGATTGAGAGCATTCCCTCAAGGCGTTTAACCTCGTTGTCCTTGAAATTTCTTCGTTCATGAGGAGGGATGTATTTATCCTTCCTCTTGTACTAGACTTTGATCTTCACCATCTCTTTGGCCAACTCATCAATCTAAGTCATTAGGGCGGCCAAAATGAAGTCCTTTTATACTTCTTGGTGCGTTTCAGCCATTTGATTAAGCAGTTGGGCTGCTATCACATATGACTATTTCGCAACGCCTCTTGAAATGAGTTGGTCGACCAACCTCTTGTTTTCGGGACTAAGACTTTCAGTAAGAATAGTCAACGAGGGCTATGTCGGGAATGTCATGAGTTGGGCAATGAATGATCAGTACATTAAATCTTTCCCATGACTTGTGGATTCGTTGACCTTCCAGTTGCTTGAAGGTGAGGATACGATCCCAAAACATCATAACCTCTAATGGAGGAAACTCCATTAGCTCCCGAGTACAGCTCGGCAAGCTCACTTCCTCTGTTTCGATACAAACAAACCAACAAAACAAAACTAAAAATAAAGTTAGTAACCTAGAACTAAGAAAAACAAAATCTCACTAAACTAAAAATTCTCAAGTAACACCACTCCCCGGCAGCGGCGCCATTTTGATATTTGCGTAATCAAGACACAACTTCCAATGCAAGTGTCTACGATCGTACAATAGTAAAGTAACCCAACCAAGGGTTGGGATCGTTCCCACAGGGAGTGGTTTTGTGAATTAGTAGAAAAATAAAATTCCTTTCTAATCAGTCATAGCTAAAGACATTGTCGAATACAAATATACTAAATCAAAGGGGTGACACAAAAGTGTCAATTAATGATGGGGTTTTGTCACAAGCAAGTAAAAGCAAGCAAAAACAAAAGGAGTACTAATCAAGGAGATGGAGTTCTTGGGATGTGATAGGAATACGGGAAAAACTAAACTATTGGGTACAAACTTTTGACAATATATTTGTTGAATATTTGTGATTAGGCTAGACTATAGTAGGGGTAAATTCTCTCCCGAGCAACTTACCCTGAATCAAATGGGTTCCTCTCGGACACCCACTTGTCGCATGAAGAACAACCTTCACCTTAACACACTCACTCTCTCGAACTGAGTGTGTGGGAGAAGGACTAGGGTTCACTCTCTCGAGCTGAACCTCATGTCGACCAACTCCCACCTGCCATCAATTTAGTAGTCTTAGTTTTACGACCTCTCTCTCGAGAAAGCCAAAAACACAAAGGTGAAATCGTAATTGCAACTACAATTTCATTAAATTCCACCACAACTACTAAACGAAACCACAAATAAATCATCAACACGCAAGACCCAATAGATAATCTAACCCATATTCACAAAATCACACTCCAAGAATTGGGGTTTTAGCTAGACATTTAAAAGAGATAGAAATTTATACTAAAATGAGTTTGCCTTCGAATGACTAACCTAACTCAAGCTACTCTTGACATGCTTACAAAGCAAGGTCAAACTACCCTTAGAAGAGTATTGATCCTCAATCCTAAACTATCCTTAGGAGAGTATAAGTCCTCTATCCCAAAGCTACCGTGAAATGGTCTTGGCCAGACCAAGTTAAGCTACCATGAATGCATCCTAACAATGTTAGTTCAAGCTACCCATAGGAGAGTATAAATCCTCAATCCTAGGCTACCATGACTACACCTAACTTATGCTACCATGACACGCATTCTATAATGTTAAGTCAAGCTATACCTTAGGAGAGTATGGATCCTCCATCCCGAGCTGTCAACCTTGGTCTTATCCTACTAAGCCAAGCTATACATGAAGGGATCATACATCACAACTTCAAGCTATTCTAGTCTAACATGCTTTGATTCATTTTAGGTTATTAAGCAAACCTAGAATCCTTCTATGTGAGAGAACCCTTGGACCTCCTAGCAATTCATGCCTAAGTGTGTAAGAGAAAGAGAATACACAACAAGATCACATCATATTGACTTTTCCCCGAAAGCCCTATCAATGATGGCTACAAGCCCTACTTTCAAGCTTAACTTCATTCTATCATGATCCATGTCAAAATTACAAGCTACTCAATCACATTCTTTACTACTAAGTGATTCTAGTTATAATTGATTCATAAAGGTTCAATTCTAACTTTACAAGTCAAGATCCTTCCTATTCAATCAAGTCTAGTTCAATTTATGATTAGATGATCCTAACTATGATCAATTAGTACTCAAGACATTGATTTAGGAAAATCACATTTGAACCTTCAACTTTGCCTCTAATGGCATAAACCCACAATTATCACATTCATCAATTTAGACTAAGGTTCAACATAAAAATCACATGAAATCATCATAATATCACTAAACAAAGCTAAATCAATCATAATTGGGTGATATCCACTAGATTGGAATCACACCCAAATCCTACCCACAATGCAAGCACAACCCTAACTAGAATGGTGCTTTTGATTTCACAAGTGGGGAAACTATAGGAGGCTCCATGGGTGAAAGAACCCATGGATGATTAAGATTTTACATACCTTCAATCAAAGACCTAAACAAAGCTTGAATCAATGGTGAATTCGACTTAGTTTCTGCCCCTCTTCTTCTTCTTCTTCTTTCCTTCTAGAGAGAGAATATTTGGAGTGTGATTTGAGAGTTCTAAGATGAATGAACTAATGAGTTATTTTAGGGGCCTATTAAGCTTGTATATGAATTAAATTAACTAACCGACCTCCCTAATTCCCTAATTAGTAACTAACTTAATTCCCAAACCCCCAACATAAAACTAAAATGTCAAAAATTGGCAGCATCCACGCCCACCCATCCATGGACCATGGATGGGTCTACTGGCCGTCAATCATTTCCGTGGTTGGAGTGTGAGGCTTCATTTTCAGATCTATTGCAAGCCTTGACATATGCCCTTGACCTACGGGGCGTAGACTGATCTATAAGCAATGGATGACCATCCGTAGGTCACCAAAATTGGACTGTTTTGGGGACTATTTGGGGTCCTCCTCAAGGACCGCTTGGGTGGTCCTTGGGGAGTCGTACCCAGAAGTTTAACCCCTAAAACTGCTATTCTAAGTACGGGAACCATTTTTACACTCCAAAAATCTTCCTAAAGGCTCTAGAACTCACTAGTTCAACTCACTAAACGATGGGGTGTTACAGGGTTGCTAGTGTTCGGATACATGATTTTCTTAATTTGGACCCTTCGTCATTAACAGGGTTAGATTCTAATCTAGTGGACTTTGGATGCTACACATGTATCAGATAAAAAAGGAGTTGAGCTAGCACTATATAGATTAAAGGGTGCGTCCATTTTTGGGTATGAGGCTTGGAGACAATCTAGGTGTACAGGTGCACCTTTAATTATTTGGAAAAATTTCAAGAAGGCATTCCTTGACCAATATCTACCATTGGAGATTTGAGAGGCCCATGCAAATCAGTTCTTAAATCTCCACAAATGGAATTTGAGCATGAGGGATTACAGTCTCCAATTTAATTCCTTGTCTAGGTATGCTCCTAATGTTGTAGCAACTATGGAAGAGAGAGTTCATCGATATGTGGATGTATTGGATTCATATTTTTTTAAATATTGTACCATTGCTTCATTTAATAAAAACATTGATATAGTAAGAATGCAAGCTTTTGCATAAAAGTTGGAGAATCAAAGACAACGAAGAAGGACCCAAGAGTCGGAAGGAGGGCAGTCAAAGAGAGCCAAATCCACAGGGAATTTTACGCCATCACCAGTTTTGTTTAGGCCTCAGTTCTTTAATAGACCATCTAGGACATCATCTTCCTATTCTACATGATAGCATCCAAGGAAGCTCTACTCCATTGAAGGACAAGGATGACGCTTTAGAAACTCCAAGGAGGCCCATAACAAGATCTCAAACCAAGGAGTTCAATGATAAGCTCAATGGGCTTCAATCGCTGATCCAAAGGTTTCTTATTGGGGAAGAAGAGCTCAAGCCCAAGGGAGAGGAATTGTCCAAATGCTACAATTATTTGGTGGCCCAAATTCAAGCCCAAGATGAGGAATTTTAAGGTCCAATTTCGTGCAAAAAAGGTCAAGAAGAGTCCAAGAATCAGCCACAACAAGAGTTGCTTTCTGCCCAAGTTTTGAGAGAAGACTAGTCAAACTTTCCAAGATTGTCAAGATTCTTTTCCTAGTTGGGATTTACCTTATTTATTTATTTATATATAGGTTATTAATATTTTCCTTAGTCTATTTATGGTCTCCTAAGTACCATTTAATGCTTTCCTAGAAGTACTAAATTTGTTCCTAGTTAGGTTACTTTATTTCCTTTCTAGAGTAGGATTCCTTGTAATTGTTTTTTTAGGGTTTGGCTTCTTGGACGTTTTTCCCTTCTCCTATATATAGGAGTCCTTTTCATTCATTAAAGACAATTTAGATTGATATTAATAATATTTGAGAGAGTTCTTTGAACCTTTGTGACTTGTTCTTTGAGAATTTATCTTTAAACCTTTACTAGTTTCATAGTTTAAGGTATAAAGTAACTTCTTCTTGTGATATCTTTGGTTTCTTTTTGGTATTCTTTAGAAGGTGATTAGTTTCTACATACTAATTATTGTCTTTAGTTACTCATAAAGCGGTCAAGATCCGAATCTATCGTTTTGATTCGTTTTCTCAAGTAAAGGCGTTAGATTTCTTCCATAAATCTATACGTTGTTACTTGGATCTTTTCAAGGCCTTAGAACATCTAATCTTTGGAAATTCGTGGATCTTTCCTTCGAATTTCCCATATCTTTATTTAGTTTTTTTTTTCTTTTTTTTGTGCTTCCGCATTCTAATATTAAATTCTCTATTTGTGATCTCCCTTAACCTTGCTGTTATCAATTGGTATCAGAGCGGTTCTATCAAGATTCCGTTCTTGATAAATCTTGGGATTTCTTCTTAGAGCAACAAAAAAAAAATTTTAAAAAAAATAAAAAAAATAAAAAAATAGCTTGAACAGTAGCGTCGTGAAAAAAAAAAAAAAAATTATTACAGTTGCGTGAACAAAAAAAAAAAAAGTTATAACTTGCTCTCAAAGAAATCTGATTACTTGTCCTCCAAGAAATTTGATTACTTGATACCCAAGAAAGCTTATTACTTGCTATTCAAGAAATCTTATTACTTGCTATTCAAGAAATCTTATTACTTGCTCTCCAAGTAAACTTATTACTTGCTCTCCAAGTTTTGCATTAATTTGTTTCCAAGCAAGAAGGTAGCAAGAAGAGGGGATTCTAGACCTTTAAGAATAAGAGGAATTTATTTTTTCTTGTTCTTATAATTCTAAAATAAGTTCCTTTTTATTCGCGTTTTGTTTCAACTAAATCCTACTTGTTCTAGGACTAGTTCTTTACTTTCTTTTGTACCCCAAGATTCCATACTTTATTACTACGATCTTGATACACGTTTTGGTTTAATTATAAATCTACAAAGTATTCTCGTTCAAAGGTGATTTTGAGTGGAAAAAGGCAAATGTGGGTGAGTTTAAAAAAGGGTAAAAGCCATATTAAAAGTGTGATACTTGATCATTTATTCTTTTTTTTTTTAGATGTCTAATTCAGGTGGTGATGAGGAAAGGGCTCGTTTAGAAGTCGAGGTCAAAGGAAGGAACGACTTCACCCTTCAAGCTATGCACCAACAATTTGAGAGATGGACCCTTCAATTTCAAGAGATGAGGGATATGATTATCGAGCAGAATGACACCATAGCTGCAATTAGGAGGGAGAATAATGTTGTACCCCCAAATAATGTTAGACCCCAAGTTAGAAGGAATGTACCCCATATCCCTTTTGTAAATCCTGAATATGATAATGATGATTTTGATGTTGAATTTAATCTAGAAAGAAGAGATAGGAGGGGACAAAGAGGTAGAGTAGAAGATGATAATATAAATAGTATAAAGATGAAGATGCCATCTTTCAAGGGGACAAGGGATCCAGACTTGTACCTTGATTGGGAGAGACGAGTTGAAGCCATCTTTGATTGCCATAACTACTCTGAGGGTAAGAAAGTTAAACTTGCTATTGTTGAGTTTTCTGATTATGCTGCTTCTTGGTGGAAAAAGCTTGCTAGGGACAGATTTGCAAGAGGAGTTACCACCTATTGCTACGTGGGCAGAGATGAAGAGGGTAATGAGGAAGCGATTTATTCCATCATACTTCCAAAGAGATTTACAATCTCGCCTTCAACGCTTGAAGCAAGGCTCCATGTCGGTGGATGAGTACTTCAAAAGCATGGATATGGCTATGATCCAAGCTAACTGCATGGAGGAAGAAGAGGCTACAATAGCTAGATTTTTAAATGGTTTAAATACAGAAATAGCTAATGTAGTAGAGATACAACAATATGTAACTTTAGATGAGTTAGTTGATTTGTCTGTAAAAGTTGAAAAACAAATTGAGAAAAAGCAGCAAAATAACTCATGGAGAAGTCGATCAAACACTATCTCTAAGAAGCCATGGTCAACTCAAGAGGGGAAAACTCCTTCCAAACCTCAAGATGATAGAGGTAAAGGTAAGGTTGAGGAGGGAGGTAAAACCTTTAATCCTAAATCTTCTAAACCTTCAAGTTCTATTCAATGTCACAAATGTCATGGAAGGGGGCATATGATGCATGAATGTCCAAGTAGAAGAAACATCCTACTTAGAGAGAATGGAGAATATGAGAGTGAAAAAAGTGAGGGGGAAGAAGAAGAGGGAGAAGGTGTAAGTGAGGAAGATGATTTGGAACTGCCTAATGATGGTATAATTGGGGTGGTTAGGAGAATTATGACTATCAATTTGGGTAGTGTTGATGAAGGGCAGAGAGAGAATTTGTTTCATACTAGGTGTGGGATAAAAGGGAAGACTTATTCTATGATTATTGATGGGGGAAGTTGTGCAAATGTGGTGAGTTCATACTTAGGTGATAAACTAGGAATTGCATGCATGAAGCGCTCTACCCCATATAGGCTCCAATGGTTGAATGATTGTGGAGAAGTAAAAGTAAACAAACAATGCATGATTTCATTCAATGTTGGTAGGTATGAAGATGAGATTCTTTGTGATGTAGTTCCAATGCAAGCATGTCATGTTTTACTTGGCCGACCTTGGCAGTATGATAGGGATACTACTCATCATGGGAGAAAGAATAGGTATAGTCTTCTGCATAATGGTAAGAAGTATACTCTTGCACCATTATCTCTTTCTCAAGTGTTTGAAGATCAAAAACGATTGAGGGAAACAATGGGAAAACAAAAGGGAGAGGTAAAAAGTGAGCTTGAGGGAAAAGAAAAAGGCCAAGAGATAGAAAAAAAAAGAGATGGCCGAGAGAAAGAGAGAGAGGGCAGCGATCTAAGTAAAGAGGTAAAAAAGGGTGTGAGTAAAAAAATAAAATGTTTTGGTGAGAGGAAAGAGGCTAATGAAAAGAAAAATGAGAGCCTTTATATAAAATCCAAAGAGTGTTTGAATGCTAGGAGAGAGGGACTGCCCATAATACTACTTACTTACAAAGAAGTATTGATTAATTTTGAACAACTAACTCCTTCTTTGCCAAATAGTGTTTCTTCTCTTTTGCAGAATTTTGAAGATGTTTTTCCTGATGACACTCCAAAGGGATTGCCACCTTTGAGAGGGATTGAGCACCAAATAGACTTTGTGCCTGGGTCTCAACTTCCTAATAGGCCTGCCTATAGGAGCAATCCTGAAGAGACCAAAGAATTACAACGGCAAGTTGAAGAATTTCTTGTAAAGGGATTTATTTGAGAGAGTTCTTTGAACCTTTGTGACTTGTTCTTTGAGAATTTATCTTTAAACCTTTACTAGTTTCATAGTTTAAGGTATAAAGTAACTTCTTCTTGTGATATCTTTGGTTTCTTTTTGGTATTCTTTAGAAGGTGATTAGTTTCTACATACTAATTATTGTCTTTAGTTACTCATAAAGCGGTCAAGATCCGAATCTATCGTTTTGATTCGTTTTCTCAAGTAAAGGCGTTAGATTTCTTCCATAAATCTATACGTTGTTACTTGGATCTTTTCAAGGCCTTAGAACATCTAATCTTTGGAAATTCGTGGATCTTTCCTTCGAATTTCCCATATCTTTATTTAGTTTTTTTTGTTTCTTTTCTTTGTGCTTCCGCATTCTAATATTTAATTCTCTATTTGTGATCTCCCTTAACCTTGCTGTTATCAATTGGTATCAGAGCGGTTCTATCAAGATTCCGTTCTTGATAAATCTTGGGATTTCTTCTTAGAGCAACAAAAAAAAAAAAAAAGAAAAAAAAATATTATTCCAATGCAAGCATGTCATGTTTTACTTGGCCGACCTTGGCAGTATGATAGGGATACTACTCATCATGGGAGAAAGAATAGGTATAGTCTTCTGCATAATGGTAAGAAGTATACTCTTGCACCATTATCTCCTTCTCAAGTGTTTGAAGATCAAAAACGATTGAGGGAAACAATGGGAAAACAAAAAGGAGAGGTAAAAAGTGAGCTTGAGGGAAAAGAAAAAGGCCAAGAGATAGAAAAAAAGAGAGATGGCCGAGAGAAAGAGAGAGAGAGAGAGAGGGCAGCGATCTAAGTAAAGAGGTAAAAGAGGGTGTGAGTAAAAAAATAAAATGTTTTGGTGAGAGGAAAGAGGCTAATGAAAAGAAAAATGAGAGCCTTTATATAAAAGCCAAAGAGTGTTTGAATGCTAGGAGAGAGGGACTGCCCATAATACTACTTACTTACAAAGAAGTATTGATTAAATTTGAACAACTAACTCCTTCTTTGCCAAATAGTGTTTCTTCTCTTTTGCAGAATTTTGAAGATGTTTTTCCTGATGACACTCCAAAGGGATTGCCACCTTTGAGAGGGATTGAGCACCAAATAGACTTTGTGCCTGGGTCTCAACTTCCTAATAGGCCTGCCTATAGGAGCAATCCTGAAGAGACCAAAGAATTACAACGGCAAGTTGAAGAATTGCTTGTAAAGGGATTTGTTCGAGAGAGTATGAGCCCATGCTCTGTTCCAGTCCTATTGGTCCCCAAAAAGGATGGAACATGGAGGATGTGTGTAGATTGTCGAGCCATCAACAAGATAACGGTAAAGTATCGCCATCCTATCCCTCGTCTTGATGACATGTTGGACCAACTGTATGGTTCCAAAATCTTTTCTAAAATTGATCTAAAGAGTGGTTACCATCAGATTCGTATGAATCCTGGAGATGAATGGAAAACTGTTTTTAAGACCAAATATGGACTTTATGAGTGGTTAGTTATGCCCTTTGGCTTGACTAATGCACCAAGCACTTTTATGAGACTAATGAATCATGTTTTTAAAGATTTCCATGGAAAATTTATTGTGGTGTATTTTGATGACATCTTGATCTTTTCTCAAAATCTGGATGAACACCTAGAGCACTTAAAACAAGTTTTTGAAGTTCTTAGAAATCAGCGCTTATTTGCTAATCTCAAAAAGTGTACTTTCTGTGTGGATCGTGTGGTTTTCTTAGGTTTTGTGGTCAGTTCTAAGGGAGTTGAAGTAGATGATGAGAAAATCAAGGCAATAAAAGAATGGCCTAAACCTAATAGTGTAACTGAAGTTAGGAGTTTTCATGGACTTGCTAGTTTTTATAGGAGGTTTGTGCGAGACTTTAGCACCATTGCTGCTCCTTTAACTGAAGTTATTAAAAAAGATAAGGTTTTTACATGGGGAAAGGAACAAGATGATGCATTTAACTTGCTGAAGGATAAATTGTGTTCTGCGCCTCTTTTGCAATTGCCTGATTTTTCTAAGTCTTTTGAAGTTGAGTGTGATGCCTCTGGTAAGGGCATAGGTGCAGTTTTGATGCAAGACTCCAAGCCAATTGCCTACTTTAGTGAAAAGCTAAGTGGAGCAACATTGAACTACTCAACTTATGATAAGGAGCTATATGCCTTGGTGAGGGCGTTAGCTACATGGCAGCCCTACTTGTGGCCTCGAGAATTTGTGGTCAAGACTGATCATGAGTCATTAAAATACTTGAAGAGCCAAGGTAAACTTAGTCGTAGGCATGATAAATGGGTAGAGTTTATTGAAACTTTTCCTTATGTAATTGCTTACAAACAAGGAAAGGAGAATGTGGTTGCTGATGCACTCTCAAGAAGGTATGTTTTGATCTCTACTCTTACTTCAAAGTTATTGGGTTTTGACCAAATCAAGTTCCTCTATGCTAATGATTCTGATTTTGGTGAGATTTTTGTTGAATGTAAGTTAGGTCCTTTTGAGAAATTTAATCTTCAAGATGAATTTCTATTCAAGGAAAATAAATTATGTGTTCCTAACTGCTCGTTGCGTGAACTATTTATTAGGGAAGCACATTGTGGAGGGCTAATGGGACATTTTGGTGTACCCAAAACACTGGAAATACTTTCTGAACATTTTTATTGGCCTAGCATGAGAAAGGATGTTGAAAAAGTGTGTTCTTATTGTCTTGAATGTAAACAGGCTAAGTCTAGAACATTGCCGCATGGTCTTTATACTCCTTTACCTGTTTCTAATTCCCCTTGGATTGATATTTCTATGGATTTCATATTGGGGCTGCCAAGGACTAAGTATGGTAAGGATAGTATATTTGTGGTAGTAGATAGATTTTCTAAAATGGCTCATTTTATCCCATGTAAAAAGACTAATGATGCATCTCATGTGGCTGACTTGTTTGTAAAGGAAGTGGTTAAATTGCATGGAATACCTAGAACTATTGTTAGCGATAGGGATGCCAAGTTCTTAAGTCACTTTTGGAGAATTCTTTGGGGAAAGTTGGGAACTAAATTGCTATTTTCTACATCTTGTCACCCACAAACGGACGGGCAAACGGAAGTGGTTAATAGAACTTTAGGGAACATGTTGAGGGCTATTTTGAAAGGAAAGTTGACTTCTTGGGAAGATTACTTACCTATTGTAGAATTTGCTTATAATAGGACCTTCCATTCTTCTACTGGTAAGACTCCTTTTGAAGTTGTATATGGATTCAACCCCCTTACCCCCCTTGATTTATTGCCTTTGCCTACTAATGATTTTGCTAATCTTGATGGTAAGAAGAAGGCTGATATGATGAAGAAAATTCATGAACAAACAAGGCTTGCAATTGAAAAGAAGAACAAGGAAGTTGCATTGCGAAGGAATAAGGGCAGAAAATATGTTGTTTTTAAACCTGGTGACTTGGTTTGGGTGCATATGCGAAAGGAAAGATTTCCTTCCAAAAGAAAGACCAAACTAGATCCTAGAGGAAGTGGGCCATACAAAGTCCTTGAAAGGATTGGAGACAATGCTTATAAACTTGATCTTCCTGGTGAGTTCCAAGTTAGTGCTACTTTTAATGTTTCTGATCTTTCCCATTTTGATGCAGATTTGAATTCGAGGACGAATTCACTTCAAGAAGAGGGGAATGATAGCATCCAAGGAAGCTCTACTTCATTGAAGGACAAGGATGACGCTTTAGAAACTCCAAGGAGGCCCATAACAAGATCTCAAACCAAGGAGTTCAATGATAAGCTCAATGGGCTTCAATCGCTGATCCAAAGGTTTCTTATTGGGGAAGAAGAGCTCAAGCCCAAGGGAGAGGAATTGTCCAAATGCTACAATTATTTGGTGGCCCAAATTCAAGCCCAAGATGAGGAATTTTAAGGTCCAATTTCGTGCAAAAAAGGTCAAGAAGAGTCCAAGAATCAGCCACAACAAGAGTTGCTTTCTGCCCAAGTTTTGAGAGAAGACTAGTCAAACTTTCCAAGATTGTCAAGATTCTTTTCCTAGTTGGGATTTACCTTATTTATTTATTTATATATAGGTTATTAATATTTTCCTTAGTCTATTTATGGTCTCCTAAGTACCATTTAATGCTTTCCTAGAAGTACTAAATTTGTTCCTAGTTAGGTTACTTTATTTCCTTTCTAGAGTAGGATTCCTTGTAATTGTTTTTTTAGGGTTTGGCTTCTTGGACGTTTTTCCCTTCTCCTATATATAGGAGTCCTTTTCATTCATTAAAGACAATTTAGATTGATATTAATAATATTTGAGAGAGTTCTTTGAACCTTTGTGACTTGTTCTTTGAGAATTTATCTTTAAACCTTTACTAGTTTCATAGTTTAAGGTATAAAGTAACTTCTTCTTGTGATATCTTTGGTTTCTTTTTGGTATTCTTTAGAAGGTGATTAGTTTCTACATACTAATTATTGTCTTTAGTTACTCATAAAGCGGTCAAGATCCGAATCTATCGTTTTGATTCGTTTTCTCAAGTAAAGGCGTTAGATTTCTTCCATAAATCTATACGTTGTTACTTGGATCTTTTCAAGGCCTTAGAACATCTAATCTTTGGAAATTCGTGGATCTTTCCTTCGAATTTCCCATATCTTTATTTAGTTTTTTTTTCTTTTCTTTGTGCTTCCGCATTCTAATATTAAATTCTCTATTTGTGATCTCCCTTAACCTTGCTGTTATCACTACAGCTAGTGCCCCACCTCCGTTTAAAGAGTCTAGGGGCAATCAGTTTAGGCAAAGAGGTGAAAGCCAAGGTTCACGAACAGAGGGGCACCAAGAGCAGGGAAGTATGATTCAATCAAAACATCCTCGACAGTATGGTAAACAATGTGGAAGAAATCCTTTAGGTGCATCACAATTTGTGACAAATGATTGTTTTTGGTGAGGTACACCGGGTCATATGATAAGAAATTGACCTCATATGGGCATGGGTGGCGTGGCACAACATACTAGATAAGTTGGTGCATCATCATCATCGGCACCTTCTTTAGGTTGGGGACATATGCCTACTGGTCTTGGTAGAGGATCTAGGGGATCAACTAGTTCTAATGGAATTGAGAATCGCTCATATGCTCTAGGGGATCAACAAAATTTAGAAGCATTGCCGGATGTGGTTACAGGTATATTGTCCATCTTTTCACATATTGTATATGTATTAATTTATATGGGGTCTACATTATCATATGTTACTCCATTGATAAATGGGAAGTTTAAAAAAAACCTGAATTAATAGTGAAGCCATTTGAAGTGTCTACACTGATTGGTGAGTCTATTATAGCTATAAGGGTCTATCATAGTTGCATTGTAACTATTTGTGATTGTGATACATTGGCTGACCTTGTTGAGATAGAAATGATAGATTTTGATGTTATAATTGGTATGGATTGATTGACATCTTATTTTGACACGGTAGATTTCCGAACTAAGATGGTTCAGTTCCATTTTCCAAAAAAGGCAGTCCTTGAATGGAAAGATAATATTGGGGGACCAAGAGGTATGTGTCTCGACCAAAGGCTAGCCCCTAGACGCGACACGGCGTACTTCACCCTGAAGGGGTCTCATACAAGCCTCATAGCATTTCATTGCATCAATAATAGAAAATATTACAGAATTAAAACTTTCTTTAAAACCAAACAATCAAAATACTTATTTAAACACTTGAAAACACAGCGGAAGTCTATTGTCTCACATGGGCATCTAAAAACAATATCCCAAACAAAAGTAGGGTCGAGGACCTTTACAACCGAAAAGTCTAACAATAGTCTTTTACAAGAAATAAATGGAAACATCAAGTACTTGTGCTCGATCTATGAGGACATACCACTAAGTCTTGGAGAATCTCAAATCCAAGCATCTACTAGAGAGAGAAAGCAACTCACTTGTCGGAACCTACAATTGTAGTAAAACATGAAGAAGAATGGGTTAGCACAATTAAGTACTACAAACTATGCTAAAAACGAATATTTTATTTGAAAGTTATGTTTTTATGCTATTTTGATAAAACTTCATGAACATAAGTATAAGAGGCATAATATACAAACATAACCAACATACAAGTCATTTCTTCACATTAGAACATAATCAACCATATAAACCATTACCTTCACTTTAAGCTTTCACCTAAAGTAACCCTCAAGCTATAATTTGTTCAATGTATAGATAGCTTCCCATACCACCATCCACACTAAAGTATCACCTTAAGGTCACCAAAAGTGATATTACCATTCAACCTTTCCATCTTTCCACCATACTAGTACATAAGAGACAAACATTTCATAAGTCATATTATCACATAAGGACCATTACCTAAGACAACCCTAACTCATACTTGTGCAATATGCAAGTAGCATCCCATACTACTACTCACACTAAGTACTCCTTTGAAGTCACCATAGACAAGGCACATTCATCATACTCAATAAGTCATTACAAGGAAGTAACTCATAATAAAATCCAAGTATACCATGCATCATCTCATTTAATCATATATAAGAGTCAAAATTCTTCATTAGCTTCATTTAGAGCACTTTCATACATTAGCCATTAAGACATAGAAAACTCACATGACCCTCTCAAAGCCTACTCGTGCAATGCATGGATGACATCCCATACTACCACCCAAACTTAATAGAACTCCTCAAGAAACCATAATGCACATATCACATGATGGGAATAAGCACTTAACCGACATATACTATGTGAGCTTGACATGGAATCCGGTGTCATATAACCCCACACTAACCCCACACCGTAAAAAAGTGGTGTACTTGCCTAAGGTAAGATTGGTACATTTAGCTTAGGTGGATCCACTAACTAGACCTATGTGGGCACATATATGGGAGATGGAGATTGCAACTAGATTCCTCACCTGAACTCACAGATGAGCATCCAATTCAAGAGATTGCTACTAGGTACCCCACCTCAACTCACAGATGAGCACCCATCTCAAGCCATATCCAGTCAGTGCTTAGCATTATTCGCCACAGAGTACGTAACATTCAATGCATTAGTTAATTATAAGATAAGAGATTGTTACTAGATACCCCTCCTCAACTAACAGATGAGCATCCATCTCAAAACCCAACATTCATTAATAATGGGATTTAGGTTTAGGATTTAGGATTAAGGGTTTATTTTAGGGTTTATGGTTTTGGGTTTAAGGTTTTAGGGTTTAGGTTTAGGGTTTAGGGTTTAGGATTTAGGGCTAGGGTTTAGGGTTTAGGGATTAGGGTTTAAGGTCTAGTGTTTAGGATCTATTATTTAGGGTTTAGGGTTTAAGGGTTAGGTTTAGGGTTTAGGGTTTAGGGTTTAAGGTTTAAGGTTTAGGGTTTAGGTTTACAGTTTAGGGTTTAGGGTTCTAAATTTAGGGTTTATGTTTTAGGGCTTGGGGTTTAGGGTTTAGGGTTTATGGTTTAAGGTTTATGGTTTAGAGTTTAGAGTTTATGGTTTAGGATTTATGGTTTAAATTTTAAGGTTTAGGGTTTAAGGTTTAGGGGTTAGGATCTAGGGTTTAGGGTTTAGGGTTTAAGGTTTAGGTTTAGGGTTTAAGGTTTAGGGTTTAGGGTTTAAGGTTTATGGTTTACGGTTTACGGTTCTAAATTTATGGTTTAGGTTTTAGGGCTTGGGGTTTAGGATTTAGGGTTTATGGTTTATGGTTTAGAGTTTAGAGGTTATGGTTTAAATTTTAGGGTTTAGGGTTTAGGGTTTAAGGTTTTGGGTTGTTGGTTTAGGGTTTAGGGTTTACGGTTTAGGGGTTAGGATATAGGGTTTAGGGTTTAGGGCTTAGGGTTTAGAGTTAGGGTTTAGAATTTAGGGTTTAGGGTTTAGAGGTTTAGGATATATTTTTTAACTTTAGGGTTTATGGTTTATGGTGTAGGGTTTAGGGTTTAGGATTTAGGGTATAGGGTATAGGATTTAGGGTGTATGTTTTTGGGTTAGGGTTTAGGGTTTTTTTTTGTAAACGACCTTTATGGGGTCAGGGGCTTAGCAACACCTCCAGGCCTTAGCATAAATAAAACAGAAATACAAGGAGGGGGACATAAACCTAACCTCCGAACCTATGATGGTTCAGTAGTCGACTCACCTAAAGGTTAGTCAACTCATCACCTTACAAAAAAGATAAACCAAGCAGTTAAGCACCTAAGAGAGGACTCCTCTCGATACAAAGAAACTAGGAATCGTAAATAAGGGAGACTCTCCCTTTACAATAACAAAACATAATCAACTAGACCTATTCGAAAGAGCTATAATTTTAAACCAAATCTAGGTTGAAAAGGTTGGAGCCAAAATCAAGGGCGCTCTTTGATCCTTTTAGTTTTCCTCCTCCTGAAACTTACCATTCCAAGCATATCTAGTTGAAAGTATGCTCTTGTTTCCTTTGGTAGTTGGTGAATATTGCAATATATTTGGGGACTTGTGATTTTGTGACTATGTTTTGATAATGAATCAGCCACAAAATTGGCTTCTCTAAGGATATGTTTGCACCTGAAGTTGGTTGTCTGTCTAATGAGTTCTTGAATTTGCTGCAGCTGTGTGCTAATGCTCCATGGAGGTTTAGCTTTAAATATGATCCAATCCACAAGGAGTTGCGATTCCACCTCTAGAATAACATTCTTGTAGCCGAGTTGAAGTAGCCAGGTCATGCCAAATACTGTTGCTCCTATTTCCTCTTGGTTGTTAGTGCCTTCTCCTAAGGGGGTAGCAAAAGCTAGTAGCATTTCACCATCTTGATCCCTTAGGATGCCTCCTGCTCCAATTCTGCCTGGGTTACTTAGTGCACTGCCATCCATGTTAATTTTGACCCATTGATTTGGAGGCTTTATCCAACTAACAAGAGTAAATTTGGTGTCATGAATGCATCTTTCCCCCCTGCTGGAGCAGCTCCCTCCAGTTTGAATGCCATTTGATTTGAGGGAATGTTGTAGTCATGAGCTTGTAGTTGTCCTTGTAAATGGCATATTTTACTCTACTAATATTGGATTGTTTCCCTCCATATTTGCTGGCATATCTGTTCTTCCACAGATTCCAACAAATGAATATTGGCGTGGCTTGTACTAACAGTCTATGTGCTGCGTTGCTGTGTTTGGCCGACCACCATTGCATGATGAGTTGAGGTACAGAGCTGTGATCTGTTATGATTCCAGCAGCTGCAGCAAAGCTTTTCTACACGTAGGTAGCAAAATGTCCATTGTTGAATCTGTGCTCATTGTCAAAGTTGATTAGGTTTTCGTTAGCAGGATGTTTACCGCGTAATGTTCTCCACAAAAGAAAAAGAAGTTTTAAAAGGAATACTCTTGTGCCAAATGAGTGTATTGAAAATTGTATTGGTCTTTTTTTCCTTAATCTCGTTCCATGCAGATGAGCAAGTGAAGTGACCATCACTGTTAAGTTTCCAAATGGCTTGGTCAGGGATGTCCTGCTGTACATAGAGTTTAGTGGACAATATGTTGGCGAGATAGTTGTTAGGAGCTTGTCGAATGAGCTTGTTCAAGTCCCATTGTCCTTCGACCCAAAACTCTGCTAGTATTGTATTGTTGAATCTGTTACTGTCTGTGGAGAACTGAGCAACAGGTCCAACACCAAGCCAATTGTCCCACCAGAAGGAGCAATTGCCTGAGTTGAGTTTCCATTGAATGTGTTCCTCAACCTTGTGTTTGTTTATGCATCAGCTGTTTCCCGGTCAGTGATTCTCTTATATCCCATTTCTTACTAATATGATTGGATCTTTGACAATACTTAGCCCTAAAAAAATCTCCCCAAAGGGTTTGTTTGGATCTAAAGAACCACCATTGTTTGTATTGGAAAGCTATGCATACATCCTTGAGATTTCTCATACCAATACCTCACTTCTCATAGGAAAAGCTTAGTTTTTTCCAAGAAGGCCAGTGGTATTTTTTTTCTCATTCCTCCATCCCCAGAAAAAGGCAGCCATGATACTTTGGACCTCTTTTAGGACAGTAACGGGGGGGGGCGGGTCACTGCTGATAAGAGGTGAATAGGTAGAGATTGTAGGACATGCTTGACTAAAATTGCTCTACCACCATAGCTCAACAATTTTGTTTGCCAACCTATAATTCTACACAACACTTTGTTAATAAGATCAGAAAAATAAATAATCCTTGGTCTACCAACAAATAAAGGGCAACCAAGGTAAGTGAGAGGGCCCTCCTTCTGTCTGAAGCCAGTGATCCTCTTGATCCTATCTCTAGTGCTATTAAAGGCACTAGTATGGACCATGAAATGGCTTTTGTCAGTGTTAATAAGCTGGCCTGAGGTCTCTTCATAAACCTTCAAGGTTTGCATAATGAGTTGAAGAGTTTCCTGTCTTCCTGAAGTGAAGAGTATGATGTCATCAGCAAAACTTAAGTGGTTCACTTGAGGACCTCTTGGTTCCATGAAGAATCCATAATAATCAGGATTGTTATGGAGTTTGTTCAAGGATCTGGATAGGACCGCTGCACCTAAAATAAATAGGACTAGGGATAATGGAATCACCTTGCTTGAGACTTCTGGTGGAGTGAAAGAAACCATGTCTTTTGCCATTGACAATAATAGAGTACCAATTGTTAGCCATGATTCTCCAAACCATATCAATAAAGACCTCATCAAACCCCATTCCTCTTAACACTAAACATATATAGACCCTATCGTATGCTTTAGCCATGTCTAGTTTAATAATGACATTGCTCCCAATATTTGGTTTCTTAATCTGATGGATGATCTCTTGTGCCAGCATAATATTTTCTGATATACTTCTGCCTTTGACAAAACCAGACTGATTGGGAGAAATCAAATTAGGTTACCTAGGACCAAGTCTAGAGCTCACCAGTTTAGATATGATATTACTAGTGAAGTTGCTTAAACTGATGGGCCTGAACTCTGTAAGTTTGTTGGGATTGCTCACTTTAAATAGGAGAACAATGCAAGAATGAGAAAAATATTTAGGAATCACTTGGCCACAGAAGAAAGCTTGAATGACACTAAGAAGATCATGCTTGATAATATTCCAACATTTCTTGAAAAATTGGCCATTCATCCCATCCGGACCAGCTGCAGAATTAGGATTCATAGAGAAAACCACTTCCTTCAATTATTCCAGATCAGGCAAGGCAGTAAGGTTATTGTTTTATTCCTGGTTGACCATTCTGGAAATACAACTGATAGCATGCTCATTGATAAACTTGTCCACTCCTGTAAAAATACTTTGGAAATGGGCACCAACAGCCTTTACAATGTTATCATCCCCCTGTATCCATTCCCCATCCTCCCTGATAAGTTTATGGATAAACAGTCTTCTTCTCCTTCCTCTTATCAATGAGTGGAAATACTTTGTGTTTGCATCTCCATATTTAAACCGGTGCAACTGAGTTTTTTATTTTAAAATTGAGTCCTCGAGTTTCAGAAATCTGATGTACTATGTATTAAGCTCATGGAGGGTTGTCCTGCTACTCTCATTGTGAGTATGAATGAGATTCTCCTCTGCAGCTCTGACCCATTCTTCATATTCCTTGACTTTGAAAATATCCCCAAACTCCCTCCTAGACCAAGAGCTAAGAGTGTTGGACAATCTTTTCAACTTCTGATGAAATCTCCACATACTGTTACCCTCTATAGGTCTTTCCCAACAAGTTTTAACAGTATCAATAAAATTGGGTTGATCAGTCCAGCAGTTGAGAAATTTAAAATACCTGATGTGATCCTCCACTCTAGCAGTCATTTCCATCAGTAAGGCCAGTGATCAGATCCTACAGAAGGTAAGTGAGTGATGGTGGTCTGTGGCATTTTTTCCTGCCAAATATCATTAACAAGGGCCCTGTCCAGTCTTTTCCAGATTCGATGACTTATACCTGCTTGATCTTGCTGTTGTACCTGCTGCTGATCTGAATTAAGTTGTTGTCTTGTAGTGGTAGCAGGAGTTCTAAGGTCTGAACTATGGTCAAAGTGCGTACCCTCATGTAAGACATAAGTCAAATTCCCCCATTTGGATCCCCTTTCCTGCATGTTAGTGTGTTTCTCCTGACAGCCCCCATCCATTCCTCATTCAACTTCAGTAGCACCATTAATATATGAAATGTTGGGGTCTGTTGGGATTGGGAGCATTGAGTATTGCTCTTGTTATTTACTTTGTTTCCTATTTGCTTGACTTGTTCTTTTTGGTTATGGTCTGCTTTGTGCTCCATGTGGTGTTGTCCCTTCATTACTGTTATGCTCCTGGATGTCTTCAATTTTTTTTTCCTGCATATTAAGGTTAGTAAAAGAATTATGATTAGAAGTGTTAATTGTACCTGCTTGTTGAGCTGTGGTTTGTGGTTGCTCTTTTGACATTTTGTTCTGTGGTGAGGTTGGTCTCTACACTTTCTTCTGCATTTTTTCATCATGTGGTTTACTATTTCTTCTTCTTGACACTTTCCATTCTTCTTCCTTTTGCTGCTCAGGTTGCTGTGCAGTGCTCCCATCCTTGGTGTTTTGTTGTTGTTGCCCCTCTTGCTCCTTTGTCTTGATTTGCTTGTGGTCTCCTCTTTGCTGTCCTTGTTCACCTTTAGTCATATATTTCATTTCTGCTCCTAACTGTTTCCTTCGTTTGAAGTCCTCATCCTTTATTTTGAAATTACAGTCACCTATCATGTGGCCTTGATGTTTGAAGTATGCACAGTAAGGGGGGATATTTTCATATTCAATAGGTTGACATCTCCCTATAGTGAGATCTTCATCATCCAAACCAATCCACACATGTCTAGGTTGAGCCTTTGTGAGGTCCACTTGGACTTTTACCTTGGCCATACTAGCTCTAGTTCTTTTAATAGAGGTTGTATCTAAGTATAAAACTTTGCCCACAGACTCTAGTAGAGGTGTGATGAATTATTTCTTGAAGCAATGCCATGGTAGTCCTGGCAGCAGTACCCATATAGGAACAGTGGGTGTTTCTTCTTCAGGTCTAAAATTGGGAGTCCAAGCTTGTATTCTCATAAGTTTGCCCTCGATAGTCATTCTTTGTTGTGTCCATACAGTGTTATAGTCCAATTCATTGTCCAAATCAATAAACACATGCCTAACATTATAGTGAGCTATATTGATCCCCCCCCCCCATTCAGTTGAGTTTGTAGGATGAAGCTTTTCCTGATGAGTTCTATTTTTGGCATGGTGGTACTGAATTTACCTATAAGGGTGTATTTACAGTCCACAGTCAATTTGTTCATGAACTCATCCATAGCGTAAATCACGGCAGGTTGGCCTTGTTTGGTAGTGTGTCTGGGAGGGACCAGCTCTATAGAAGTAGCATGTGTAGCATGAATTTGTCTAAATCTTGCAACCAGCGTTTGTACCACTATATAAGGAGCAGGTTCTGTACTCTGGTCCTGTTTGGTTTTCTAATTCACGTTGATATTGCTGGGGCCTTTGGATTGGTTGGGAGGATTATTTTGCTGACCTTTTTTATTGGAAATGGTGTGTCTATCAATGTTACTGGAAATTTTAGTGAACTCCTTATGATAATTATTGGGTTCAGAGTTCCCTCCATGATCAGATAAAGGAGATTGACTTTTGTTTTTCACACAACTATGATTTCGTTCAACCTGCTGTTGGGATTCAATGCTCCCCTTGCCCTGTTCCTGATCATTCAGCATAGCATTCTTTTGTCTCTTTGCATTAACATTCACATGATCATCACTACTACTTAAGCTAACAACATTTCTACTCGAGTTAGAGTTAGAAGACTTACCTGCTTGAGTGCCATCCACACTCGAATTTTTTCTTGGTGAATTAGTATTTGCTGCCTGGTGCTCCTGCCTGTGATCATGATCAAATTCATTAGTGTAATTAATAGTCTTACCTGGCCTTTGTTGTCCTCCATTGCTTGGAATTGTATCAGTTGGTTTGACTCCAAATGAGAAGTGTGATGAGCTCTCCACTTCAATTACTTCCAAAGTTGTAGACTTTGTATTACCATGTTGATCATTTTGGTCTTGACTTAGTCGTGTATCTCCTTTCTTTGAAGGTCTTGTTTTTTACCATTGGGACCTGCATGATTATGAGAATATGTCCCCTGCTGATCTGCTTCAGTTTCGCAGTTGACTTCTTCAAACTCAACTTGTTGATTGGTAGTGTAATTAACTAAACTTGCCAGAATTGCTTCTTGCTGGTGCTCTTGAGCTATATTGATGGATATGTTGGTAAGATGAACCTCTTCCTCCATCGAATAATTTCTTGTAGCATTGCCGCCGTCACTTTTCGATTTTTCGGCTACTTGCTCACCGGAATTCTTGTTTCCTGTGAGTGGATCGTCCATTTTACTTGAGATTGCAGTGAGATGTACCTCTTCACCAGGTGAGTAATCCCCAGTGTTCAAATCGCCATGAAATTGGTGTGAAGATGGACGAATTTAAAGGCGTTGCTGAGGCGATTTTTCAAAAAATTTCCCAGAATTCACCTCCTCAATTCTCTCAATTGGGGAGATGGAATCACATGATTTTTAGTATGTTATAGCCTTTGGTAGGAGAATCATCCCCACTAAACAGCTTTGGATGAATCAACTTCTCGCGATATGGGGAAATAATTTTTTGAATCTTGTCCAACTCCCTCTCTGAAATCGTGATATGCATCACCTCATTGTTTCACGAATTCATGGAGTTGTAGGGTGAATTAGAAGGTGATTCATGGTAGGTTTTGGTCGTCTGCTCAAGGCGCCTCTGATGGCCTTGGTCCGACGGCCTGAAGAGGCCCACCGGAGGCTCACGCGCCATTCCGGCTGGTGAACTAGCCGTTGGGGCTGTATCTGCTATGTAAATTTAGAGATAGTTCCGCATAGAGAGGGAAATTAGAGAGAGAAAAAAATTGGGAAATGGGGAAGCGATGGGGTTTAGGGTTTTGGGTTTAGGCTTTAGGGTTTAGGGTTTAGGGTTGATGGTTTAGGGTTAGGGTTTATGGTTTAGGTTTAAGGTTTAAGGTTTAGGGTTTAGGGATTAGGGTTTACGGTTTAGGGTTTAGGGTTTATGGTTTATGGTTTAGGGTTTAGGGTTTAGGATTTTTTTAAGGGTTTAGGTTTTAGAGTTTTGGATTTAGGATTTTTTTTATGATTTAGGTTTTAGAGTTTAGGGTTTAGGGTATAGAGTTTAGGGTAAAGGGTTTTGGGTTTTTTTTTTTATTTTTTTTTATTTTAACGACCCTTGGGGGGGTCAGGGGCTTAGCAACACCCCCAGGCCTTAGCATATATTAAAAAAGGAAACTACAAAGAGGGGGACATAAACCTTACCTCCAACAAAGGTGGTGCAAGAGTTGGTAGCCTACTAAGTAACCTTAGTTGGTTCTCCAACTCTTCACCAAACAAAAACTGAACCTATATTCTATGCACCTATATGAGAGGAATCCTCTCGATACAAAGATTCTAGGTAAACATAAATGAGGGAGACTCTCCCCTTACATAGGAAAATTAATTAAAATCTAACCTAGCTAGGGGACAGACTAGTAATATGACGGGTGGATCATCAAATGGAAGGCCTGAAGAAGTTCATGCTTCTTCATAAGTCTTCAAGGATAAGAAAATTCAAGGTGGTTCCTTGATTCTTTTCAATTTTCATCTTCTGAAGCTTGCCATACCTGCTAGGTCTTGTTGGAGATATGCTGCCGCAAGTTTGGGAAGTTGCTGAATGTTGAAGAATACCTGAGGATTAGGAATCTGGTGGCTGTGTTTAGAGAGCACATCTGCCACAAAATTGGCTTCCCTGAAAGTATGAATGCATTTGAAATGATCAAGTTGAGTGGCAAGTTGATGGAGTTGTTGCATTTGGGAGGAAATGTTCCAGGGGATCGATTTGCTGTTCTTAAACCAATCCACCAGCAGTTGGGAGTCGACTTCAAGGATCACTTGATTGTATTTCATATGTATGCACCAAGTTATGCCGAAAAGCACAGCTTCCACCTCTGCTTGGTTGTTTGTTCCTGTCCCCAAAGAAGCTGAATAGGCCAAGATAATTTCTCCAAGATGATTCCGGATGACACCCCCTGCTCCTATGCTTCCTGGATTACTTAAAGCACTCCCGTCCGTGTTAAGTTTAACCCACCTGTATGGAGGTTTAATCCACTGGACAGCTGTAACCTTGGTGTCTTGGGAACAATTTTCGATGGCATTACATAACTTGTTCCACCTCAATGGCCAAGAAATATAAGGAAAGACTGTGTGTAGCAGCTTGAAGTTGTCGAGAATGACTAAATGTTTCACCCTTACAATGTTGGACTGCTTGCCCCCGTACTTTACATCACACCTATTCTTCCACAAGTTCCAACAAATAAAGATAGGTGTGGACTGTAAAATTAACTTGTGTGCTTCATTGTTATGAGGAGCACTCCACCATCTCATGATCAAGTTTCTAAGTGGTAAGGGATCAGTTCGGATACCTAGCGAGATTGCAAAATACCTCCAAACATTCTTGGCAAAGTCTCCTGAATTGAATGTATGCTCGATAGTGTCTGCAACTGGAGAGTGACAGCAGTGGCAGTCGCTAGGTTCAATTCCAAAGCTTAAAAGCTTTTCATTGGTAGGGAGTTTGCCCCTGATGGCTCTCCTAAGTAAAAAGGAGCACTTAAAAGGAATTTTAGGATGCCAAGTGTAATTGTTGATCTTGGTTTTTTCTCTTTTTTCTCTAATACTGTTCCATGCAGACGAGACAGAAAAGAGACCACTGGTGTTGAGCTTCCACACTGCCTGATCAGGCAGTCCCTGCTGGAGCTGTAGTTGCATAGATAAAATATGGTGTACCTGGCTTGGAGGAGCTACCCGTAGCACCTTTGGTATGTTCCAATGTCCCTCTTCAATGAATTCCGAAACTGAATCATTGTTGAACCTGTTGCTGTTCGATGTATAATGCGCTAATGGCCCCACTCCTAACCAGTTATCCCACCAAAAGGAATAGGTTCCACTTCTGATTTTCCATTGAATATTGCTCTCCACGGTATGTTTATTCTTCATCATCAATCTCCAAGCTTGGTATTCTCCTGTGTCCCATTTTTTACTTATAGGATGGGATATTTGACAATACTTTGCCCTCAAAAATTCCCCCCAAAGTGTTTGCTTGGATCTAAATGTCCACCATTGCTTGAATTGGAATGCTTGACACACATCATTCATAAGTCGAACTCAAATTCCTCCTTCATCATAAGGGAAGCTTAAGTTTTTCCACGAGGACCAATGGTATTTTTTCTTGTCATTCCTCCATCCCCAGAAAAAGTCAGCCATAATACCTTGAATTTGCTTCATAACAGTGGAGGGTGTGGAGGTAGCTGCGAGAATGTGAATGGGAAGTGATTGTAACACATGCTTAATCAAGGTTACTTTGCCCCCAAAACTCAATAATTTGGGCTGCCATCCTGCAATTATGTTCACTACCTTGCTAATCAGTTCCGAGAAATAAATTATCTTAGGTCTGCCAACAAATAAAGGGCATTCTAGATAAGTAAGAGGAGTTTCTTTTTGGTGGAAACCTGTATATTTTTTAATCCTGTCACTGGTGGTTCTGAAGGCACTGGAATGCAGCATGAAGTGGCTTTTTGCTTTGTTAATGAGCTGGCCAGATACCCTCTCATAAGTAGCCAATGTATGCATAATGAGCTTAAGAGAGTGCTTCCTCCCAGATGTGAAAATAATAATGTCATCAGCGAAGCTCAGGTGATTAATCTGGGGCCCCCTCCTCTCCATATGGAAGCCATGGTAATGAGGATTATGATGCAATCTGTTCAAGGATCTCGACAGCACCTCAGCACCTAAAATAAATAGGGCTGGGAAAAGGGGATCACCCTGCTTTAGGCCTCGAGTAGAGTGGAAAAAACCATGCCTCTTGCCATTAATAATGATAGAATACCAATTTATGCCATAATTCTCCACACCATGTCAATGAAGACTTCGTCAAACCCCATCTTTCTAAGGATTAGATAGGTATAAGACCAAGACACCCTGTCGTAGGCTTTTGCCATATCGAGTTTGATCACTACATTGCTTCCAATGGTCTTTTGATTTGGTGAATAATTTCTTGAGCTAACATAATGTTCTCTGAAATACTCCTCCCCTTAATCAAACCTGACTGATTAGGAGAAATCAGACTAGGCAAGATGGGAGCCAATCTGAGGCACAATAGCTTAGAAATAATTTTGTTTGTGACATTACTCAAGCTAATTGGTCGAAACTCCGATAATTTATTAGGATTACTCACTTTAGGGAGCAAGACTAGGCAAGTATGTGAAAAATACTTAGGAAGCAAATGGCCACTGAAAAAGGAGTGAATGACTGCCAGTAGATCCTTGTTTATAATACTCCAGCACTTCTGAAAAAAACACCCATTCATTCCATCAGGTCCAGCAGCTGAATTGGGGTTCAAGGATTGGACCACCTCTTTCAGCTCATCCAAAGTTGGTAACTCCTTCATCCCATCATTTTGCTCTTGCGTAATAATTCTGGGAATGCACTCCATGGGGATTTCATCAATAAGCTTCTCCTCTCCTGTAAAGATGTTCTGGAAATGCTCACAGGCAGCCTGTGCAATGTGATCATCACCCTGTATCCATTCATCATTGTCCTTGAGGATTTTGTGGATAAACAACCTTCTCTTTCTTCCTCTAATCAAGGCATGAAAGTACTTAGAGTTACCATCACCCTTTTTAAACCACTGTAGCTGAGTCTTTTGTTTAAGAATAGAATCTTCCAGCTTCATGAATTTGATATATTCAGCATTAATACCATGAATTTTTTTCTCTGTTCTTCAGTGTTATTGTGAATAAGGTCCTGTTTTGCCAGCCTGATTCTCTCCTCGTAATCTCTGACCTTTGCATAGATGTCCCCAAACTGCATTTTAGACCAAGCACTGAGAGTAGAGGCAAGTCTCTTCATTTTCTGATGGGATTTCCTTCAATAGGCCTGTTCCAGCAGTTGGCAACTGTCTCTGCAAATGCAGGTTGATCAGCCCAGCAATTAAGGAATCTGAAATATTTAATGTGATTCTCTGGTCTAACAGTCATTTCCATCAGGAGTGGGCAGTGGTCAGACCCCACAGACGGTAGGTGGGTGATGTTAGTGTGCGGCATGATTTGCAACCACCTATCATTAACCATAGCTCTGTCCAACCTTTTCCAAATTCTGAAATGTATCCCCCTTTGATTAGACCAAGTGAATTTAGGTCCATTAAACCCCAAGTCCATGAGTCCACAAGCTTCAATGACTCCTATGAATTCATCAGTATCTGTTATAACATTGAAATCTCCAACAGTGCACCAAGGGGTGGCATTTCTAGTGTCTGCATATTGAAGTAACCTGTCCCAGAGTGGCCTTCTGAGGTAATCTTTACATTTGGCATACACAAAGGTCTTGATGTAAGTCTCAGAAGCTTCAGTGTGGTTGATTTCACAAGTAATCTGTTGTTCATCATTTTCTAGAACCTTGCAAACTATATCATTTGTCCAAAAAAGCCAAATTTTACCATTGACATTACTAGTAGCATTATCCATGGCAAGCATACTTTTAAACATGTTTAAGTGGGCTTGGCCGGAGAAAGGTTCCAAAATGGCAATCATAGAAACATGATGTATGTTTTTGAGATTCTTGAGTCTTTCTATAACACCTTGGGTCTTGATACCTCGCACATTCCATATAATTGTACTAATCATTGGGATGATTTAGAGGTAAATAGTCTAGTGTTTGGTCTCCCTGCTGTAACAGGAGTGGTTGAGGATGATTTTTTGAGGGGTAGCCTTTCCAAATGCAGGCCTCTGGGAGATAGTCCCTGTTTGTTGGTAACTTGCTGCAGCTCCTTGTCAAACTCTGTATCATTGTTTGGGCTAAACGCTTTGATTAAGAGTTCACTAGTCTCATCATCTTCATCTTGTGCATTGTCAGGTGGATTATGTTCTTCTATTTCATCTTCAGAATTTTCCACCTCATACTTATCTCTTACAGTCACTTTGGCCTGATCAGGGGGTTTTCCCGGAGTATTGTATTGGGCTCTAAGAGGAATCACATCCATAACTTGCTCCACCATGATGAATTTTTTACAATGGTTTACTCCTTCTTCATTATTGCCCTTGTGAGTCTGTTCTTGGTGATGCTGCTCAGTTTGCTTCTTCTTAATAGCTTCCCTCTTCTTCTTGCTTGGCTTATTCTTACTCTTGGGGGTTTCCACCTGTTTACTGGAGCTTGCTTTGTTTCCCATATCCTTTGCCATCGAGCCCATGGGCTGATTATCCTCCTTCCTACTGATATGTACCTGCTGGCTTCCTTCAGTACTGTGTTGTACCTGTCTTTGAAGCTGTTGGGCATCACTTGTAGTGGTAGCAGTGGCTGGAAGGTCATTCCTAGGGTCAGTCATTTGGTTCTCATGCGAAACATGAGACATTTCCCTCCCCTTAGGTACCCCTTCCTGCAAGTTAATATTTTTCTCCTTTACTACCATCCTCCCTCCGAAAACTTCAGCAGCTACAAACAGGGGGGTTGCAGGGGATGGGACCTCATTTTCAACACCAAATTTCTCAACATCAACAATCACAGGGGATGGGGGTATAGGAATCTGATCACCAGATTCCTCAATTTCGATCACAGGGTTTAGGATTTAGGCTTTAGGGTTAGGGTTTAGGGTTTAGGGTCTTCGGTTTGGTGCTTAGGGTTTATAGTCTAGAGTTTAAGGTTATAGTGTTTCGAGTTTTGGGTTAACGGTTTTTTTTTTTTTTTTATTTGAACAACCCTTGGGGGGGTCAGGGGCTTAGCAACACCCCCAGGCCTTAGCATAAATAAATTCTCATAAGAGCTCAAAGAAGTACAAGGACGGGGATATAAACCTAACCTCCGAACCTATGGTGGGTCATAAGTCGACCTACCTACTAAGGTTAGTCGACTCATTCCCATACTATAAAGGATAAACCTAGAACTATTGCACCTAAGGAGAGGACTCCTCTCAATACAAAAATTCTAGGAAAACATAAATAAGGGAGACTCTCCCCTTACAATAGCAAAAAAAAGAAAAAACCTATATCTAGTCAAAGGAGCTATAATTTTAACCATAGCTAAATTGAGAGGGTTATGTTCATCTTCAAGGGGGTTCTTTGATCTTCTTAATCTTCCTTCTTCTGAAGCTTGCTATTTCAAGCATGTCTAGTTGATAGTAGGCTCCGGCTTCCTTTGGTAATTGTTGAGTGTTGGAATATATTTGAGGACCTGTGATCTTATGACTTTGTTTGGACAATGAATCAGCAACATAGTTGGCTTCCCTGTAGGTATGTTTGCATCTAAAGTTTTGAGTTTGTCTGATGAGCTCCTGAAGCCTCTGTACCTGTGTAATAATACTCCATGGAGGTTTAGCTTTGAGCATAATCCAGTCAATTAAAAGCTGTGAATCCACCTCTAAAATGACCCTCGTGTAGCCTAGTTGAAGTACCCATGTCATTCCAAATATGGCTGATCCTATTTCAGCTTGATTGTTGGTTCCATTTCCTAGTGGCGTAGCAAAAGCTAAGATCATTTTACCACTGTGGTCCCTGATTACACCTCCTGCACCTATTCTCCCGGGGTTAGTTAAGGCACTACCATCTGTATTTAGTTTCACCCATTGTTCAGGAGGTCTTTGCCAAGGCACCATAATCACCTTGGTATCATGGAAGCACCTCTCTGCCTGTTTGATCAAATCTGTCCAGTTCGAAGACCATCTGATGTAAGGGAAAGTGGTAGTCATAAGCTTGTAATTGTCTTTGTACACTGCATACTTAACTCTAGAGGCATTGGACTTCTTTCCTCCATATTTCCTTGCGCACCTGTTCTTCCATATATTCCAGCAGATGAATATTGGAGTGGCCTGAAGAATTAATTTGTGAGCTTCATTGTTGTATTTGGTCGACCACCATCTCATGATTAGATGAGTGAGAGGGGTGTGGTCTGTTTGGATTCCAGCATGTCTAGCAAAATACCTCCATACATGTGATGCAAAGTGACCAATGTTGAAGATATGATCTATAGTGTCCCACCCAGGTCTATCGCAGCAAAAACAAGCTACTGGTTCACTGCCAAAGCAGGAAATTTTTTCATTAGTGGGTAGTTTCCGTTTTAATGCCCTCCACAGCAAAAAGGAGCATTTAAATGGGATATTTTTATGCCAAATAAAGGCATAAAACTGGGACCTGTTTCTTTTTTCCCTGAGCTTATTCCAGGCAGAAGAACACGTGAAATTCCCATCAGCATTAAGATTCCACACTGCCTGGTCAGGGATGCCTTGCTGGTACTGAATATGAGTATCTAGAATGCTTGCTACCATGCTATGAGGGGCCTGCTGTATCACCATCTCCAGATTCCATTGGCCTTCAATCAGGAAATCAGCCACTGTGTTGTTGTTGAACCTGTGGCTTTCATTAGAGAAGTTTGCAAGAGGCCCGACACCTAACCAATTATCCCACCAGAAAGAACAAGTTCCAGAGTTGATTGTCCAATGTATGTGCTCTTTAATCTTTACTTTGTTGTGCATTAAGTGTTTCCAGGTAGGGGACTCACCAGTGTCCCATTTCTTGCTGATAGGATTTGATCTCTGACAATATTTAGCTCTCAAGAAGTTTCCCCAAAGAGTGTGTTTTGATCTGAAAATCCACCATTGCTTATATTTAAAAGCCATGCACACATCCTTTAAATTTCTCATACCAATGCCTCCTTCCTCATACAGAAAACTCAAATTCTTCCACGAGGACCAATGATATTTCTTCCTGTCATTTTTCCAACCCCAGAAGAAGTCTGCCATAAGATTCTGAATTTGCTTGATAACCGTAGAAGGAGGAGATATAGCAGAAATAAGGTGAATGGGGAGGGACTGTAACAAATGCTTGAATAAGATTTTTGCCTTCCATCCTATGATTCTATTAACCACTTTGTTAATAAGATCGGAAAAGTAGATAATTCTTGGCCTGCCAATGTACAGGGGGCATCCAAGGTAAGTAATAGGACCTTCCTTCTGCTTGAAACCAGTAACTCTTTTAATCCTGTCCCTAGTGCTGTTGAAAGCATTGGAGTGGACCATAAAATGTCTTTTGTCTTTGTTCACTAGCTGTCCAGAAGTCTCTTCATATATATTCAGGGTATGCATAATCAGTTCAAGAGACTTTTTCCTTCCTGAAGTGAATATGATAATATCATCCGCAAAGCTAAGGTGATTAACTTGAGGGCCTCTCATCTCCATAAAGAAACCATGGTAGTTAGGGTTGCTATGGATTCTGTTCAATGATCTAGAAAGGACCTCAGCCCCTGAAATAAATAGGGCAGGTGATAGAGGATCACCTTGCTTTAGACCTCTAGTGGATTGAAAGAATCCATACCTTTTTCCATTAACAATAATTGAATACCAATTATTAGCCATGATCCTCCATACTATGTCAATAAATATCTCATGAAAGCCCATTTTCCTTAGAACTAGACAGATGTAAGACCAAGAGACCCTATCATATGCCTTGGCCATATCCAATTTAATGACCACATTGCTCCCAATATTAGGCTTCTTGATCTGATGGATGATCTCTTGAGCTAACATGATGTTTTCTGAGATACTTCTCCCCTTGACAAAGCCTGATTGGTTGAGAGAAATCAGGTTTGGTAAGATAGGTCCCAATCTCAGGCTCAGTAGTTTAGAAATAATTTTACTTGTGAAATTGCTTAAACTGATGGGCCGAAATTCAGAAAGCTTATTAGGATTGCTCACTTTGGGCAGCAAAACAATACAGGAATGGGAGAAGTATTTGGGAATCATCTACCCACTGAAAAAGGCTAGGATGACTTCCAGCAGGTCGTGCTTGATGATTTGCCAGCATTTCTGGAAAAAACAACCATTCATGCCATCTGGACCAGCAGCTGAATTAGGATTCATGGAAAAAATCACTTCTTTTAATTCTTCCAAAGTAGGCATGGCATTCAGTTTATCATTGTCCTCTTGATTAATCATTCTTGGGAGGCAGTCAAGAGGCCCTTCATTGATGAATTTATCTTCACCTGTGAAGATTTGTTGGAAGTGATCGCAAGCTGCAGCTGCAATATTCTCATCGCCTTGTACCCATTCCCCATCATCCTTGAGAATTCTGTGTATAAAGAGTCTCCTTCTTCTCCCTCTTATCATTGAATGAAAATATTTAGTGTTGCTGTCTCCTTCTCTAAACCATTGGAGTTGGGTTTTTTGCTTTAGGATAGAGTCCTCCAACTATAGAAACCTAATATATTCTGCATTCAGCTCGTGTAAGGCATATCAGTTCTCATCTGTATTGTGCTGAATATAATTTTCCTCAGCCATTTTGACTTTATTTTCATACTTCTTGACATTGATGAAGATGTCACCAAGTTCTTCCATGGACCAAGAACTAAGAGTGCCAGCCAGTCTTTTGAGTTTCTGGTGGAACCTCCACATACTGTTGCCCTCCAATTCTTTTTCCCAACATGCTTGAACAATGTCCATGAAGTGAGGCTGATCAGTCCAACAGTTCAGAAACTTGAAGTATTTAATATGATCCTCAATTCTAGCCTTCATTTCCATCAATAGTGGGCAGTGATCAGACCCCACTGAAGGGAGGTGCATGATGGTTGTTTGAGGCATTTTTTCCAGCCAAGCATCATTTACCATAGCCCTGTCCAGTCTTTTCCACACCCTGTTGTGTATACCCCTGTTGTTAGACCATGTAAATTTCTGTCCACTGAAGCCAAGATCCAGCAGACCACACGCCTCAATTACAGCTATGAACTCCAAACTTTTCCTCATGTTGTAAGGCACCTCTCCTAGTTTCTCCTCCATAGAAGTGATAACATTATAATCCCCTACTGCACACCATGGCGAGTTGGTTGTAGCATTGGCATGATGAAGCATTTTGTCCCAGAGAGGTCTTCTAAGATGGTCCTTGCATTTGGCATAGACAAATGTGGTAGTGAATTGAGTTTGCAGCTCATTATGGGCAATTTCACCAGTAATTTGTTGTTCATCCTCCTCTAGTACTTTGCAATCCACATCCGAATTCCAAAATAACCATACTTTACCATTACAATTACTCATAGCCTGATTCATAGCAAGTTGCTGTTTAAAGGACTGAACTTGAGTACTGTCAGAGAAAGGTTCCAGGATAGATATGAGAGAAAAATGATGCATCTTCTTGAGCATTTTGAGTCTTTCCATAACACCTTGGGTGTTAATCCCCCTTACATTCCATATGAGAGTACTGATCATTGGGCTTATTTGGAAGTAAAGAGCCTGGTATTTGGTCTGCCTGCTGTGACAGCAATAGGATTTTGCCCTTGTTTGGTCTGGAACCTGTTATACTGCATACCTCTAGGAGATAGTTCTTGTTGACTTGATGCCTGGTGGATTTCCTCTTCTAGATCATTGGCATGATGAGGACTAAAGGCTTGAATCAACAGCTCACTAGTCTCATCATCATCATCCTGACCATGTAAGGATTGATTATCTATATCTAGTTCATCCTCAGAATTCTCCACTTCATATTCGTCAATAACTGGCACTGACTTGCATGCTTTAGCTCTGTCTGGAGGGTCCTTATGAGGGGGAGTAAGATACTGAGTTTGAAGTGGAGTGATATCCATACCCTGCAGATCATCCACCATAATAAACTTCTTGTAGTTGCTGTTCTGATTAGTCTGTTCCTCCTGCTGGTTCTGATCATTTCCTTGCTGTGCATTTAATTTTTTCCTGGCTGCTTCCCTCTTCTTTTTACTAGGTTTATTCTTGCTCTTTGGGGTGGTCCCTTGTTTGCTAGTACTAGCTTTGGATCCCATATCTTTCGCCATAGCTGCCCCTCTAGTATTTTGAGTCTCTCTTTTGCCAGCCTGTTGCTTGGATTTATTAATCTCGGATACTTGATTGGCCTGTGCATTATGTTTCTTCTGCCCTCTTTCAGTAATGTTACCCTGTTGTGCATCTGTGCATTTTGCATTCCCTGTCTGTTGTTGTTGCATTTTCTGTTGTTGTTGTATGTTAGGTTGTTGAGCAGTAGAGGTTGCAGAGGCTCTAAGGTCAGGACTATGGTCAGTGTGTACCCCCTCATGCAAAGCATGAGTCAAATTCCCCCTATTGGATACCCCTTCCTGCATGTTAGCATGTTTCTCCTGACTGCCCCCATCCATCCCTCCTACAACTTCATCATTGCATTCAATAGACACATTATTAGGGTGTATGGGGATTGGGAGCATTGAGTCAATACCTGTGTTCTTGCTATATTCCTTGTTGCCATTGTGTGCTACTTGATTTGTTTGGTTAGGGCCTGCTACAGGCCTGTTTTGTGTCTCTTGTGCTTGCACCCTTCCATTGTTGGTCTGTTCCTTCTTTTCTTCATGTTGAGTTTCCTGCATATTCAGATTAGTAAAGGAATTATGGTTAAGATTATTTGGTATCCCTGTTTGCTGAATTGGCACCCTTTTTTGTGGTGAAGTTGGTCTCCAAATTGTTTTTTGGACTCTTTCCTCCTGTTGCTTGTTGTGTTTCTTTTTTTGTGTTTGCCATTCCTCCTCCCTTTGCTGTCCAGCTTGCTTTTAGATGTTAGTCTCCTTGTTCCTTTGATTGTGCTCCTCTTCTTTTCCTTTTTCCCTGGCCTGGTTGTTTTCATTGCCCTTTTTCAATTGTTCCCCATTGTTTTTGTCCTTCTTTTCTGCCTCCAGCTCCTTCCTTTTTTTGAATTCCTCATCCCTTATTTTGAAATTACACTCATATACCATATGCCCTTGATGTTTGCAATATTCACAATATGGAGGGATACTTTCGTATTCAATGGTTTGCCACCTTCCTATGGTAAGGTCCTCTTCATCCAATCCAATCCATACATGCCTAGGTCTAGCCTTAGTTAGGTCCACCTGAACCTTTACCTTGGCCATGCTAGCTCGGGTTCTCTTAATGGACGCTGTGTCAAGATACAGAACCTTGCCTATAGGAGATAATAGAGGTGTTATAAACTCTTTTTTGAAACAGTGCCATGGTAAACCTGGGAGGAGTATCCATATGGGTACAATAGGTGTTTCTTCCTCCGGTGTGAAGTTAGGAGTCCAGGTCTGTATCCTCATGAGTTTCCCCTCAATAAGCATTCTTTGTTGTGTCCAAACTGTATTATAATCCAATTCATTTTCCAAATCAATAAATATGTGTCTTGCATTGTAGTGGGCTATGTTGGCCCCCCCAGTCAGTTGAGTTTGTAAAATGAAACTCTTCCGGATAAGTTCCATCTTTGGCATGGTACTACTAAATTTACCTATCAAAGTATATTTGCAATCCACAGCCAATTTTGTCATAAAGTCATCCATATCATAGATGATAGCAGGTAAGCCCTGTTTGGATGTGATTTTATGAGGAACTAGTTCGATAGGTTTTTCTTGTTGGGCTTGGTTATGTCTAAGTCTCGCAGCCATGGTTTGAACCACTGTATAGGGGGCTGGTTCACTGTTCTGTTCCTTTTTGGTTTGTGGAGGGTTGTTTGGCGTGGTTTCATCAGTGGATTGATTTGGATTATTGGTGTGCTGGCTTTTTTGGATCAGGGGAACATGCTTCTCAAAGTTATTGGAAATTTTTGGGAAGGCATTGTGATAGCTATTAGGATCAGACTACTCTCCTTGCTTATCAGGGCGAATTTGCATTAATGTTTCAGTCTCCTTACCTTGGTATTGTTCCTCCTTTTGCTGCGACTGAATGTCTCTCCTAACCTGTTCCTGCTCAATTATACTACCTCCCTATTGCCCCTTAGCAAACGAATGTACTTTATCTGCACTACTACTCTGAATTGCAGCAGTGTACTCAAGATTTCAATTAGTGAATTTACCTGATTGAGTCTCATTTTCGTTTAAGACATTGTCATGTGGCCTGGTTCTGCTTCTCTGCTGTACCTGCACCTGGTTAATATCAATATCATAACTCGAATTGATTTCCTTACCTGATCGTTGCTGTACCACTTTGCTGGGATTTGTATCAGCAGCTTGGACTCCAAATGAGAACTGGGAAGAACTCTCCACATCAATTACTTCGAAAGTTTTTTTCCTTGTACTCTCTAGTTGATCATTTTGACTCTGTCCTGTTCTTTGGTCATGTTCATTGCATTGTTCTCCATTTTTTGTTGCATTCATTCCCTGTGGAGATTGTGTTTGGTTGTTCGATTCCTCATGGTTGTGTGGGAGGTTCCCTTTGTGATTAGAATCATGACTATTTCCTTGTGTTCCACTTTCCGGCTGGTGATTGTGTGATTGTTGTGGTTGAAGATCACCCATTCTTGCTGGAGTTTCTTCTTGTACCTGTTCTTGATTTAGATTAATGGAAATATTCGTAATAGGAATCAGCTTACCCGTAGAATTGCTTCCTTGAACCATTTCGCCGACGAACTCCTTGTTTAGTTCGTCTCCATCACCGGAATCCTCACCGCCGGCGATTCGAGCATCCATTTTACTCGAGATTGCAGTGAGATGTACCTCTTCATCAGGGGAGTAATCCCCACTGCTCAAATCCCCACAAATTTGCTGGGACGATGCTCGAATTTGAAGGCGGCGCTCAGGCGATTCATTGGCGATTTGCCCAGAAATCGCGTCCTTAGATCTTGCGATTGGAATGATGGAATCAACTGATTTTTTAGTATGTTGTAGCTCTTGATTAGGAGAATCATCCCCATTAGCCAGCCTTTCATAAAACACATCATTAAGATCTGTAGAAATATTTTTGCGAAACCCGTCTAATTCCCTCTCTGAAATCGCGATGTTCATCGCTTCATTGATTTGCGAATTCACAGAGTTACTGATTGAATTAGAGGCGATTGTGGATGGGTTTTTTTAGTCTGGTCCAGGCGCTCCTGGTGGGGCTGGTCCGGCGGTCTGAAAGGTACCACCGGCGGCTCACGCGCCATTGAGGCTAGGGAACTAGCCGTTGGGCTGTGTAGCCTTGTGCAGAACTTAGAGAGAAATTCGCGAAGAGAGAGAATTTAGAAAGAGAAAAAATTTGAGAAATGAGGAAGCAATGGGGTTAAAGGTTTAGGGTTTTGGGTTTTGGGTTTTGGGTTTTGGGTCTCTGGTTAAATGTTTAGGGTTTTTTTTAAATGACCCTTGGAGGGGTCAGGGGCTTAAGCAATACTCCCAGGCCTTAACTTATAAAGCAAAAATTACAAGGAGGGGGACATAAGCCTAACCTCCGATCCTATGGTGGTTCAGTTATCGACCTTAATACAAGGTTAGTCAAATCATCCCCTTACAAAAAAAGGAGAAATTAAGAAACTAAGCACCTAAAAGAGAGGACTCCTCTCGATACAAAGAATCTAGGAATCATAAACTAGGGAGACTTTACCTTTACAAATTAGAAAGAAAACCTATACCCATTCAAAAAAGCTATAATTGTTTAAACTATAGCTAGGTTGAAAAGATAGTATCCAACCTCATGGGGGTTCTTTGATCCTCTAAATCTTCTTTCTCCTGAAGCTTTCCATTTCTAGCATGTCTAATTGATGGTTAGCTTTTGCTTTCTTTGGCGATTCTTGAATGTTGAAGTATAGTTGTGGGCTAGGGAACTTGTGACTGTGTTTTGCAAGAGAATCAGCCACAAAGTTGGCTTCTTTGTAGATATATTTACACCTGAATTCATGTGCCTGCCTGGTGAGTGCTTGGAGTCGTTGTACCTGCTTGCTAATGCTCCATGGAGGGTTCTGGTTTGATCTTGATCCAATCCACCAGAAGCTGTGACTCTACTTCCAAAAGGATATTCTTGTATCCTAATTCCAAAGATCCTGTTATCCCAAAAATAGCTGCTTCTAATTCGGCTTGGTTGTTAGGTCCCTCCCCCAAGGGAGTGGCAAATGCTAGTACCATTTCCCCTGTATGATCCCTTAGTATACCCCCTGCTCCTATTCTGCCTGGGTTGCTCAAGGCACTGCCGTCACTGTTGAGCTTCACCCACTGATCTGGAAGTTTGAGGGTTTAGGGTTTAGGGTTTTGTTTAGGGTTTAGATTTTAGGGTTTACAGTTTAGGGTTTAGAGTATAGGGCTTAGGGTTTATGGTTTAGAGTTTAGAGTTTAGGGTTTATGGTTTATGGCTTATGGTTTACGGTTTTAGGTTTATTGTTTAGGGTTTTCGGTTTAGGGTTTAGGTTTAGGGTTTAGGGTTTTAGGTTTAGGTTTAGGGTTTAGGCTTTAAGGGTTAAGATTTAGGGTTTATGGTTAGGATTAAAGGTTTAGGGTTTAGGGTTTAGAGTTTAGGGTTTATGGTTTAGGGTTTGGGGATTAGGGTTTACGCAGAGGAGCAGGTGAATTTTCCATCTGAATTAAGTTTCCACCCTGCTTGATCAGGGATTCCTTGCTGGTATTGAAAGTGAGAATCTAGGATGTTAGCTACCATATTGTGAGGGGCTTGTTGAATCACCATCTCCATATTCCATTGGCCCTCAATCAGGAAGTCTGCCACTTTACTGTTGTTGAACATGTTGCTGTTATTAGAGAAATTGGCTAAGGGGCCAACTCCTAGCCAATTGTCTCACCAGAAGGAGCAAGTTCCAGAATTGATTTTCCAGTGTATGTGCTCCTTAATCTTCAGTTTGTTAATCATTAAGTGTTTCCAGATTAGGGACTCACCAGTGTCCCATTTCTTGCTGATAGGATTGGATCTTTGACAATATTTAGCTCTCAAAAATTCCCCCCAAAGAGTGTTTTGATCTAAAAATCCACCACTGCTTATATTGAAATGCCATGCACACTTCTTGCAAATTTCTCATACCAATACCACCTTCCTCATAAGGAAAACTCAAATTCTTCCATGATAACCAATGATATTTTTTCCTTCCATTTTTCCATCCCCAGAAAAATCAGCCATAAGGCTTTGAATTTGTTTGATAACAGTAGAAGGGGGATATATAGAAGAAATTAAGTGAATGGAGAGGGATTGAAGCACATGCTTGACTAGGGTATTTCTCCCTCCATAGCTCAGAATTTTGGCCTTCCAACCTGTAATTCTGTTGATTACTTGTTGATAAGATGAGAAAAGTAAATGATTCTTGGCCTGCCAGTGTATAGTGGACATCCAAGGTAAGTAATAGGCCCTCGTTTTGCTTGAAACCTGTAAGCCTATTAATCCTATCCTTAGTGCTATTAAAGGCATTAGGATGGACCAAAAAATAGCTTTTATCTTTGTTCACTAACTGTCCAGAAGTCTCCTCATATATATTCAGAATATGCATAATTAGTTCAAGAGACATTTTTCCTTCCAGAGGTAAAAATGATAATGTCATCTGCAAAGCTAAGGTGATTAACTTGAGGGCCTCTCCTTTCCATAAAGAAACCATGATAGTCAGGATTGCTATGAAGTCTGTTCAATGATCTAGAAAGAACCTCAGCCCCTAAAATAAATAGGGCAGGTGATAATGGGTCACCCTGCTTCAGGCCTCTAGTAGATTGAAAGAAACCATATCTTTTCCCATTAACAATAAGTGAGTACCAATTATTTGCCATGATCCTCCACACCATATCAGTGAACACCTCATCAAAGCCTATTTTCCTTAAGACCAAACATGTATAAGACCAAGAAACCCTGTCATAGGCCTTTGCCATGTCCAATTTAATGACCATATTGCTCCCTATATTAGGCTTCTTAATCTGATGAATAATCTCTTGAGCTAGCATGATATTCTCTGATATGCTTCGACCTTTGACAAAGCCTGATTGATTAAGAGAAATCAGGTTGGATAGGATAGGACCCGGTCTCATGCTGAGGAGTTTAGAGATGATTTTGCTGGTGAAGTTACTAAGACTGATGGGCGTGAATTCAGAAAGCTTATTTGGATTGTTTACTTTAGGCAGCAACACAATACAAGAGTGGGAAAAATATTTGGGAATCATTTACCCACTGAAGAAGGCCAATATGACATCAAATAGGTCATGCTTAATAATCTGCCAGCACTTCTGGAAGAAATATCCATTCATACCATCTGGGCCTGCTGCAGAATTTGGGTTCATAGAAAAAATCACCTCTTTTAATTCCTCATTAGTAGGCATGACAGTTAGCATGGCATTGTGTTCTTGATTAAGCATTTTGGGAATACAGTCAAGGGGCTCCTCATTGATAAATTTATCCTCCCGTGTGAAAATATGCTGAAAGTGATCACGTGCTTCCTTTTCAATAATTTCATCTCCTTGTATCCACTCACCATCCTCTCTCAGAATTCTGTGTATGAATAATCTCCTCATTCTCCCTCTTATTAAGGAGTGAAAATACTTTGTGTTGCTATCACCCTCTTTAAACCATTGGAGTTGAGTATTTTGCTTCAAAATGGACTCTTCCAACTTCAAGAATCTGATGTAATCAGCATTGAGCTCATGTAGGGTAGTTCTATTCTCCTCTGTATTAGTTTGTATAAAGAGTTCTTCAGCAAGTTTAACTCTATTTTCATACTCGTTGACTTTAATAAAAATGTCACCAAATTCTCCCTTAGACCAAGCACTGAGAGTACAGGCCAGTCTTTTGATTTTCTGATGAAACCTCCACATGTTATTGCCCTCCAGTTCCCTATCCCAGCAAGCTTGAACAATATCTAGGAAATTAGGTTGGTCAGCCCAGTAGTTGAGAAACTTGAAATATTTAATGTGATCATCCCTTCTAGCATTCATTTCCATCAATAGAGGACAGTGGTCTGATCCTACTGAGGGAAGATGAATGATGGTGGCTTGAGGCATATATTCCAGCCAAGAATCATTTACCATAGCCCTGTCAAGTCTCTTCTACACCCTGTTGTGTATACCGCTGTTGTTGGACCATGTGAATTTCTGTCCACTAAAGCCAAGGTCCATCAGGCCACAAGCTTCAATCACTGCAATGAATTCCAGACTTTTTCTCATATTGTAAGGCACCCCTCCCAGCTTCTCATCAGTGGAGGTAATAACATTAAAGTCCCCCACAGTACACCAAGGGGAGTTGGTTTTAGTAGTAGCATGGTGCAACATTCTATCCCAGAGGGGTTTTCTAAGACGGTCCTTACATTTGGAATAGACAAAGGTATTGGTGAATTTGGTATGTAACTCATTATGAGCAATTTCACAGGTGATATGCTGCTCATCTTCCTCAATCACAATGCAGTCAACATCCAAATTCCAAAACAACCAGATCTTGCCGTTGCAATTACTCATAGCATTGTCCATGTCCAGTTGATGCTTCAAAGTCTGAACATGTATGATATCTGAGAATGGTTCCAAGATTGCCATAATAGAAATATGATGTATATTCTTAAGCATTTTAAGTCTTTCCATAACACCCTGGGTGTTAATCCCTCCTACATTCCAAATAAGTGTACTGATCATTGGGAGGAATTGGAGGTAAAGTGCCTGGTATTTGGTCTGCCTGCAATGACAGTGTTGATATCCTGATTCTTGAAATAGAATTTGTCATGATGAAAACCCCTTGGAGATAGACGTTAGTTGTTAGTCACTTGTTGGATTTCATCCTCTATGCTTTCATTTTTGTGAGGACTAAATGCTTTGATCAACACCTCACAAGTCTCATCATCATCATCAGGATCTTGTAAAGACTGGTTATCCACATCAACTTCATCCTCAAAATTATCTACAACATATTCATCAATAACTGGAACAGTGTTGGTTTGACATGTATTATGCCATTTATCAGGGGGAACATTAGGACGAGGAGTCATATACTGAGTCTGGAGGGGAGTAATATCCATTCCCTATTGATCATCTACTATAATAAACTTTTTGCATACTTCATCATTATTTTGTTCCCCTTGTTGCTCACTCTCTTGCTGTTTGTTTTGTCTCTGTTTTGTTACTTCTCTCTTTTTCTTGCTAGGTTTGTTTTTGCTCTTTGGAGTATTTCCTTGATTACTAGTAGTTGCTTTATTTCCCATATCTTTTTCCATTGCTCCCTTGTTTTGATTATTAACTGTTCTTTCCTCTGTTTGTTGTTTTTCCTTAGGGTTTTGAATTTATGATTTAGGATTTAGGGTTAAGGGTTTAGGGTTTAGGGTTTAGAGTTTGAATTTAGGGTTTAGGGTTGGAGTTTACAATTTAAGGTTTAGGGTTTAGGGTTTGGTTTTACGGTTTAACGTTTAGGTTTAGGGTAAGGGTTTAGGGTTTACGATTTAGGGTTTAGGATTTGAGGGTTTAGATTTAGGGTTTAGGGTTAGGGCTAGGGTTTAAGGTTTAGGTCTAGGGTTTAGGGTTTAAGGTTTATGATAAGTCTTAGGGTAAATTAGGGTTTAGTGTTTAGGGTTTAGGATTTCGAGTTTAAGGTTTAGGGTTTAGGGTTTAGGATTTAGGACTTAGTGTTTAGAGTGTGGATATATGGTTTAGGGATTAGGTGTATGGTTAGGTTTTATGGTTTAGTGTTTAGGGTTTAGTATTTAGGGTTAGGGTTTAGGGTTTAATGATACGATTCTCACGAGACAAACAATGATAATATGTAGAAATCGAAAAGACGAAAAGTAAAAGATAAATAATTAGACACACAAAGAGGAAATCAAAGGCAAACTATGGGTATATTAAACCCAAAGACCTCAATCAATTAATCTTACAATAGCACCTAACTCTTACGACTACCTCAGAGGAATCAATATCCCGAGCAACCGACGTTTCTAAACAAGCTTCAACAAAAGCTTTACCAATCTCTCAACACTCAACATGATTTTTCAGCTCTCAATATCAAAATAGTCTAAGTCTATAATGAACCCTAGCTAGCTATTTATAGGTTTAAGATAAAAGGGCCCAAAAGTGACCCGGAATGACAATGGGCAACCTGGGTCGGGTCGCCAAGGGGTTGGGCGATGCACAGACCTTGTTGGTGAGCTTCTCTGCTTGATCTTCAAACATGGTCACGTTCTGGAGCATTAGGTGAGCTGGGACCATCGCCTAAGCTTTTGGGGGATGCGCCAAATGGGCCCTACTCACCAAAAGTGCCTTTTTCTGCAATCTTCAAAGCATGAAAGTCCTTGCTTGTCATCAACACCATCTTGAGCACCTCCATCTTCATAAATAAACCTTGCATCCTTTGAAGGTCTTGAGCTTGGTTTCAAGTAAATGGGCTTGATGAAATCCGTATTGCATCATTTAGAGTTTTGATTTGGAGTAATGGGTTAGGGTTAGGTTTAAGGGTTTAGGGTTTAGGGTTTAGGTTTAACATTTAGAGTTTAGGATTTAGGATTTAGGGCTTAGGGTTTAGGGTTTAGGGTTTAGGGTTTAGGTTTAGTGTTTAAGATTTATGGTTAGGATTTAGGGTTTAGGGTTAAGGTTTAGTGTTTAGGGTTTAGGGTTTAGGGTTTAGGGTTTAGAGTTTGGATTTAATGTTTAGGGTTTAGAGTTTGGATTTAATGTTTAGGGTTTAGGTTTAAGGTTTAGGGTTTAGGATTTAGGGTTAAGGGTTTTATAGTTTAGGTTTAGGGTTTAGGATTTAGGGTTATGGTTTAGGGTTTATGTTTTAGGGTTTAGGGTTTAGGGTTTATGGTTAAAGGTTTAGGATTTAGGATTTAGGTTTTAGGTTTTGGGGTTTTTTTTAGTAGAACGACCCTTCAGGGGGTCAGGGGCTGAGCAACACCCCCAGGCCTTATCATATACAAAATTCAATTATACAAGGAGGGGGACATTGACCTTACCTCCAATCCTAAGGTGGGTCAAGAGTTAACCTACCTACTAAGGTTAGTGGACTCAACCCTATACAATGAGATGTAATATTAAACTAAGCACCTAGAGAGGACTCCTCTCTTAATACAAAGTTACTAATAATACATAAATAAGGGAGACTCTCCCTTACAAGGAGAGAAATTAAAACTAGGCCTAATCAAGAAGCTATATTTAACTATATAGCTTATTTGAAAAGAATGTATCACAAGAATCCAAATGCAATAAGTGTAGTAATAATATGCTTTCTACTTCTGCAAGTTGCACCTCTTGCTATAAGATAACCATTGTATATAGGTCCCTTAGTTGCAGAATTCCTTCTTTTGGAACTTGGTTTCGATTACCGAGTAGTAGATGGTTGAAAGTTATTTAAACAAGATAGCATGCATGCTGTTATACTGTATGCCTTAGTAGAATTTCCACCACCACCAGAATCTCCTGTTCCTAATCAAACAACCAAACTAAGTTAATAATTAAGCTAAAGATAGAAACAGAAAATCGAGGGAGTGTTTTTTTTAAAAAAATATCAATCAAAGAGGAAATTTAATCCTTCGCAGTTTTTTCCTTCTGAAACTTTGAATTCCCATTTTCTCCAGAATATAACTTCCTCTAACTGCTTTTGGTAACTGGTTGGGGGTGTAATAATGTTGGATGATATCATGCTGGTGACTTTGTTTGGACAATTATTCTGTTGTACTGTTGTCTTCTCTGTATGTATGAACACAGTGAACATAAGCACGTTGTTTAGCAATGTCTTGTAGTTCCTACACAAACCTGTTAAGCCTCCAAGGAGGATCAGAAATCTACAAAAACCATTTGGTTAGTAATTCAGAATCCACTTCTAACATGATGTTTTGACACCCATGTTAAATGCACCAATTGAGTCCATAACTAGCAGCCTGTACCTCTGCCTGATTATTGGACCCTTCACCCAATGGTATAGCAAATGCATAAACAATAGTACCATTGGAATCCCTCAGAATACCACCACCTCCAATTTTCCCCGGATTATTCAAAGCACTACCATCCGTATTCAGTTTATAAGTAGAATTAGGAGGAGGTATCCACCTTACTGAGAGGACACGAACCTCATGTTTACCATGTTCTACCATAGATACAACATCTGACCACTGAACTGGCCACTTAATAAAAGGAAATATAGTTCTAAGTATCTGAAACATATCTTTAATAATCAAATATTTAACCCTGCTAATACTAGAAGTCTTGCCCCCATACTTAGTTGAACACCTATTCTTCCATAGATTCCAACATATAACTATAGGAAGAGTCTGAATAATAGTCTTATGAGCTTTATTTTTAACATGACTACCACGCCAATTTAAGAGATAGCTACTCAGGGATGTCTGTTGTACATTAACACCCAAAGAACTTGAAAAAAATTTCCATATGTGTGCTGCAAAATGCCCTTGTATGAATATATGATCCATTTCATCCCATCCTTGCTGATAACAACAAGAACATCTCACAGGTTCCACTCCAAAGGTCCCTAGTTTCTCATTAGTTGGAAGTTTTTTCCTCAAGGCCCTCCAAAGTAGAAAAGACATTTTGAAAGGAATATGTATATGCCAAATTTGAGAATTAAGATCTATAATGTTCTTATTTCTGCAAATTTCCCAGCTTGATGTACATGTGAATTTTCTTGATTCAGTATGTTTCTAGACAGCAATGTCTGGAACTCCCTACACAAAATGAAAATCAGTATTTAAAATATAAGGAATAAGAAGAGGTGGACCTTGTTGCCTCAGTTTCCTTTCATTCCATTTTCCATTAGTTAGATGGTGTGCAATGGTAGCATTGTTGAGACTTGATACAACAGTAGTATAATGAGCTAGAGCTCCTACTCCCAACCAATCATCCCACCAAAATGAGCAACTGCCTGACTTGATTGTCCAACCTATATGCTCTTCTACTTTAAGTTTGTTCCTCATCATGTACTTCCACATCAAAGACTGTCCATTGTCCACTTTTTTTGCAACTGGATGAGCTCTTTGACAATATTTGGATTTGAGAAATTGACTCCATAAAAAGGTTTTTGATCTCAAAGTCCACCATTGTTTGTATTGCAAAGCAGTGCATATATCAGTGAGTCTTCTCATCCCCACCCCTCCTTCTGGACAAGGTAAACTCATAGTGTACAGAGAAGCCCAATGATATTTCCTTTTATCCTGGTCCCTTCCTCAGAAGAAGTCATCAATAATGGCCTCTATGTATTTGATAGTTGTGTTTGAAGGAGAAATTGTAGCCATAGTATGTTAGGTATAGATTGGACAGCATGTTTGATCAATGTAATCCTACCCCCAAAACTAAGAATCCTTGCCTGCCATCCACAAACCTTTTTGGAGACCTTCTCAACTAAATGAGAGTAATAAATGATCATTTGTCTACCAATATATAGAGGACATCCTAAATAAGTAATTGGACTACATTTCTGGGAAAAATTTGTACAATCCTAAATAGTATTGATAATATCATGTGATGTAGTATCTGGAACCATAAAGTGACTCTTAGATCTGTTAATAAGTTGACCAGATGTATGCTCATACTCCCCCAAAGTGTCCATAATTAGTTTCAAAGAGTGTCTGTCAGTAGATGCAAATATAATTACATCATCTGCAAAACTTAGATGATTGATCTGTGGTCCCTTGAGTTCCATAAAGAAACCTTTATATCTTGGAATCTGATGTAAAGAATTAAGCATCTTTGTTAATACCTCAGCTCCTAAAATAAATAGGGCAGGGGATAAAGGATCACCTTGCTTAAGTCCTCTAGTAGAATGAAAGAAACCTTGTCTGTGGCCATTAATTATAATAGAATACCAATTGTTACTCATTATTCTCCAAACTAAATCAATAAATAGTTCCCCAAAACCAAATCTCCTTAAAACCAAACATGTAAATGACAAAGACACTCTATCATATGCCTTGGCCATATCAAGTTTGATAACCACATTACTTCCTATTTGGGGTTTTTTAATACCATGAGTAATCTCTTGTGCTAGCATGATACTTTCAGTTATACTTCTGCCTCTCACAAACCCTGACTGATTCTCTGATAACAATAGAGGTAAGACAGTAGCCAATCTCATGCTCAACACTTTGGAAATAATCTTATTTGTAAAATTACTAAGGCTGATGGGTCTGAGTTCTGTGAATCTGGAAGGCTGCTCAGTTTTAGGAATTAAAACCAAACAGGCATGAGACATGAACTTAGGCATAATAGGACCACAGAAGAATGATTGTACAGCAGCCAAAAGATCTTCTTTAATGATATTCCAACAAACCTGATAAAATTTGCCCCCAAAGCCATCAGGACCTGCTGCTTAATATGGATTCATAGCAAACACAACCTGTCTGAGTTCATCTATAATTAGGTATTGCTTGCAACATCTCATTCTGATCAGGAGTAATTATAATAGGAATATATTGAAGGATTCTTTCATCTATCTTGTCATTTTGTCCAGCAAATTGGTGCGGATAGTAATCACAAGCTTCTTGAGCAATTTGTTCCTCACCCTGTATCCATACCTCATTTTCAATACAAATCTTATGAAGAAAGAGCCTCCTTCTCCGACCTCTCATCAAAGCATGAAAGTATTTGGTATTGGCATCTCCTTCTTGAATTAGGGTTTAGGGTTTAGGATTTACGGTTAGGATTTAGGGCTTAGTGTGTGGATTTAGGGTTAAGGTTTAGGGTTAGGGTTTAGGGTTTAGGGTTTGGGGTTTAATGTTTAGGATTTAGGGTTTTAGTGTTTATGTTTATGGTTTAGGGTTTAGGGCTTGGGGTTTGGGCTTATGGTTTAGTGTTTAGGGTTTAGGGTTTTGGGTTCAGGGTTAGGGTTTAGGGTTTTGGGTTTAGCATTTGGGTTTAGGGTGTAGGGTTTGGGTTTTGGGTTTCGGGTTGTAGGTTTAGGACTCATGATTTTGGGTTTTAGGTTGTAGGTATAGGGTTTAGTGTTTTATGTTTTGGGTTGTTGGTTTAGGGTTTAGGGTTTTGGGTTTTGGGTTTTGGGTTTTGGGTTTAGGGTTTAGGGTTTAGGGTAGGGTTTATGGATAAGGGTTTAGGGTTTAGGGTTTAGGTTATAGGGTTTAGGGTTTAGAGTTTGGATTTAGGGTTTAGGGTTTTTTTTTGTTGTTTTTTTTTTTTTTTTAATTTTAATGACCCTTGAATGGGTCAGGGGCTTAGCAACACTTCCATGCCTTAGCATAGATAAAAAAGGAAATTACAAGGAGGGGGGCATGAACCTAACCTCTAATCCTATGGTGGTTCAGTAATGAACCTTCCTAAAAGGTTAATCGACTCATCCCCTTACAAAAAAGATAATCCAAGAAACTAAGCACCTAAGAGAGTCATCTTCATACAAAGAATGTAGGAATCGTAAATAAGGGTGACTCTCCCCTTATATCTGAAATGACCCAAAAAGTTCTTAAAAATGTGCTTCGAAGTTACCGGAAACTTGTTTAGCTATATAAAAAAAAAATCCGTTTCGTTTTTCAAAAATCCGACTTCATATTCTTGTTTAGGGGGTCAAATTGAGTGGGAAATGGGTCTAACCCAAATTTTAGAGCAACCGTATCAAAATCCGAAATTTCCAAGTGAAGCCTTTTTCGAGGGTCTACTTTGGAGGGTCATATCTCCTAGCGCACAAATTATTGGGTGGCCAATAACATATCCATGGAAAGCCCTTTGAGTTAGCTACCTAACGCACTTCGTTTCACCTCATTCGGAGTTCGGACGAAGAAGTTATGCACATTTTCGTAAAATCTGTCCGGCAGGAAAGGCAATTTCCAGTGAGCGTTTTTACTGTTCACCCGCCTCATTATTTTTTCTAAGTGTTGGACCATTTTTCCAAAGGGCATATGTTATTTCCTATATACCATTAGTTCAATTCCCATCTCTTAAACATTTCCCAAAACACCTCTCCCATACTTAGACACATTTTCTCTCAAGTTCTCTCAAGAACCCTAATCCAAAACCTTCCTCAAGATTGAAGAGACTCTTGCTCCAAGTTCCAAGCTTCCATTGAAGACACTCTCAAGACCTTCATAAAAACTCAAGGTACGTGGTGTTGAACTCATGGGTCCTTCCACCCATAGTGCCTAGACACTATTCTACTCACTAATTCATGGTTTAAGTTAAGATTCATAAATTAGTCTTGTTCTTTGTAATAATTTCCTACACATTGAATTTTAAACATGAAAAGTGATTGTTTTGAGCATGTTGTGACTCTAGAACTTGAACCTAAATTTGGAATGGATGTGGAGATTTTCATGTGGTATTGTGGTGTTAAAAAGGTGTTGTTGTAGGTTGTTCACTGGTTTGGCTGCATAATTACTACCCTATTTTCCATGCTCTTTGATTCCATTACATGCCTTCAAGGTGTTTGACAAAATGTCCAACTATGGAGAATTGATGAATCGATGCTTTAAAGTTTGAGTTATGAGATGTATGGAAATCCAGAGATGTGTTGATGACAAACTAAACTTGTGTATATGTTCATTCCATACGTGAGATTGCATTAGAGCCTAATGGGAATTTGCTATATAAAGTGTTGCATGACCATGCCCGGTCCGGGGGAAAAGAACCGGACAACCATTGAGAGGTTTATATCTCACCACCTAGGATGCTTGGGGTGTGACCAACATCAACCATGTGAGAGGTTTATATCTCACCACCTAGGATGCTTGGGGTGTGACCAACATCAACCATGTGAGAGGTTTATATCTCACCACCTAGGATGCTTGGGGTGTGACCAACATCAACCATGTGAGGGGTTTATACCTTGCCACCAGGGTGTCCGGGTGTGAACGGCATCCCCCATCCTAAGTTGGGGTTATAGATTGGTTGGATCATGCATACACATATGATATCTACTATTAGTATATTTACTTAAATATGTTTTGACTTCACTTTGATCATGCATCCTCATATTGTTATTCATAATGCCTATGAAACTATTTCTTGTATTTCGATTGTGTCCTTATCTATTGTTGTATTGCACCCCGCATACTTAGTACATTCCAAGTACTAACGCATATTTTGCCTACATGATGTCACCATGTAGGGACCGGAACTACTCTTGATCCTTCTCTCCGTTCACGTGGCTAGTACGGTGCTTATCCGAGTTGTTGGTGAGTCCTCAATGATTCGAGGGCTATGTTATGTTTCCTACTCCTATGTTTTGAGACTTTAGCTTGCAATTGTATTTTGACTATGAGGGGAGCCGGTAGTATGTCATGGCCCCGTCCTATATATGTATGTAGAGGTGTGCGTTGGACAAGTATTTTGTAAATGAGCTTGACACTTGTTCTATGATGTCATTTTGAAATGGTTTGCCCTTAGTCCCTATTTCCCGTTAATTAATGTTGAATGTACTTCCGTGACCGATGAAGTGTGATGACAAGTTTGAGAGGCTTGTTTGGGGTTCCTTCGGGTTCCTCATTCGCCATGTCACGTCTAGGCCCTAGGCTTGGGTCGTGACAATATCAACAAAAGAGTAAATCTATACCTATTCAAAAGAGCTATAATATTAAACAATAGCTATGTTGAAAAGGCAGTCCAACCTTCAAGGTGGTTCTTTTATCTTCTTGATTTTCCTTCTCCTGAAACTTGCCATCTCAAGCATGTCTAGTTGGTAATATGCTCTTGCTTCTTTTGGTAATTGTTGGTTGCTGTAATATATTTGTGGACTTGTGATTTTGTGGCTGTGTTTTGATAGGGAATCAACAACACAGTTAGCTTCTCTAAATATATGTGTGCATCTAAAGTTGCAGGTCTATCTGACGATATCTTGAAGATGTTGTACTTGTGTGTTGATGCTCCATGGCGACTTGGCTTTGAGAGTGATCCAGTCGATCAGTAGCTGCGAGTCCACCTCCAAAATGGCACTCTCGTATCCTAGTTGAATTAGCCAGGTCAGGCCAAATATGGCAGCTCCAATCTCAGTTTGGTTGTTGGTACCTTCCCCCAACGGAGCAGCAAATGCTAGTAAAAGTTCTCCAGTTTGACCCCTTATTATACCCCCTGCTCCAATTTTGCCTGGATTACATAAGGCACTGCCATCTGTATTGATTTTGACCCATTGATCTGGAGGTTTTATCCATTTGACAAGAGTCATTTTGGTTTCATGAATGTGTTTCTCCCCAATTGAAATAGTTGCTTTCAGTTAGAAGACCATTTAATTTGAGGGAAATTTGTAGTCATGAGTTTGTAGTTGTCCTTGTATATTGCGTATTTGACTCTATTAACATTGGACGACTTGCCTCCATACTTACTAGCACATCAATTCTACCATAGGTTCCAACAAATGAATGTTGGTGTGGCTTGCAATAACAGCCTATGTGATTCATTGTTACTCTTAGATGTCCACCATTGCATGATGAGCTGTGGAATGGAACTGTGATCTGTGCAGATTCCTGTTGTTGCTGCAAAACTTCTCCACACATAGGTTGCAACTTGTCCATTGTTGAATGTGTGTTCTATAGTATCTAGACCTGACCTGTTACAACAACAAAAACAGTTTGCTGGATCAATGCCAAAGCTGGTTAGTTTCTTGTTAGTTGGAAGCTTACCACGTAAATTTCTCCACAAAAGAAAAGAGCTTTTAAAAGGGATACTATTATGCCAATTGAATGAATTGAACATGGTCTTGGTCCTCTTCTTCTTGATTTCATTCCATGCAGATGAGCAACTGAAGTTTCCATCCGTGTTTGGTTTCCAGATTGCTTGGTCTGGTAGTTCTTGCTGGATATGGAGCTCTGTGGCAAGGATGTTAGCTAATTGACTTCTAGGTGCATGTTGAATAAGCATGTTCCAGTCCCAGTTTCCTTCATGCCAATATTCTGCCACCGTGGTATTGTTGAGTCTATGACTAGCCTCAAAAAAATGAGCAAGGGGTCCGACACCAAGCCAATTGTCCCACCAAAAGGAGCAATTGCCAGAATTGAGCTTCCAATGAATGTGTTTTTCAATTTTCTGTTTGTTGTGCATAAGATGTTTCCAAGTCAAGGATTCTCTTGTATCCCATTTCTTGCTAATTGGATTAGACCTTTGGCAATATTTGGCTCTCAAAAAATCTCCCCAAAGAATGTGTTTGGATTTAAAGTTCCACCATTGCTTATATTGAAAGGCGATGCATACATCCTTGAGATTCCTCATACCAACTCCCCCCTCATCATAAGGAAAACTTAGATTTTTCCAAGACGCCCAATGATATTTCTTCTTTTCATTCCTCCATCCCCAGAAAAAATCAGCTATGATGCTTTGTATCTGCTTGAGGACAGTAGCTGGAGGAGTCACTGCTTATAGGAGGTGTATAGGTAAGGACTGCAACACATGCTTGATCAGTATTGCTCTACCACCATAGCTTAATAATCTAGTTTGCCAACCTGTGATTCTGCACAAAAACTTGTTAATAAGATCAGAAAAATAAATAATTCTTGGTCTACCAACAAATAAGGGGCAACCAAGGTAGGTGATGGGTCCTTCTTTTTGCTTGAAACCAGTGATTCTCTTGATTTTGTCTCTTGTACTGCTGAAGGCACAAGAATGAATCATAAAGTGACTCTTGTCTGTGTTAACAAACTGGCCTGATGTCTCCTCAGAGGAACTCAGAGTCTACATGATGAGCTTCAAGGTTTTCTGTCTTCCGGAAGTGAATAGAATAATGTCGTCTGCAAAGCTTAAATGGTTCACTTGGGGGCCTCTGGGTTCCATGAAGAAACCATGATATTCAGGGTTGTTGTGAAGCCTGTTCAATGATCTAGAGAGGACCTCTGCACCTAAAATAAATAGGGCCGAAGATAAAGGATTACCTTGCTTGAGGCCTCTAGTGGACTGAAAGAAACCATGTCTTTTGCCATTGACAATAATCGAGTACCAATTGTTAGCCATGATCCTCCACACCATATCAATAAAAACTTCCTCAAAACCCATTTTTCTCAGCACCAAGCAAATATATGACCAAGAAACCCTATCATAGGCTTTGGCCATATCTAACTTGATAATAACATTGCTCCCAATGTTGGGTTTCTTAATCTGGTGAATAATCTCTTGGGCCAGCATTATGTTTTCACAAATACTTCTCCCTTTGACAAAGCTAGATTGATTGAGAGAAACCAAATTAGGTAGCATAGGACCTAATCTAGAACTTACTAGTTTAGAAATAATTTTACTAGTGAAGTTGCTTAAACTGATTAGCCTGAATTCAATGAGTTTATTGGGGTTGCTCACCTTAGGGAGAAGTACAATACAAGTGTGAGAAAAATATTTGGGAATCATTTGGCCACAAAAGAATGCTTGAATGACTCCAAGGAGATCATATTTGATAATAGGCCAGCATTTTTGAAAAAAATAACCATTCATCCCATCCGGACTAGCTGCAGAATTAGGATTCATAGAGAACACCACATCTTTCAATTCTGTCAGGGTAGGCATGGTAGTGAGGCTCTCATTCTGATCTTGATCCTGATTGACCATCCTAGGAATACATTCCAAGGCCTCCTCATTGATGAACTTACTGTCCCCTGTAAAGATATTCTGGAAATGATCACAGGCAGCCTTAGCAATGTTATCTTCTCCCTGCAGCCACTCCCCATCATCTCCAATAAGTTTATGAATGAACAATCTTCTTCTTCTCCTTCTTATTAGAGAATGGAAGTATTTAGTGTTAGCATCCCCCTCCTTGAACCATTGAAGTTGAGATTTTTGTTTAAAGATGGAATCCTCTAACTTCAAGAACTTGATATATTTTGCATTCAGTTCATGAAGGGTTGTCCTGTTGGTCTCCTTTTGATCATTAATGAGGTTCTCCTCTGCGTTTCTAACCTTCTCCTCATACTCCCTGACTTTGCCAAAAATATCACCAAATTCCTTCCTGGACCAAGAGCTAAGGGTATTGGACAGCCTTTTCAACTTCTGATGAAATTTCCACATATTGTTACCCTCTATGTTCCTTTGCCAGCAAGTTTTGACAATGTCAAGGAATTTATTATGATCAGCCCAGCAGTTAAGGAATTTAAAGTATTTGATGTGCTCCTCTTCATTTGCATTCAGCTCCAACAGTAGAGGACAGTGATCATACCCTACAGAAGGTAAGTGAGTGATAGTAGTTTGGGGCATTTTTTCTAACCAAGCATCATTAACTAAGGCTTTATCCAGTCTTTTCCAAATTTTGTGTTGTATACCCCTCTTATTGGACCAGGTAAATTTATGTCCACTGAAGCCTAAATCCATAAGGCCACAAGCCTTAATTACAACAATGAATTCAAGACTCTTTCTCATGTTGTATGGAACCCCTCCTAGTTTCTCTTCAATAGAAGTAATAACATTATAGTCACCCACAGAGCACCAAGGTTTGTTAGTTTCTGCAGCTTGGTGGTCTTTACACTTGGCATACACAAAGGTGATGGTGAATTGGTTTTGCAGTTCAATGTGGCCAAGGTCACAGGTAATGTGTTGTTCATCCTCCTCTACTATAACACAATCAATGTCCCTATTCCAGATAGGCCAAATTTTGCCATTGCAATTACTCACAGCATGATCCATAGTTAGTTGGTGTTAAAAATTTTGAACTTGAGTAGTATCTGAAAAGGGTTCAAGGATAGCAATAATAGATAGTTGATACATCTTCTTGAGCATTTTGATTCTTTCAAGTACCCCTTGGGTGTTGATACCTCTTACATTCCAGATAATTTTACTAATCATTGAGATGATCTGGAAGTAAAAAGCCTAGTGTTTGGTCTGCCGGCAGTGACAGTGTTGATGTCTTGATTTTTAAACTGGAATCTATCATGGTGTATCCCTCTGGGTGATAGTCCCTGATTTTTAGCCACCTGTTGAATCTCATCTTCAAAGCCTTTATCAGGATGGGGACTAAAAGCTCTAATCAGTAACTCACTAGTGTCATCATCCTCATCAAGGTCCTTGAGAGATGATTGTCCACATCAAGTTCATCCTCTGAATTGTCAATAGCATATTCATCTATTAGAGGACCTTTGTTCATTTGACACATTTCAGTCCTTTTATCAGGAGGCTCATTAAGAGGGGTGTTCATGTATTGGGCCTGTAGAGGAGTAATATCCATGCCCTGTTGATCATCAACCATAATAAATTTCTTACAAACCTCCCCATTCCTTTGTTGTTCCCCCTGCTGGACACTCTCCTGTTTTAAATTCTCTCTTTTTTGCTGCTTCCCTCTTTTTTTTGCTGGGTTTGTTCTTGCTTTTGGGAGTGTTCTCATGGTTGCTAGTACTTGCATTGTTTCCCATATCTTTTGCCATGGCTCCCTTTTTTTGTTTACGTGTAGTTCTTTCCACTGCTTGCTGTTTTCCCCTGTTATTCTGAGTTGTATCCTGGTTCCTTACCCCTGCCTGTTCTTGTTGCTGTACTTGTTGCTGATTAGGACTGTGTTAGTGGTCTGTAGTAGTAGCAGGAGTTCTAGGATCAGGACTATGGTTAAAGTGTGTACCCTCATGCAGAACATGAGACAAGTTCCCCCCTTTTGTTACCCCTTCCTGCATGCTAGTTTGTTTCTCCTAATATCCCTCATCCAACCCTCCTTGCACTTCAACAACACCATCAAGATATGCAATATTAGGGTTTGTGGGTTTTGGGAGCATTGAGTCAATACATGTGCTCTTGTTCTTTGCTTTTTGTTCTGTTTGCTTGGTTTGTGGTTTTTGGTTATGGTCTGCCTTAGACCTGTTTTGTGCTCCTTGTGTTGTTGTCCCTTCATTTTTGCTATGCTCCGGGATAACTTCAATTTGTTGTCCCTTCATGGTAAGGTTAGTAAAATAATTATGATTAGAAATGTTCATTGTACCTGTTTGTTGAGCTATGATTTGTGGTTGTTCTTCTATCAGTTTGTTCTGTGGAGAAGTTGGTCTCCACACTGTCTTCTATATTCTCTCATCCTGAGGTTTGTTGTTTCTTCTTCTTGATACTTGTCATTCTTCTTCCTTATGTTGCTCATGTTGCTACCGATTGTTTCCTTCCTTTGTGTTGTGGTGTTGTTGCTGCTCCTGTTCCTTTGTTATAGTGTGCCTGTGGTCATTTCCTTGTTGCCCCTTTACACCTTTATTCAGGTTTTTCATTTCTGCTCCTAACTCCTTCCTTCTCTTAAAATCCTCATCCCTTATTTTGAAGTTACAATTGCCTACCATATGGCCTTGATGTTTGCAGTAAGCACAGTAAGGGGGAGTATTTTCATATTCAATAGGTTGCCATCTCCCTATAGTAAGGTCTTCATCATCCAAACCAATCCACACATGTCTAGGTCTATCCTTTGTGAGGTCCACTTGGACTTTCACCTTAGCCATACTAGCTCTAGTTCTTTTGATGGAGGTTGTATCTAAATATAGAACTTTGCCTTCAGACTCCAATAAAGGTGTGATGAATTCCTTCTTGAAGCAATGCCATGGTAATCCTGGCAGCAATACCCATATAGGAACAATGGGTGTTTCTTCTTCAGGTGTAAAATTAGGAGTCCAGGCTTGTATTCTCATGAGTTTGCCCTCAATTTTCATTCTTTGTTGAGTCCATACAGTGTTATAATCCAATTCATTCTCCAAATCAATGAACACGTGCCTAGCATTATAATGAGAATTATTGACCCCCCCCCCCCCATTCAGTTGAGTTTGTAGGATAAAACTTTTCCTGATGAGTTCTATTTTTGGCATAGTGGTACTAAATTTACCTATGAGAGTGTATTTACCGTCCACAATCAATTTGTTCATAAAGTCATTCATATCATAAATCACAGCAGGCTGACCCTGTTTAGTATTGTGTCTGGGAGGGACCAACTCTATAGAGGTTGCATGGATTTGCCTACGTCTAGCAGCCAATGTTTATACCACTGTATAGGGAGTAGGTTTTGTATTTTGGTCCTGTTTGATTTTTGGATTCTCGTTAAGATTGGTGTGGTTTTTAGGTTGGTTGGGATGACCAGTTTGTTGAGCCTTCTGATTGGAGTTGGTAGGTCGATCAAAGTTGCTGAAGATTTTAGGGAATTCCTTATGATATTCAAAATTCCCTCCCTGCTTGGATAGTTGAGACTGACCTATATTTTTCCCACTACTTTGATTTCGATCAACCTACTGATAGGATGCATTGTCTCCTTTGTCCTGTTCCTGCTCATTCAGCATAACAATTTTTTTTCCTTTGCATTGATATTCACATGATCATCACTACAACTCAGACTAACAGCATTACTACGAGGTGTAGAGTGAGAAGACTTACCTGCTTGAGTGCCCTCTCCATTCTGACTTTTACTTTGGGAATTGGTATCTCCTGTCTGCTGCTCCTGTAATTGATCATGATCAGCTTCATTAGTAGAATTAAGAGCCTTACCTGATCTTTGTTGCCCTTCATGGCATGGTAGTGTATCCATTGGTTTAATTCCAAATGAGAAGTGTGATGAACTCTCAACTTCAATCACTTCCAAAGTTGTAGATTTTGTATTTTCATGTTGATCATTTTGGTCTTGACCCCTTCTTGCATCTCTTTGCTTTGATTCATCTCCATTTTTTGTTGCTCCATTGATTGTTGGTCCTGTTCTTGGTCATTAGGGCATGCGTAATCTTGGGAGTATGTCCCCTGTTGTGCTGCTTCAGTTCTGCAATTGAGTTCTTCTAACTCAACGTATTGATTGATTGTAGGGGTACCTACTCTTGCTTGAAGTTTCTCCTGGCTGTGTTCGTGAGCTATATTGATGGATATATTGGTAAGGTGGACCTCCTCGTCCCTAGAATACTTTCCCCTAGCAGCGCCGCCTTCATCTTGCAATTTTTTGGCTGCTTGCTCACCGGAATTCATGTCGCCGATGATTGGACCATCCATTTTACTTGAGATTGCAGTGAAATGTACCTCTTCACCTGGTGAGTAAACCCCAGTGTTCAAATCGTCGTGAAATTGGTGGGAGGTTTGACGAATTTGAAGGCGCAGGTCTAACAATTTTTTGGTAATATTCCAGAATTCGCCTCATCAGATCTATCAAATGGCACGATGGAATCACTCAATTTTTTAGTATGTTGTTGCCCTTGATTAGCAGAATCATCCCCTCTAAACAACTTTCTATTATTCATCTTCTTGCGATCTGGGGAAATAAGTTTTTGAATCCCGTCCAGCTCCCTTTCAGAATTCGCGATATGCATTGCTTCATTGTTTTGTAAATTCGTAGAGTTTTAGGATGAATTAGATAAAGATTCTTGGTGGGTTTTGTTCGTCTCCTCCGAGCACCTCAGATGGCTTTGGTCCGGCGGCCTGGAGAGGCTCACCGGCGGCGCACGTGCCATTCCAGCTAGTGAACTAGCCGTTGGACTGTAGCAGTTGTGCAGATTTTGAGAGAGTTCCAATTAGAGAGGGAAAGTAGAGAGAGAAAAAAAATTGGAAATGGGGAAGCGATTGGGTTTAGGGTTTAGGGTTGGGTTTTAGGGTTTTGGGTTTAGGGTTTAACATTTAGAGTTTAGGATTTAGGGTTTAACATTTTGAGTTTAGGAGTTAGGGTTTATGATGTAGGATTAAGGTTCAGGATTTAAGGTTAGGGTTTAGGATTTAGGGTTTTGGGTTTAGAATTTTGGATTTAGGGTTTAGGGTTTAGGGTTTAGAGTTTTGATTTAGGGTTTAGGGTTTGGGGTTTAGGTTTAGGATTAGGTTTTAGGGTTTGCAGTTTAGTTTATATGCTATAGAGTTTAGGGTTTTGGGTTTAACATTTAGAGTTTGAGATTTAGAGTTTAGGGTTAAGGGTTTAGGGTTTAGGGTTTAGGTTTAGGGTTTAGGATATAGCGTTTAGGGTTTTAGGGTTTAGGTATAGGGTTTAGGATTTAGGGTGTAGGGTTAGTATTTAAGGTTTAGGTTTTAAGTTAAGGGTTTAGGGTTTAGGGTTTTGAGTTTAGGATTTAGGGTTTAGAGTTTAGGGTTTAGGGTTTATGATTAAGGGTTTAGGGTTTTGGTTTTATGGTTTAGGTTTTAGGGTTTAGGGTTTAGTGTTAAGGGTTTAGGATTTACAGTTAGTGATTAGGATAAGGGTTTAGGGTTTAGGGTTTATGATTTAGAGTTTAGGGTTTATGGTTAAGTGTTAAGGGTTTAGGGTTTAGGATTTATTCTTTAGGGTTTAGGATTCTGGGTTGTAGGTTTAGGGTATAGGGTTTTGGGTTTAGGGTTTAGGGTTTTGTGTTGAGGGTTCATGGTTTAGGTTTAGGGTATATGGTTTAGGGTTTATGGTTTAGGTTTAGGGTTTAGGGTTTACAGTTTAAGGTTTATGGTTTATGGTTTAAGGTTTAAGATTTAGGATTGAAGGTTTAGGGTTTAGGTTTTAGGGTTTAGGGCTTAGGGTTTAGAGTTTTGGGTTTATGGTTTAGTATTTTGGGTTTAGAGTTTAGAGTTTATGGTTTATGGTTTAGGGTTTGGGGTATAGGGTTTAGGGTTTAGTTTTTAAGTTTTCGAATTTAGGGTTTCGGGTTATAGGTTCAGGGTTTAGGGTTTTGGTGTTTGGGTTTAGGATTTAGAGTTTAAGGTTTAGGTTTTAGGGTTTCGGGAGGTTTAGGGTTTAGGGGTTAGAGTTTAGGGTTTAGAGTTTAGGAATTAGGATTTAGGATACAGGGTGTAGGTTTAGGGTTTAGTGTTCAGGATTTAGGGTTTAGGGTTTAAGGTTTAGAGTTTATGGTTTATGGTTAATGGATTAGGGTTTAGGGTTCGGGTTCGGGTTTAGGGTTTAAGGCTTAGGTTTTAGGGTTAGGGCTTAGGGATTATGGTTTAGGGTTTAGGGTTTAGGGTTTTGGGTTTAGGGTTTAGGGTTTAGGGTTAGGATTTAAGGTTTAGGGTTTAAGGTTTAGCGTTTAGGGTTTAGGGTTAGGGTTTAGGGTTAGGATTTAGGGTTTAGGGTTTAAGGTTTAGCGTTTAAGGTTTAGGGTTAGGGTTAGGATTTTGATTTTAGGGTTTAGGGTTTAGGGTTTAAGGTTTAGGGTTTCGGGTTTATGGTTTAGAGTTTGGATTTAGGGTTTAGGGTTTAGGGTTTAGGGTTTAAGGTTTAGGGTTTCAGGTTTATGGTTTAGAGTTCGGATTTAGGGTTAGGGTTTAGGGTTTAGGGTTTAGGGTTTAGGGTTTAGGGTTTAGAGTTTAGGGTTTATAGTTAAGGGTTTAGGGTTTAAGGATTAGGTTTAGTTTTCATGGTTTATTCTTTTAAATCTAGGGTTTAGGTTTATGGGTTTTGGGTTTAAGATTAATGGTTTAGGGTTTGGAGTTTAGGGTTTAGGGTTTAGGGTTTAGGGTTGAAGGTTTAAGGTTTAAGGTTTAGGTTTAGGTTTAGAGTTTAGGGTTTAGGATTTAGGATTTAGGGTTTTGGGTTTAGGGTTTAGGTTTACGGATTAGGGTTTAAGGTTGAGGTTTAAAATTTTTGGGTCTAGGATTTAAGGTTTAGGGTTTAGAGTGTAGGTTTTATGGTTAAGGGTTTAGGGTTTAGGGATTAGAGTTTAGAGTTTATGGTTTACGGTTTGGGGTATAGGGTATAGGGTTTAGGATTTAGGTTTTAGAGTTTAGTGTTTTGGGTTATAGGTTAGGGTTTATGAGTTAAGATTTAGGGTTTAGGTTTAAGGGTTTAGGGTTTCGGGTTGTAGGTTTAGGGTTTATGGTTTAGGGTTGTTGGTTTTAGGGTTTAGTGTTTTGGGTTGTAGGTTTAGAGTTTAAGGTTTTTGGTTAATGGTTTAGGGTTTAGGGTTTAGGGTTTAGGGTTTAGGGGGTTTAGGGTTTAGGATTTAGAGTTTAGGGTTTAGGGTTTTTTTTTTTTTTTTAGTGGAACGACCCTTGAGGGGGTCAAGGGCTGAGCAACACCCCAAGGCCTTATCATATATAAAATTCAAAATATACAAGGAGGGGGACATAGACCTTACCTCTAATCCTAGGGTGGGTCAAGAGTCGACCTACCTACTAAGGTTAGTCGACTCAACCCTATACAATGAGATATAATATTAAACTAAGCACCTAGAGAGGACTCCTCTCTTAATACAAAGTTACTAATAATACATAAATAAGGGAGACTCTCCCCTTACCAGGAGAGACATTAGAACTGGGCCTAATCAAGCAACTATACTTAACTATATAGTTTATTTGAAAAGATTGTATCACAAAATCCAAATGCCAAAAGTGTAGTACTTCTGCAAATTGCACCTCATGCTATAATTGATAACCACCCTCTAGGGCTCCTGTTCCTTCGACATTACTGAAAAACAAAGCTAATAATTTTATTAACATTACCTTCCTTGTTGTCGACTTTCACTGATCAAGGCGGGTATTTGGTTCTTTTCAACTTTTTTCTTTTGAAATTTTGTACTCCCATTTGCTCTAACAAATAACTCCCTTTTACTGCTCTAGGTAGTTGTTGAGGAGTATAATATTGTTGTATAATATCATTTTTCTGACTATGTTTAGCCAAAAGGTCTGCTGTACTATTTGCCTCCCTGTAAGTATGAACACATTGAAAGAGTACACATTGGTTAGCAATTAATTTCAATTCCTTTATATACCTGTGTAACCTCCAAGGAGGAATAGACATCTGCGACAACCACTTGGTTAGTAATTCGGAGTCAACTTCTAACAAGATATTATTGTAACCATGTTGGATGCCCCAATTCAAACCATAACATGCAGCTTGCACCTCAGCTTGATTATTTGTTCCCTCACCAAATGGTATAGCAAAGGCATAGATGATGTAACCTCTATCATCTCTTAGGATACCTCCTCCTCCAATTTTTCTGGGATTATATATCGCACTACAATCGGTATTCAATTTATATCTACTAGGAGGAGGAGTCTTCCACATAACTAATGTAACCTTTGTATCCTGTTTACAAAGTTCAATAAAATCCACTATTGTTGACCATATTACTGGCAGCTGAAGGTAAGGAAAAACAGACTTAAGAATTAAGAGCATATCTTGGAAAATCAGATATTTAACTTTAAGGATATTGGATTTCTTTCCTCCATATTTGGCTGAGCATCTGTTCTTCCATAAATTCCAGCAAATTACTATAGGAAGAGTCTGTAAGAGTGTCATATAAGCTGAGTTCTTCCCTTTAATATTCCTCCTGCACATCAGTTGATTGATCAAAGAAGACTGCTGACAATTAATACCCAAACTACTCGCAAAATATTTCCAAATATGTGCTGCAAAATTCCCTTGAATAAAGATATGATCAACTTCATCCCATCCTTTCTTAATACAACAGTAGCATCGCACTCCAAAATTGGGTAACATTTCATTGGTTGGTATTTTAAGTCGTATGGCTCTCCATAATAGAAAGGACATTTTGAATGGTATATATTTATGCCAAATGTGAGAGTTAAGAACATCAGTGTCTTTCTTACTTCTGCAAATCTCCCAGGCTGATGTTCAAGTAAATTTTCCAGATTCTGTAGGTTTCCATACTGCAGTGTCTGTAATTCCCCGCACAAATTGAAATTTAGAATCTAAAATGAAAGGAATGAGTAAGGGTGGAACTTGTTGCCTCAGCTTCCTTTCATTCCATTGTCCATTTACTACAAAATGAGCAATTGTAGCATTATTGAGACTTGATATAGAAGGAGTATGGTGAGCTAGAGCACCCCCTCCTAGCCAATCATCCCACCAAAAAGAGCAGCTGCCAGAATTGATTTTCCAACCTATACACTCTTCCACTTTACCCTTATTCTTCATCATATATCTCCACATCAAAGATTGTCCAGTATCCACTTTCTTGGCCACTGGATGAGCTCATTGACAATATTTGGATTTATGAAATTGACTCCATAAAGACACCTTTGACCTGAAAGTCCACCATTGTTTGTATTGCAGAGAAATGCAAATATCTGAAAACCTTCTTAGCCCTAACCCTCCTTCTGTACATGGGAAACTCATGGTATCAAGAGAAGTCCAATGATATTTTCTTTTGTCCTGATCCCTTCCCCTGAAGAAGTCTGCAATAATGGTCTCAATATACTTAATAGTAGTGTTTGGTGGAGAAATTGCAGCCATAGTATGAATAGGTATAGATTGCAAGGCATGTTTGATCAAAGTAATTCTGCCACCAAAACTCAAAACCCTTGCCTGCCATCCACAGATCTTTTTGGATACTTTCTCCACAAGATAGGAGTAATAAATTATTTTTTGCCTACCAATATATAAGGGGCATCCCAAATAAGTAATAGGACTATTTTTAATGGTATGTTGAATGTCTTGAGGTGTTTTGTCTGGGACCATAAAGTGACTCTTTCCTCTGTTAATAAGTTGTCCAGAGGTCTGTTCATATTCCTTCAAGTTATCCATAATATGTTTCAGGGATTGTCTTTCAGTAGAAGCAAATATAATGATATCATTTGCAAAACTTAAATGATTAATCTTAGGTCCCTTAGGTTCCATAAAGTAACCCTTATAACTTGGAATCTGATGTAGGGAGTTAAGCATCCTTGTCAATACTTCTGCTCCTAAAATAAATAGGGCAGGGGATAAAGGATCACCTTGATTAAGCCCTCTAGTAGAGTGAAAGAAACCTTGTCTATGACCATTAATGATAATAAAATACCAATTGTTACTCATTATTCTCCAAACTAAGTCAATAAACACTTCTCCAAAATCAAATCTCCTGAGGACCAAACATGTAAATGACCAAGACACTCTATCATATGCCTTCGTCATATCAAGTTTGATCACCACATTATTTCCAACCTGTGGTTTTTTAATATTATGAGTAATATCTTGTGCCAACATGATACTTTCTATTATGCTTCTACCTCTAACGAACCCTGACTGATTGGCTGATAACAATAGGGGTAAAACAGTGGCCAATCGCATGCTCAAAACTTTGGAAATAATCTTATTTGTAAAATTACTAAGGCTAATAGGTCTTAAGGTCTGTAAAGCTGGAAGGCTGCTCAGTTTTAGGAAGTAAAACCAGACATGCATGAGACATGAACTTAGGCATAATATAACCACAGAAGAATGATTGTACAACAGCCAATAAGTCTTCTTTAATTATATTCCAGCAGGCTTGATAAAATTTACCCCCAATACCATCTGGACCAGCTGCTGAATTGGGATTCATAGCAAACACAACATGTCTGAGTTCATCTATAGTAGGCACTGCTTGCAACATCTCATTTTGGTCAGGAGTGATTACTCGTGGAGTAAACTGCAGGATGCTTTCATCTATTCTATCATTCTGTCCAGTAAATTGGTGTTGATAATGATCACATGCTTCCTGAGCAATGTGTTCCTCACCTTGTATCCACACCTCATTTTCAATACAAATCTTATGTAGAAATAATCTCCTCCTCCTACCTCTCATCAAAGCATGAAAGTATTTTGTATTAGTATCTCATTCCTGAAACCATTGTAGTTGTGTCTTTTGTTTAAGGATAGATTCTTCCAATTTCAAATATCTGATGTAGGTTGCATTCATCTGATGTAACTCATGTCGAAGAGCTTTAGTGTTGTTTGTCATAAGTTCCTCCTCATCTTTCCTAATTGTTTCCTCAAGCTCCCTAACCTTAGTAAAAATATCTTCATACTCTTGTTTGGACCAGTTGCTAAGAGTGGATGTTAACCTTTTCATTTTCGTATGTAATTTCCACATAGGATCCCCAGTAGTGACCTTATCACAACATTGCTGAACTGTGTGCATGAAGTTCATATAGTCCACCCAACAGTGTAAAAATTTGAAGTATTTTGTATATCCATTGCTTGTTTTGACCATCTCCAACAATAGAGGACTATGGTCAGAACCCACAGAAGACATATTCTCAATAGTAGTTTGAGGCATGACTTCTAACAATTTATCATTAACCATAGACCTATCTAATCTTTTCCAAACTCTAGCTCCTGCCTCCCTTTGATTACACCATGTAAAAGGAAGCCCTGTGTAACCTAGATTAGTCAATCCACAGGCTTCTATAACTCCAATAAATTCAAAACTATTGTTCATATTGTATGGCATTCCCCCAAGTTTCTCCTCAATAGATGTAATAACATTGAAATCACCAATTGTGCCCCAAGGTAAGTCCATATTAGCATAAAAAATTAACCTGTCCCACAAAGTTCTCCTCATATACTCCTTACATTTAGCATAAATAATGATCTCATGAATTTATCAGGGTGATCAGTGTGCTGAAAGGTTACTATGATGTGTTGTTCATGTTTTTCAAGAATGTTACTAGTGACCTCATTAGACCAAAACAACCAAATTTTCCCATTATAATTACTGACTGCATGATCCATTTGAAGTTGATCTCTTACAATGTCAATATTAGACTGATTTGCAAATGGTTCCTAGATAGCAATAAGGGATAGGTGATGCAGTTTCTTGAGAGTTTGTGGACTTTCCAATGATCCTTTGGTGTTGATACTCCTAGGATTCCAACATATGGCTTTAAGCATTAATAACCTTTTGATTTAGACCTAGTCATGCGCCTACTAGAGGTGTCAGACATGCTGGTAATAGACTGATGAGGGTTGTGTCTAGTTTGTTTCCCTTCCTTTAGGGATAAACATTGTTCTTCTGTCACTCTTTGAACATCAGAACATTTATCCTGGAGATTGGAACCAAAACATGGACCTGTCTGCTTCATGGTGTCATCTGCATCCTCTTCTGATTCATCCATAGATTGATTATCAGGATCCACCTCATCTTCAGAGTTAAGTGCCCCATAATCATCAGGGACCAGCTTGCCCTGTTGGTCTTTAGACAGAACATGATCCTTAAGAGGTGTACCTATGCCAATTACATCAGGATCCTGACCAGTATTCTTCTGCAATCTCTTTTTTATAGCCTCCCTTCTATTTTTACTCAACCTTTGCCCAGATTTATTATTGAATCGACTGTGTTGTTGACCAGTATATGTAATCTCTTGTGTGCCAAGAATATGTTGATTTTTGAATTAGGTAACAGGGGCTCTAGAGTCTCCACTATGGTCAAATTCCACTTCCTCATGTCTAGCTTGAGTCAGTCCCGCCCCCCCCCCCCCTTTTGGACACCCCTTCCTGCAAGTTAGTAGGTATCTCATGTTCCCTCCCATCCATACCTCCAACAGCTTCCTCAACAACAATAACAGGTTCAAGGGGTTTAGAGGGTGGGAACATTGAGTCAATACCTAAAACATCTTGCCCGTTACTCATTTTTTTTCCTGCAATATTATCCTTGTTTTTGGTACAGTTCTGAGTTGTTCACCCTGTTCCTGCTGTTGATTTAATGCTGGCTGCAGCCTGATATCTTGCTTTCTACCATTGTGGATGTCTAGTTCCTCCAAATGAGATGGTGACTCCTGCACATCTAGATTAATATACATAATTTGTGTAGGAATAGCCATTATACCTGCCTGTTTGGTGGACTGGTCTGGTTGTATGGTGTTGCCCCTTGTTAACTATTGCTGATTAGTATTCCTCCTCTTTTGTGTTTGCCACTATTCCTCTTGCTGCCCCTGCTTTTTTCCCTGCTCCCTTTGTTGATTATAAGGATTGATATGATCATCTTTTGGGCCAGATTCTTTATAACCTTTATGTTGTTGCTGATTGTTATCCATATCTTTATTATTCTTGTTTCTCACATTGTCTAATTCCTTTCTCCTTTTCTCTTCATCTCTTTGCTTAATGGTACAATCAGTTTCCATATGCCCTTGATGCTTACAATAGAAACAATAATCAGGAATGTTGTCATATTCAATCTTTTGCCATCTCCCATCAGTGATATCCTCCCTAATATAGCCCATCCAAATATAAGGAGGTCTCTTGTGAGTGAGATCCACTTGAACCTTCACTCTAGCTTGACTACCCCTAGTCTTTTTAATAGAAGTAGAATCTAAATATAACACTTTTCCTATAGGTGAAAGCAGCCCTGTCACAAACTCTTTATTATAACAATGCCAAGGCAATTCCGGTAAAGAGATCCATATAGGGACTATAGAAGTTTCTTCATCAGCCTTAAAACTAGGAGTCCATACTTGAATTCTCATCACTTTGCCAGAGATAGTCATCCTTTGTTTAGTCCAAACCATATTATAATCGAGCTCATTATCAAGATCAATATAGACACGACGAGAATTAAAATGTGCAATCTTAACTCCAGCAGATAATTGAGTCTGTAAGATGAAATTATTCCTAATAAGATCCACTTTAGGCATGGTGGTGCTAAACTTCCCAATGAGAGTATACTTACACGTAGCAGCCAAATCGTTAATGATCTCTTCTTTAACATATAGAATAGCAGGTAAACCTTGTTTCGTAGTAACGGTAACATCACTTTTGGCTTGATTATTTCGAAGTCTATCAGCATAGGTCTGCACTACTGTGTAAGGAGAAGGCTCAGCTACTAGATCAATTTTAGAAGAGTTGGGAGGTTGAAATTGAGGATGATCACTTCTAGCAATGTTAGTATCAGATTTAGGCACCTGTCGATCAAAAATGCTAGAAATTCTTGGAAAATTAGAGTGATATTCCTGCTGTTGATTAGTGCGATTATAATCCTTAGTTTGATTACCATGAACAGGCTTCAAATTTCCCTGTTCTTTAGCCACCCAAGCCTTTGATTGATCATTCGCAATTCTATGAAACTCAGTAGCAGAAACATTATATGCAGGAGTCACATTTGGACGAGCATTATCAATAGGAGGTTTACCTAATTCATTGACCTTTTGTTGATTGAAATCTTCCACATTAAAGGTGCTAGATTGACCCAAATCTTGAACAGGTTGTTTACCTTCTCTATGTGGATTGTTTTGCTGTGCGACAAGCTGCATTTCCTTCGTTGACTTCAAATATCCAGAATTCATCGCCGGAATTTCTGTAGAGTCTCCTAAGGCTTCTCTTCCGATGGTTCCGCCATGAAACGAACTTGAAACTTCAGTGGGACGTCCTTCATGATCTGCGTTACCATCCCCAGTAGCAAATTCTGGTCGAATCACCTCCTGAGTGTTACGATCTTGAGGGCGCCTTTGAGGTGATTCACCTACAGACCTAGCCGCCGTAACCTGTGAATTTCTCATAATTGGGATGAGAAATTCATACGATTTTTGGGCGTCTTGTAGCTCGTGAGACTGGAATATCTTTTTGCTGGTCCTTGTACCGTGAATTTGACTCGAATCTCCTATAGAAACATTTGTACGAGTCCCGTCCAACTCCCTTTCTGCCATGGCAGTGTGGATCGCCTCTTCTCTCACCTGCGAGGAGTTGTAGGATGAGTCTGATGATGATTCATGTATGGATGGATGTAGATTTTGCCTGTTCAACACTGGAACAGGATCTGGGGGCCTAAATCTATCTCCTGGCGGCGCATCAACCATGTTCTTGGTGTTGAAATCTTGGCAAAATTAGCTGAGATGGAGAATTTTTTGAAAATTCTTGAAGAATGCTAGAGAGAGAAAAAATTTATGAAATGAGGAGGCGATAGGGTTAGGGTTTAGGGTTTATGATTAATGGTTTTGATTTTAGGGTTTAGGTTTTGGGATTATGGTTGAGGGTTTAGGGATTAGGGTTTAGGGTTTGGGATATAGAGTTTAGCACTTAGGGTTTAGAGTTTGGATTTAGGGTTTAGGTTTATGATTAGGTTTTAGGGTTTGGGGTTTAGTGTTTAGGATTTAGGGTTTAGGGTTTTAGGGTTTATGTTAAGGGTTTAGGGTTGGGATTTAGGTTTTAGGGTTTAGGGTGATGTAGATGGATTACATCAGGCCTATTCATTCACGAACTTCAATGCTTTGATGGAGTGTTCACAAGGATGAAGGCAGTTTGGCATGTATGGATGCCAAGGAGGGAGTTCTATGCCTTGCATGGAAACATATGCACCTTGAAGGAGCTCCTAGTTGGGAAACCCCATGCTTGGATGATAGCTTGGAGCGTGGGAGGCCTAACTAATCGAGGAGGAGGAAGTGAAGAATATGCTCCATTCGGCGAGCTGAAGGACACTTCGGCGACTTGCCAAAGCCCTTTAGCGAAGGTTCTTGGATCTCCCAACTAATCCAATGAGCTGCAAGAGAAGGCTGCCCATTCGGCGAGCATGGAGGACATTTGGCGCATCGCCCATTGACCCTTAGATCGCCAAAAGTCACAGTAGCCATCAAGGGAGTGTAACAGCCCGTATTATGCATATGCTTATTCTATTCTTGTGATACTTGACATAACCTGATAGTATAGGTGAGGGACCATGTTTTTTATATGATTAGCGTTGGTTTGGGCCTATGCTAATGGACTCACTTGAGGCCCAAACTATGTTAAATAAAACAAAATGAAATCAAAGCCCATCAGCCAAATCTGTCAAGGCCCAATATATTTAAGCCCAAGTGAAAGCTAGTAGGTGCATCACCTAGTTTGACCTTTTGAGCTGCTTGATATACATAAGCATGTGCATCACCTACTTTACCAATTAGTGGCTGAAAATGAAGCTTTCTAGTGGATATTCTTCAAGGTGAAAAAAGCTCAATATAAACATATATTGGCTGCTATTATCACACATTTTAACACACATTATTGAGGATTAGCTCCAACTCTTTCTCTCTCTTTTCTCTTAAGGATTAAACATCAGCCTTAAAGTTCTTCTGGGGTTCTTGAAGAAACCCTCATCTCTGCAAGACAAGGTAAGTGAAAACACTTATGGATTTAGCTTAATTCTCTCATGGATGATTAGGAAAACATGTTATTCATGCTCAAGTATAGGTATAAAGGCATAATATTTCTAGAAGCTACTACTCACTTCCTTGGTTATTAAGATACTCTTCTTTTCTTCTTTGGTTTAAGTGTGAAGGAAAGTTGAAGTTGAAGTTCTAGAGGAATTCAAGTTATAATGAGAAGTTGCAGAAATTGAGGTATGGTGACTGCTCCATTTTCTTCCTCCTTATGTATGAGTTTGAGTGAGGAATTATGGGTGTGTTATCATAAAGAACTCAACGGGGTGGTGATTTCAATAATTGGTTGTATGATAAAGAAAACTTGAGGTTGTTTTATTTTTATTGCTGTTGGTGCAGTTTGGGTAATCTTGGAAAAGGATATATAATGTATGTATTGGGCAGAAAAGGACGGTGTGGTGATACAGATTGTTTTAAGGGCTGTATGGGCTCATTATTCGTCAAAGTTACCTACTGTTTTACGAAGCTCATGGTGTGATAGCTGCTAATTTAAATTTATCATGACTTATATTGTAGATTAAAACCTGAAAGGGGAGGCTGAATCATGATAGTTGTGTTGATTAGAAGATAAGGTATGTAAGGCTATTCGATTCAATATTCTTCGGCATGAAATCTGATACTTGAGATTAATATCAATAAGTGAATTTCCTAAGTTCTATTCCTAGTAAAGGAAACATAGTGGCAGCGTATGATCTCCAAATAGCTAACAATATTTTCCCCATCTCCTTAGTGTATAGAATTACTTCATTATATGTTTACTACTCTATACTTGTGTAATTATCTTCCTATGTGCTGGTATAGAAATGGAATTTGCAAAAGCAAGTTTGGTGAATCTTCCTCATAGTCAGTTGAAGTCAATTGTGTCATTTAAGCTCACAAGAAATGCATTGATGTTACATAGCTCCTTATGTCATTGTTACTGCCTAGAAGTATTATTTTCATGTCTTCTACTACTGGTCCGTAGTTCCAAATATAAAAAATGATTATGACCACCAAAACAACAATCTCAAAGATTAAAGAATCTAAGTAAAGAAATCTGTATAATTAAGGGTGGCAGCTCAGGGGCCAAAGCTTAGCATGGGCCGATCTCAATTGGTATAGAAGGGTGGGAGCTCAGGGGCGTAAGCCTAGCATAGGCCGATCTCAATTTGTGTAATTATGAGGACCGCATCCCAGGGGTTAAAATGACTAGCATGGGTCTTCCTCTTCTACCACTGATCAACTGGTCATTCGTATCACATGCCTTATAAAGATGATAACACACAGAAAGGTAAAGACAAGAATGTAACATACATGATCCCACAAGAGTTAACAAAGGTGGTCTTTTATTCTGATTTATGCACACATATATTGATACTTGATTTCATTCGAACTCTTATTTTATATATGTTATTGCCTTACATATTCAATACATTTTCTTGTACTGATGTCCCTCGCAGGGGACGCTGCATATCATGATGCAGTCACAGGTACTTCAGCTAGTAGACCTCCCTGGTAGGAGCACACGACATTCAGCTACTTTTGGTGAGCTCCAAATTGATTCGGAGCTTTACTGAATCTTTGGTAGATTCATTTTGGGTATTGTATCATAGTTAAGAATAAGGCGGGGTCTGTCCCGACCTACTCTAAGGTTTTCTATCTTTTAGAGGCTTTGTAGACTTATGTTTATGGTTCAGTTGCGTCTTAACAAGTGGTGGCCTCAACGGCCAAGTCTTGTATATAAGTTTTGGGTCTACTTATGATGGTTCATATCGCTGCATCCTATGTGAACTTGTCACAAGTGTCATAGTTATATGAATAGTAAGCACAGGTTACATGTTGGTTCTCTCGGGCCTAGAGGGCATCGGGTGCCTGTCCTTCATAATGGGATTTGGGACGTAACAAAAGTGGTATCAGAGCAGGTCATCCTAGGGAGTCTACAAAGTCGTTTCTTTGTAATGTCTTGCTTATGGATGTATTGTGCACCACATTTATAAACAGGAGGCTAAGGGACATATAGAAGTTGTCTGCTTTCTTTCATTTCCTAGATCGTGCGATAGAACCAGTGTTTTAGGTGAATCATATTTAATTCCTAAGTTGTTTTATTATATCAAGGATGCCGGTTATGAGAAGGAGCAAAAGTACTGGTAAGCGAGTAGATGTGGCTACGTAAGAAGGGACCAGCCAACCACCACCTAGTCAAGCTGTACAAGGTGAGGCTCAAGATTAGTCTCCCTCACAGACTTCCCCAACCCCTCCTTCTCCAGAAGATCTAAGGAGGGAAGCTGCACCTCAAGAACCCCCTATTAATGCTACCGAGCAAGATTTGAGGAATGCGGTCCAATTATTAACTCGTATAGTTGCTGGCCACGACCAAAGGGAAGAAGGTCCAGTTGCAAGTACTAGTGGTGTAGATAGAGCAGCTGGCATGCGGATACGTGATTTCCTTAATTTGGACCCTCCATCATTCACTGGGTCAGATCTTAATAAAGATCCACAAGACTTTATAGATCAGATCCAACACACTTTTGATGTTATGCATGTAAGTGGTAAAGAAGCACTCGAGCTAGCAGCATATAGATTAAAGGTTGTGGCTGTATTGTGGTATGAAACTTGGAAGCAATCCAGGGGAACATATGCACCATCAGCTACATGGAAAGAGTTCAAAAAGGCATTCCTTGACCATTACCTGCCATTGGAGATTCGAGAGGCCCGTGCGGATCAATTCTTAAATCTCCACCAAGGAAGTATGAGCGTGAGAGAGTACAGTCTCAAATTTAATTCCTTGGCCAGGTATGCTCCTAATAGAGTAACTACTATGGGGGATAGAGTTCATCGATATATGGATAGATTAGGTTCATATCTTGTTAGAAACTGTACTAGTCCTTCGTTGAATAAAGATTGGATATAGCAAGGATGCAAGCTTTTGTGCAAAAGTTGGAGGATCAAAGGCAAAGAAGAAGGACACAAGTGTCAGAAACAGGGCATTCTAAGAGGGCTAGATCTATGGGGCAGTTTACACCATCCCAAGGTGAGTTTAGGCCTCGGTTCTTTAATAGACCGCCTAGGCCATCATCTTCCTACTCTATAGCTAGTGCCCTACCTCATTTTCAAGAGTCCAGGGGCAATCAGTTTGGGCAAAGAGGTGAAAGCCAAGATTCACGAACAGCGGGTACCAAA
>NW_026019913.1:7500-10105 GCF_900185275.1 Solanum verrucosum | reverse complement strand
AGGACATCCCCTTCTTTTGATTTATGCTGCATCAGTCCCCATAGAATGGGGTAGATTAGGAGTTAATCAGTGATGGGAAGGCGTTCATTTCAATATCTATAAACCAGTGACAATTGCTCAGTCTATTTGATCGAATTGATAGATACGAAACCCTCCCCATTCTTTGGATTTTATCAATCAGATGAAAAAAAAAAAAGACTTATCTTTTTTCCTAAGATGATCAAAAGTTATTTTTAACTATCAAATTTTCTTGGAATAATGATGTCGAGAGGGGAACTTTAGAAATTGATTCGAAATTTCGAAAGAGAAATAGTTTAAATCATTCCTTAGAAGCTGAATCTTTCTCTCCTATTAAGTCACGTGAAGATGCAGAATCAAAAAGAATTCGTTTATTCGTCTTATTTTATTTATATAAATAAATTATTTATTATATATATTTATTAATTAATATTATAATTTAATTAATATTATAATGTTAGACAATTTAATATTAGCGATGGGGTCTTACTAAGACTTCTTCAGAAAAATATTTATCCACCTATATCTATAGACTATAGATATAGAAGATATAGAAAATACTTTAGATTATGGTGTTTATACATCAGCCCAACCAATGACTATTCATGATTCCATAATTGAATCAATTCCATACCGGTTCTTAGAGGAATGTTATGGTAAAACTTCGTTTGAAACGATGTGGTAGAAAGCAACGTGCGACTTGAAGGACACGATCCGTTGTGGATTTGTACATCCACCATTTTTTGTAGGAATGAAGGTGCTCTTAGCTCGACATCATGGGTTCTGTTTCACTAGAACCCCTCGTTTTTTGTTGTCTTGGAATGTAAATAGTCCATGATGGAGCTCGAGTAGAAAGTATTAATTTATTTCTCGGGGCAAGGGTCTAGGGTTAATGCCAATCAATAAAAAAATTGAAACAACTTCGTAAATATATCTTAGGTATGGAAATCGAAAGAATCCAATTCGAGCAAGTTTAAAATGAAAAAATTTATTGGAATTGATCAAACTTTTTCGATCCAAAGTGTTTCACGAGGGAATCCATCATCTTGTAGGATTCTTTCATAAAAATCGCAAAAAGGGTATGTTGCTGCCATTTTGAAAGGATTAAAAAGCACCGAAGTAATGTCTAAACCCAATGATTTAAAATAAAACAAAGATAAAGGATCCCAGAACAAGGAAACACCTTTTTAATTGTCTTAATAACTGGATCAGACTGAAGAATCCGATTTTAAACGAGACAAACAAAAAAGGAGGAAAGACCGCTCAATAAATGAAAGTGCCGAAAGATTTTCCTTTGAACTGTTTGAAAGTTATCCAACTTGAGTTATGAGAGTATGAATGGTTTCTTTTTCATTTTAAGGAAGAACGAAGAAAAAAAGACTTAGATCTTTAATTGCTTTGATCATTTTATGGATCCAGTTGTCATTTCTTAGATAGAATTCCATACAGAGACAAAACTTCGAATCAATCATTTTTCTCGAGCCGTACGAGGAGAAAGCTTCCTATACGTTTCTAGGGGGGGTGTTGTTCATCTACATCTATCCCAATGAGCCGTCTATCGAATCGTTGCAATTGATGTTCGATCCCGAAGAGAAGGAAAAGATCTTCAGAAAGTGGGTTTTTATGATCCGATAAAGAATCAAACTTATTTAAATGTTCCTGCTATTTTATATTTCCTTGAAAAAGGGGCTCAACCTACAGAAACTGTTCAGGATATTTTAAAGAAGGCAGAGGTTTTTAAGGAACTTCGTCTTAATCAACCGAAATTCAATTAAGGAAATAAATTAAGGAAATACAAAAAAGGGGGTAGTGATTTGTATATAACTTTGTATGACTTTTCTCTTCTATTTTTTGTATTTCCTCCCTTTCCTTTTCTATTTGTATTTATTTATCATTGCTTCCAGTGAATTCCGTGTTCTATAACGACAAAACCTCTTATTTTATTGATCTTCAAAATATTAAATTCGGGCATTTCGGAACGAAATCAAGTTTGCTTATCTCAGTTAACTTGATTGAATCCATTATGAATTCAATAAATCTAAGTAAATTAAAGTAAATTGTAGTTTTGTTTTCCACTTATTTTTTTTTATTCTCCCATCTATACTTTTTTGTATCTATTTTATTTGGATTAGATTTGTAGTTCCAATCCAACACAAGCCCTTTTTTTACTATTTTTTATTGTTTTCAATTGAAATTTCTTTTGTTTTTTTTTCAATATTCAATATTTATATTGACAACAGTGTATCGAACAAATATAATTCATTGTGATAAATGAAGTGGATCTATTTAGTTTTATTTTATGTTTTAAATGAATTAGAAAGTGTAAATGTATTTTTTTAGATTTCTTCTTTCAATGGTTTTTGGTTGTCTTGTCTACTCTAGTTATTTCTTTTTCTTCGGATTGGATCTACATAATTTTTTCGATATTTTCTTCGGGTTGCTAACTCAACGGTAGAGTACTCGGCTTTTAAGTGCGGCTAGTGTCTTTTACACATATGGATGAAGTGAGGGATTCGTCCATACTCTCGGTAAAGTTTGGAAGACCGCGACTGATCCTGAAAGGGAATGAATGGTAAAAATAGCATGT
>NW_026019911.1:1263938-1333705 GCF_900185275.1 Solanum verrucosum | reverse complement strand
CTGCCTGGTCTCCCTCATGATCGTGACATTGACTTTCCTATTGAAGTAGAGCCGGGCACTAAGCCCATTTCTATACCACCATACCGTATGGCCCCCGTTAGCTCAAGGAGCTCAGTGTTCAGATTCAGTATCTCTTAGATAAAGGATTCATTCGGCCTAATGTATCGCCTTGGGGTGCCCCAGTCCTCTTCGTGAAGAAAAGGACGGTACTATGCGATTGCGCATCGACTACAGGCAGTTGAACAAGTGATGGTGAAGAACCGGACCCCATGCCTAGGATTGATGATCTATTTAACCAACTTCAGGGTGCGTGGTATTTTCTAAGATTGATTTAACATCCGGCTACCACCAGTTGAGATTAGGCAGCGGACGTCCCTAAAACTGCATTTAGGACTCGTTACGGCCACTATGAGTCCTAGTGATGTCTTTTTGGTTGACTAACGCCCCTGCCGCGTTCATGGACTTGATGACTAGGGTGTTTAGGCCGTACTTGGATTCGTTTGTCATAGTCTTCATAGATGATATTCTAGTATACTCGCGGAGCGGGAGGAGCATGAGCAGCATTTGAGGATAGTGCTCCAGATTTGAGAGGCCAGCGACTTTATGCAAGTTCTCAAAGTGCGAGTTTTGGCTTGAGTTCGTATCATTCTTGGGGCACGTGGTGTCTGCGTATGGCATTATGGTAGATCCCGCTAAGATTGAGGCGATTCGTGATTGGGCCTGGCCCACTTTTGTGACTGAGATTCATAGCTTCATCGGATTCGTAGCCATCAGTTTGAGGATGAGGACGCAGTGGCACTTCGAGATCGAGTTTTGGGGAGGTGACACTGGCCTGGCTACCTTAGATTTAGATTGGGTTTTAAGATTTGGTGATCGACTTTGTGTTCCAAGAGTTGGGGTCTGATTCAGATGATTCTTACCGAGGTCCATGACTCTAAATATTCTATTCATCCGGGCATAGCAAAGATGTATCGGGACCTGAGACAACACTACTGGTGGAGCGGCATGAGGAGAGATATTGTGGATTATTTATCGAGTTGCTTGAGTTATTAGCAGGTTAAGGCCGAGCATTTGAGGCCTCGTGGCGAGCTTCAGAGATTATCCATTCCTGAGTGGAAATCGGAGAGGTTCACCATGGATTTGATTGTACGATTACCACGCACTTCCCGTGGTCTTGATAATATTTGGGTCATCGTGGATCGATTGACCAAGTCAGCACACTTAATTCCTGTCCATACTTCGTATAGTGCTGAGAGCTCAGCCCGTATCTACATTCGAGAGGTGGTTCGTCTTCATGGTGTGCCTGTTTCCATCATCTCAGACCGAGGCCCACAGTTCACATCTAGCTTTTGGAGGACCTTCCAGGATGAGTTGGGTACCCGTGTTGACCTTAGCACAGCTTTCCACCCGCAGACTGATGGTCAGTCGGAGCGCATGATTCAGGTTCTTGAGGACATGTTGCGGGCTTGTGTTATGGATTTTGGGGGTCAATGGGACCAGTATTTGCCTTTGGCAGAGTTTGCGTACAACAAAAGCTACCACTCGAGTATTCACATGGCCCCATTCAAGGCCTTATATGGTAGGTGTTGTCGTTCTCCAGTTGGTTGGTTTGAGTCTACAGAGCGCAGGCCGCGTGGTACAGACTTGGTGCGAGATGCTTTAGATCATGTGAGAGTGATTCAGGATAGGCTCATGACAGCCTCTGTAGACATCAGAGTTATGCAGACCGTAGGCGTCGACCGTTGAAATTTAGTGTTGGTGATAGTGTATTCCACCGTGTCTCCCATGAAGGATGTAATGAGATTTGGGAGGCGGGGCAAGCTTAGCCCCATGTATATAGGCCCTTTTGAGATATTGAGGACAGTTGGGGAGGTCGCATATAGGTTACCTTTTCCCCCGGCCTTTTCAACTATTCACCCAGTTTTTCATGTTTCGATGTTGTGCCGGTATGTTCCAGATGAGTCCCATGTGATTCAGTATGATGCAGTTGACTTGGATGACAGCTTGAGATACATTGAGGAGCCAGTTGCTATTTTGACCAGAGATGTCAGACGGTTGCGTTCCAGAGCCATTCCTGTGGTTAAGGTCCATTGGAGACATCGTCCAGTTGAGGAGGCTACCTTGGAGACCGAGCATGAGATGCTGGCACAGTTCCCCGGCTTATTTGAGCCTTCAGGTACTTCTTCACTCTTACTTTCGCGGAAGAAAGTTCTTTTAGTAGTGGATATTGTAATGACCCTCCAGGTCATTTTTAAATTAAAGCATTCATTCCATCGTTTAGAGCGTGAGCTTAGAAACGCGAGGGGAGGCTTCGTATGAGGTAAGGAATCAAATTGAGCTACTGCTAGAGTGATTTTCGGAATGAATTTTTGTTGAACTTTGAAAGGTTAGATCTTGATCATCTTAGGTCCGTTTTGAGTCATTCTTGAGGCTAACTTGTAAAGTTTTTTGCAAGGATCGTCGTGGTATAATCTGTTTGGGTTGGAAGGGTCTCTTTTTTCCATAATTAGCGATTAGGGCAACGGACGTCCCTAAAACTGCATTTAGGACTCATTACGACCACTACGAATTCCTAGTGATGTCTTTTGGGTTGACTAACGCCCCTGCCGCGTTCATGGACTTGATGACTAGGGTGTTTAGGCCGTACTTGGATTCGTTTGTCATAGTCTTCATAGATGACATTCTAGTATACTCGCGGAGCCGGGAGGAGCATGAGCAACATTTTAGGATAGTGCTCCAGACTTTAAGAGGCCAACGACTTTATGTCAAATTTTGAAAGTTCGAGTTTTGGCTTGAGTCCGTAGCATTCTTGGGGCACGTGGTGTCTAAGGATGGCAATATGGTAGATCCCTCTAAGATTGAGGCCATTCGTGATTGGGCCAGGCCCACCTCTGTGACTGAGATTCGTAGCTTCGTCGGATTGGCAGGTTACTACAGGCGTATTGTTGTGGGATTTTCAACTATAGCAGCTCCTTTGACTCGGTTGACTCGCCAGGATGTTTCGTTTGTGTGGTCGGAGGAGTGTGAGAGGAGCTTTCTGAGGCTTAAAGAGTTGCTTACCACCACTCCTATATTGACTCTTCCACTTGAGGACGAGGGGTTTACTGTTTATTGTGACGCATCCGGCATTGGTTTGGGTTGTGCACTGATGCGGCAGGGCTGTGTTATTGCTTATGCGTCGAAGCAGCTTAAGTCACACAAGCGCAACTACCCCACTCATAACTTAGAGTAGGCGGCGATAGTTTTTGCACTTAAGATTTGGAGGCATTACATGTATGGAGTTCGATGCGAGATCTATACTAATCATAGGAGCCTTCAGTACATTATGAGCCAGAGGGATCTTAATTCGAGACAGCGCCGTTGGATTGAGCTCCTGAAGGACTATGACCTCTCTATTCTCTACCATCCGGGCAAGGAGAATGTAGTAGAGGACGCCTTGAGTCGGAAGGCAGTGAGTATGGGTAGTCTAGCCTTTCATTCTACTACGGAGCGACCATTAGCTTTTGACATCCAGTCCTTAGCTAACCGCATGATATGGCTTGATATCTCTGATTCCCTGTGTGTACTAGCTTATGTGAATGCTTAGTCATCTCTGCTGGATCAGATTCACAGCCATCAGTTTGTCGATGAGGACTTAATGGCACTTCGAAATCGAGTTTTGGGAGGTGACACTAGCCTGGCTACCTTAGATTTAGATGGGATTTTAAGATTTGGTGATCGACTTTGTGTTCCAAGAGTTGGGGGTCTGATTCAGATGACTCTTACCGAGGCCCATGACTCCAAATATTCTGTTCATCTGGGCACAGCAAAGATGTATCGGGACTTGAGACAGCACTACTGGTGGAGCGGCATGAGGAGAGATATTGTGGATTATGTATCGCGTTGCTTGAGTAGTCAGTAGGTTAAGGCCGAGCATTTAAGGCCTGATGGCGAGCTTCAGAGATTACCCATTCCTGAGTGGAAATGGGAGAGGATCAGCATGGACTTCGTTGTAGGATTACCCCACACTTCCCGTGGTCTTGATAGTATTTGGGTCATCTTGGATCGATTAACCAAGTCAGCACACTTCATTCCTATCCATACTTCCTACAGTGCTAAGAAGTTAGCCCGTATCTACATTCGAGAGGTGGTTCGTCTTCATGGTGTGCCTGTTTCCATCATCTCAGACCGAGGCCCACAGTTCACAATTAGCTTCTAGAGGACCTTCCAGGATGAGTTGGGTACCCGTGTTGACCTTAGCACAGCTTTCCACCCGCAGACTGATGGTTAGTCGGAGCGCACGATTCAGGTTCTTGAGGACATGTTACGGGCTTGTGTTATGGATTTTGGGGGTTAGTGGGACTAGTATTTGCCTTTGGCAGAGTTTGCATACAACAACAGCTACCACTCAAGTATTCAGATGGCCCCATTCGAGGCCTTATATGGTAGGCGTTGTCGCTCTCCAGTTGGTTGGTTTGGGTCTACAGAGCCCAGGCAGCGCGGTACAGACTTGATGCGAGAGGCTTTAGATCATGTGAGGGTGATTCAGGATAGGCTCAAGACAGCCCAGAGTAGACATCAGAGTTATGCAGACCGTAGGCATCGACCCTTTGAAATTTGCTATTGGTGATAGAGTATTCCTCTGTGTGTCGCCCATTAAGGGTGTAATGAGATTTGGGAGGCGGGGCAAGCTTAGCCCAAGGTATATAGGTCATTTTGAGATATTGAGGACAGTTGGGGAGGTCGCATATGAGTTAGCTTTCCCCCCGGCCTTTTCAGCTATTCACCCAGTTTTTCATGTTTCGATGTTGCACCGGTATGTTCCAGATGAGTCCCATGTGATTCAGTATGATGCAGTTGACTTGGATGACAGTTTGAGATACATTGAGGAGCCAGTTGCTAGTTTGGCCAGAGATGTCAGACGGTTGCGTACCAGAGCCATTCCTATGGTTTAGGTCCATTGGAGACATCATCCAGTTGAGGAGGCTACCTGGGAGACCGAGAATGAGATTCGGGCGCAGTTCCCCGGCTTATTTAAGCCTTCAGGTACTTCTTGACTTTTACTTTCGCGGACGAAAGATCATTTAGTAGTGGATATTGTAATGACCCTCCAGGTCATTTTTAAATTAAAGCATTCATTCCATCGTTTAGAGCATTCCTGTAGTGACGCCAAGTCATTTATGACTTGCTGGCACTGACTGTTCGGTCGCCTGGTCGTTCGTTTGGGTTTTATTCCCGTTTCCCTATTTTGGAGATTTTATAACTTGAAAAGTTGACTTCGGTCATAAATTCAGGTAAAAGACCTCAGAATAAAATTTTGACGTTTCCATCAGCTTCAAAATGGCAAATTTGGCTAGTAGCATGGTCAACACGAGTATCGAGCCAATCGGTACGAGTTTAGGGCCATTTGACCTTTTTGCCCTTACAATTTGGCCTATAGTTGACTTTGGTCAACCTTCTTGGAAGACGTGCTCAGATGTAAATTCTGACAGCTAGGTTAGCTTTGGAATATCGATTTTGGTCTAGAACGACCCTTTGTTCACTTCCCGAGGCTTTAGATGCCCGTTGTGGGATCTGGCTCAAAACAATACTGGGTGTGGGACCCACTTTTCATCGGAAAATCTACAATGGAAATTCCGTTTTGAGTCATTCTTAAGGCTTACTTGTAGAGTTTTTCGCAAGAATCGTCGTGGTATAATCTGTTTGGGTTGGAAGGGTCTCGTTTTTCCAGAATTTGGTGATCAAGGGACTGCCAAGTCGTAAGTTAAGACTTATTAATGATTTTAATTGTTGGGGTTGATTTGCTATGTTCTAGGCATCTTTTTGTGCTAAATTTTCGGGTATTAGTTTAGTAGGGTATTTGGGACGTTTCCACGGATTCGTTTTTGGGATTCCAATTTTGGGTCCCACAACCCGTTTTAGACCCAATTTTGGGTCCGTCTCCAAAAAATATAATTTTAGTGTCAACATATTCGTAATGAGGAGGTGATTAACCTTTTGATAGTGGGGAAGCATTTGGAGACCATTCGGAGGGGAAAAGCTCTGGTACCGTTAGTTGGAGCACGCGTGATCGGCTTTCAGGTAGGCTATGGCTTTCCCCTCGTGAGATTGAGCATGTTTAGGCAATTTTTTATTGATTTGCTTGAGTATGGAGGTGTTTGGGTGTCGAGCATGCTAAATTTCTATAATTCCTGCCTTAGACCTTATTGTGGGAAATTGTTGGATTATGAAAACATGACTCTTGAAATTATTGAACATCCATACCTTCTGGTGTATATGATAATATTGATTTGAAGTATGTTTGGCCTTAGTCTAGGCTTAGACTAGTGTTGCCATAGAGTTGCGAGGTTTCGAATGTCGTTGGGCAGTAGAACTTTTTTCGATGTCGTTTCGAACGGTCAGCTCCTTGTAGACTGATATAGCAGACTTGAGTCTGATAGTCTGAGCCTTAGCTAGGCGGTAACTCAGCTTATGACCTTGTATCCATAATGCCCTGCTTTTCTATCGGCTACAGATACCTGGTTATAGTCCGTGGTCTAGCTTACTCACTATTGGATACTTCCTCAGTGATTTGGGGTATATGAGGGTCGGACAGAAATGATTATTTACGGTAATCGGTTTGGTGATATTTCCCGCGACGTATGGTTGGATATTGATTCTTAGCTATAGTACCCGTTTAGATTCTATGGTCCGGCTTACTTATGTCCAGGCTTAGCTATAGTACCCGATTAGAGTCCGTGGTCCAGCTTACCTGTGATCTGATTTTGGCTACAGTACCCAGATCGAGTCGGTGGTCCAGCTCATCCGTGCCCGACCTTTGGCTACAGCACCCAGTTCGAGTCCGTGGTCCAGCCCATATAGGTTGACTCATTAGCTATAGTACCCGGTTCGAGTCCGTGGTCCAACTTGCACGTGGTGCATTCCCAATTCCTTCCTGAATCTTCAATTTAGTCTTTGATTACTCTCATCTGTAGGTTGAGGTTTTGATACCAGGTTGGAGATGTTCCGATTAAAGTCCGGGACGTAATGAGATCTTGGAATATAATTAGGAATGGTTCAGTTAAAGTCCGGAAATTGGTAATATTGTCATAGACCTTCTAGCTCCATTCTTTTACTTCAACTGCGGTGCATCTGCCGGGCTTATGGGGGTCCGTGCAGGTCGTTTCTTTTATTGTCCACGAGCGTACCCATCGGGTTTATGGGAGCCCGGCGGAGTTAGTTAGATTCCTTGTCTTTGTTGCCTCTACGCTTGTGTACATACCCACATTTACTACTTTTTTGCCCTTGATTGTGACCCTTTATTCGCATTTCAGATTACTTTTGCTTATCTGGCTCAGTCAGCCTGATGCCTACTGGTTACCTGTTGTTTTGGTACTCATACTACACTCTACGTCTATTTTCGTGATGCAGGTCCGAGTGCTAGCTACTGACGTTGATTCGAGCCAGCTGCAGTCGTGATCATTGCAAGGGTGAGCACACAACGTCCTGGATTTGCCCGTCTCCTTCTGTACTTACTTTTGCTTGTCTTTTGCCTTTTTAGACAGCTTGTTTCTGTAGTCCACTTTTAGGACTTGTACTTTTGTTAGCAGCTCTGTACTTGTGACTTCCAGGTTTTGGGAGGAATTCATTTTGTGTATATATGTCTAGTCGCTTCCGCCCGTTCATTGCATGTTCTTGTTATATTTATTACTATTTTAGGTTGATTGGTTGGTTTTCTACCCTAACATCCCATTACTTCAAGTTCCGGGATATGGGTCGGCTTGCCTACTGGTGGGTTATATAGTAGGCGCGATCATGACCTGAGAAATTGGGTCGTGACAGCAATAGTGTGAATTCAATCCCCTGCAATGAACTTTAACTCAATGGACCACTTCCAGAAAGAACAAATGGAGAAAGAGGAAAAGTAGGAGCACAAAATCCACAAGCATGTGTAATCTCTAAAACTAACCACCTCTTTCGGTCACGTGCAACAAGTTCATAAAACATCACAGATAGACTCAAGGCAGCATCATTACCAAGAAGAAGAGCCAAATCAGCAGGAAGAACAGTGGCAAACTCAAAAAAAACAAGAATAACAAAAACAATACAAACAATGAGGTCCTGATGAGAATTGAGCTTTGTCGATGACTTTCTTAGATGCAACAGCAACTTAGCTCTCCGGTAAACATGGATGAATGTTAGTGAGGAGAAAGAGTGCGGGCTAGGACTCCACTTTATTTTTCAAAAGAAAAGCATCTGTTAGGCTTTTACTTCTATTTTGGGGTTAGGTCCTTGACTAACAACATATTTCAAACATACTTAGTCCATGTCATTCTCAAGTAGCTATAGAAGAATGACTTCATCAGCAAAGAAACAACTCTTGACAAGCCTAACCCAGCTGAAGATTGGACTGTTGTATTGCCTCATCGTGGAAAATAGAAAATAAATTCTCATAAAGTTATCATTCACGAACGGCAAAAACAAGAACAACTGTGGACTCCAGCAGATATTGAGACCAATCCAGAGAGAGAATCTAAATTGATGCAGAAAATACAAACCTGCATTAGGAAACTCGAGAGCTCTTCCTTCTAGTTGACATTTTTGGATCAATTACAAACCCCTGAAATATTTGATAGGTTTCTAAAAGTTGTGGGCTCAGAAGGAAAGATGCAGATGGTAATATATGGAATTGGTAGCATAGAATCGTATGAGCCTCCTAGATTACAGCTTAGTCTTGCAATCTTAATGAAACGAATGTTTAGCTGGATTGGGGAGGTAGAGATATTTGATCCCCTGATCTCTCTGGCAGAATCTAGGGTGTTGACAGCTCTCGGTTGTTTTGTCCTAACAGTCAATGAACAGGGTCGATGACAAGCTTTAAGACCTACAATGTTCTTCATGCCACATTATTATGCTGAACTATATGAGAATCTTCTAGAGGCAAATTGGAGGCATGATCTATTGAGTAATATAACACTGTTTGGAAACAGTTTTGAGGCGTATGAGCAACACGTTTCAGAGTGCAAAAACCTTAGACTTGCTGATTCTAGGAAGCATATCCTAGCAATCAGGCAGTTTGTAAAAGAGCTTCCCATTGATTCTAGGAAGAATATCATAGCAATCAGGCAGTTTGTAAAAGAGCGTTCCATTGATCCTTTTTCAGTTGATCTATTTCGTACCTTTCATGGTTCAAGTTGCCATTTTTTCAACATTGATCCTCATTCAGATTTATGTGATGTTAAACCATGAACTCTTGTTTTCTGGATTGTACTCTTCATTAGAACTGAATATCAATTTTTTATAATGATTTAGGAAAATGTTCTCTCTTTAAAAAAAAAATACAAACAATGAGGAGAGACCTAACACACCTCAAGAACAGATGGATCAGGACAATTCCCAGAAATGTCACAGTCATACAGGTAAAAATATTATTACTCATAACTCTTATATTGATCTTGTTGAACCATATCTGCCAAACAGTCCAGGCAAAGAACTTTATTACTCAAGATCTGCAAAACAGTCCATGCAGTTCTTTATGTCTAGTAAAGCTGGTCATAATGCACCTGTATTTGAGAAGTACCAACAGAAAGCAAAGAACTTTATGTGTTCATGCCTTGCAAAGGATGACAGAAATACCCAGAAAACTCCTGCAGGTCTCATCTATATGCAAAGATGGAACAATATGTATTTTGTTACTAGTGCTGCATTCCTTGCCACTACTTATTCGGACTATTTGGCCTCTGCTGGCAAATACCTCAAGTGTTCTTCTGGTTCTGTTTCTCCGAATGAGCTTCTCTCATTCTCTAAGTCTCACATAAAGATTTTAACTTTGATAGAGTGCTACAAGCCTGTATTATCACGATTCATCATAAATTGAAGCATGGAACTAGCAATGTGTTCTTGGTGAACTAATCATCATGTTTGATGTTGTTCTAGGTGGACTACATTCTTGGTGACAACCTGAGAGCAACAAAATAGATAACTAATATACGGATCAAGACTACAATGATTATTAGACCAGTTGACAATAATATGATAAATTAACACAGTTTATAATTTCACTATACCAATTGAAAAACAACAACAACAACAACAACCAAAAGAAAAACATGATCACTTAGACTGTTTATGTGTACATGACGCGCAATTAACAGTTTGTCGATTAATCCATATTAAACAAGAAAGAGGAATTAGTTGATCTTGTGATCATATAAATGATAGGATTTACGCAATTAAAATAAAATTCAAAATTTTAATGAAATTTTCTCTAATCTTTCTTGTGTGAACACCTAGACCAAGTGATGATGGTTGTTGACAATCTTTAAGTGGATTATCAAGAACCTATTGCAAAAGAGGAAGAGTATTATAATTAAGAGAAACTAAGTTTTCATCTAAAAAAAGTATTTTTTTGTGAGCAACACAATTATTTCACATGCTCTGATTTTAAATTTGCATCAATATTAATTCCCAAAGACTCTACATATGTTGTATTCCTTCCTTCACTTTATCCGCTGTAATTTCTTCCATATCCATTTTTGCTTCCGATAATTTTCTCTCCATCACTTCGTTATTCTCTTTTGCTTCCTCTTTCGCTTCTAACAACTTTTTATCCATCGCTTCCATCTCTTTTTTTGCTTCATACATCTTCTCTGTCATCTCAATTTTCATAGCTGAGGTAGCTTTTTGAACTTCCATCTCAACCCTTGTATCAAAATCTCTTTTTTCAGCCTAAGATCGTTTATATACGGGGCCATATACTAAGCTAGGAGACGCTTCTTTTCCTAGAGTTCGGACAATTCCATGAGTGTCTGATCCCATTACTTGGGAGTACACGTGATTAGGAGCACTTCCAGGGACATTCAACTCAAGATACACCTCGACAAGATCATTCATTTGTTTCTTTTCGAAAGAAAGGTAAAGTAATGATAAGTTTTTTAAAAAAAACTGTAATAGAAAGAAAGTACCTATATATTTTTAAAGAGTAAGAGTTTACCATAACTTCACCAGCTATCTCATTTACTGGTTCTTTATTCGCTCTAATGTGAGTTTATTTGAATACCTCAATACGAGTTGGCTTTACACCATTATTCATCTTTGTCATATGTTTGAATAGTAAGAGATTGACATTAAGTATTCACGATAAGTTTTATTTAATATATAAATTATAGAAAAGAAATAGTGATTACTTCGTACATTGTCTATAATTTGAGAATGACTTTTTCTACCTGATGTGTGTGGCATAGTCAATTTTTTTCGACTTTCTTTGTTTCTCTCACTCTTTTCCTAGAAATTTGAACACAACAATATATAAGAGGACATGCGCAATCCTGAATATATAAAAGAAATAGCCAAGAAAAAATATAAAAAAGCAGCATAGTTGAGTTTCACAAAGTGCAATCAATTTCTATACAAGAACATTTTGTGCAAGTTGGCAAACTGGACATGTACAACAACATTATTTCTGCCATTTAGAAGAAAGGGACAAATCAGAAAGAACTTCTAATTGTTCTACAATAAGAAGTATAATCAGGGAAAACACGACTTCAATAATTTATGACAACTTTTATGAAATTCGCATTTAGTAGAACAAATGCAGAAATAGAAATCTAGCACATACCTTTGCTTCTTTTGAGCTCCAATAATGAACTAATGAACTCCACTGATTTTCTTCAACTCTATCTGGACAATGAGCTAAACGCTCAATATCAATCTTATGTGGGTCATATCCAATGGTTTTTGCTTCATGCTTTGATTCTTTCCATTTAGATCCAAATGACATCATCAGTATGCGTTTCATGTCATCAGTTGCGTCAGTATTTTCTTGTACATATATTTAATACACAACTCATTTATAAAATAAAATATAAAAACAAAAACATCTTAGTATATAGGTTTTGTGTATACTAAGAACCTTGATATGAGCCCATATTCTATCCTTGTACATACTAGGTACAAGCCTCCAATCTTTATGATTCAGTGGCGCTAAGATGCCATTCGTGCTAGCACACCAAGTTTTGAACTCAATCTAGTTCCTTCTGACCCAATAACTTGACCATGTTCATTCAATTCAATATGTAAATTTCCACCATCTTTCCCCCATCCCAAGTGCATCATAGTGAGACCCCTAGTTCGCTTAGATTGCTCTTCACTCTCATTAGAATCTATAAATAATCAAAGATAAAAAGAGGCAAATTTATTATTTATATAAACGTTACCTAACTACATTATCCTATGAAAGGAAGAATAAATATCATGAGATTTAATACCTGGAAGACTTTTTGTATCATGTGATTCATCTCTTTCATTTGGTGGCCAATTTTGGGCGGTTGAGGCATTGACATACTTCCGATTTGTTTTTTTTTGTTGCTTAGAATCTATAAATAATCAAAGATAAAAAGAGGCATATTTTTTATTTATATAAAAATTATCTAACTACGTTATAATATGAAAGGAAGAATAAATATCATGATATTTAATACTTGGAAGATTTTTTGTATAATGTGATTCATCTCATTCATTTTGTGGCCAATTTTGGGGCGGTTGAGGCATTGACATACTTCCGATTTGTTGTTTTTGTTGCTCAGAATCTATAAATAAACAAACATAAAAAGAGACAAATTAATTATTTATATAAAAATTATCTAACTACTTTATACTATGATGGAAAGAATAAATATCATGATATTTAATACTTGGAAGATTTTTTGTATCATGTGATTCATCTCTTTCATTTTGGGGCCAATTTTGGGGCGATAGAGGCATTGAAATACTTCCGATTTGTTGTTTTTGTTGCTCCGAAGAATCATATAAAAGCTCACCTTGACTAGAATTTCTCTGCCTTTTTCTTGCCATTTCAACGAAGTTCCTTAGCAGCTATGAATCCTGCCAAATTTAAAGTAGTTTCTACTATATAAAAGTATATAATAATATCTAACTATCATGTCAAATAGTAAGATAAATAAACATATGACATTTTAACAGTTGAATGAAGAGTAAAAACATCAAAGTCATTATTGTTCAAAAATCAATTGTACTGAAATAGTGATTATACTACTATAGTAATAAAAACTAAGATATGTTGTCATCTTCAACATATACTTCATTACTTTCCAAAGTTTCTGGCTCAATTTCTAATCTTGGTACTCCTTCTTTAACCCATTCAATGTCTTCTTTAGTTTCAAATGTTGTGTCATCCAATTGTTGTTCAGGCGACAACTCCATATGTCCTTCCTTATGCTCAATTGTTGGTGTGTCATCACCTAAATCATAAAAACCTCTTGGCTTAAGTTTAACAACCATTCGCCACTCCTTTTCCATAGGATGATCGACATAAAACACTTGTTGAGCTTGAGAAGAAAAGATGAATGGTTCATCTGATAACTGATGTCTTGAATAGAGTAGATGATTAAAATTCACAAGAGTAAATCCATAATCATCTTTCTCAATAAGCCCCTTGTTATTGTTCACCCATTTACATTTAAACAATACAAACTTGAGATTCTTGGAATAATATAACTCAATTATGTCTGTGAGGATTCCATAAAAAGAAACCTCTGCCAATATGGGATTTTTATCTTTTGTGCTTGCATAACTTTGAGTGATAGCCTTTAACATAATACCACTATTTTGAGTTTTTCTCTTAACATCACGAGACTCTGTTAAGTATCTAACTCCATCACACATATAGCCAGTCATTCTTTTTGCTTGTATTAATGGGCCAATAGCTAAAGTTTGAATATCCTCAGATATTTTTTCACCAGCCATATGCATCTTCTCGACCTAGCATTCAAAAATAAAGATGTGATCTAAAAGTTATAATTACCTATATAGTAATATATGAGCAAATATTTTAGCTAGTTGATACTTACATGATTTCTAAACCGTAGTTGAAATCTTTCATTATGAATTTGATCCACATTATGTCTTGTTAGACGAGGATTTTCCTTCTTGATTTCTTTTATGTGTTCACTACGGAAGTAAAACACATAACTATTTAATAAAAAAATGAAAGAAAATTATTTAATAATTAATTACGAAGTATAAATTATGATTTAATACTTACTCACGATATGAAGTTGTAGAGGTAGAATTAAATAAAACATATATGTGGGCTTGAGCACGTGTAATGTCATCATGCTTAAATCCTTTCTCTCTACTTGATCGACGACCCTCTTGGTCTTTTGTTTCATTAGATAAAACATCATTTCTTAAAGGTAGATTAGAATTAGTCTCGACGTCATCTAAATACCATGAGCAAAATGTCATTAATTCATCTATCCAACGTCCCTTTGCAATCGCACCTTCTGGATAACGTCTATTCCTTACGTAGTTTTTAAGACAAAGCAAGAACCTAAAATAGACAATTATTAAAATACAAATACAATTTCTTGTAAGTATGATAAAAAAAAATAACAAAATGATACCGTTCGATAAACCACATTGAGCGATATTGTTAAGGTCCTCCCAACATTGTTTCTTCAGCTAAATGGATAAGTAGATGTTCCATGATATCAAAGAAAGATAGAGGAAATATTCTCTCCAAATGACATAGACTTATTGCAACTCGATCTTGGAGTTTTTCTAAGTCACCTATCTTCAGATCTTTTGAACAAGTGCCCCTAAAGAAATTACTTAATTCAATCAATGGCTTAAGTACATTCACTGCCAGGAGATTCCGCAAGGCAATAGGAAGGAGTTGTTGAATTAAAATATGGCAGTCATGACTCTTCAACCCATGCATTGTGCATTGCTTGAGATCAACACAACTTGAGATATTTCAAGCATATCCGTCTGGCACTTTCACATCTTTTAACACTTGTAAGAGGATGTCTTTTTGTGTGTTACTCAATGTGAAACATGCAGGAGGAAGATAATATTTTCCATTAGCCTCTTTCTTAGGATGCAAAGCTTTTCGGATCCCCATCTCTTGTAAATCTAAATGGGAGTTTAAATTATCTTTTCCTTTTCCATCTACATTCAATAATGTCCAAAATATATTGTCAAGACATTCTTTTCAATATGCATCGTATCAAGATTATGACGAATCATATTGTCTTTCCAGTATTCTAACTCAAAAAATATGCTCTTTTTGTTCCATATATTTTGCACCAAATTATCAACATCATCCCATTTCCTTTTACAAGATTTGGCCAATAGATCTTTACCAAATTTATTTTTAATATTATTCAATTGCTTAAGAATCTCAATTCCCGTCAACCGTTTAGGTGCTCCATCTAAATCCACAAGGCCATTGAATGCAACTTTATCTTTTCAAAACTTGTGTCCAAGAGATAAACATCGCCTATGAGACATAAAACAATATTTTCACCCATTTTTCAATCTTGTAGATTTAGTGTTGGTAAGACAACATGGACAACCATATCTAGTTTTCACACCATATCCTGATAAGTTACCTAACGCTGGAAAATCACTAATTGTCCAAAGCAATGCTGCACGCATTTGAAACATGTGATTGTTTGATGCGTCATAAGTGGCAACACCAACCCACAATTCTTTTAACTAATCAACTAAGGGTTGTAGATAGACATCAATATCATTACCTGGTGCACGAGGACTATCAAAAATAGTTGATAATATAATATATGGTTGTTTCATGCACAACTATGATGGCAAATTATATGGAATCAAGATAACAGGCCATGTGCTATGTGAGATAGACATAGACTTAAATAGACTAAAGCCATCTGAAGCCAATCCAAGTCTAACATTTCGAGGATTTCAAGAAAAATCTGTATGCGCTTCATCAAATTTCCTCCAAGCAATACTGTCTGCAGGATGTCGCATTACCCCATCTCTAGTGCAACATTCAGCATGCCATCTCATTTGAGTAGATGTTTTAGCCGACATAAATAGTCTTTGAAGTCGTGGTATTAATGGAAAATATCTAAACACCTTTGATGGAATTTTTGATGTTTCTGAACTGGAATTAACTACACCTTTGAACTGTTTGTATCTTGGAGCTTTGCAAAACTTACAAGACGTTCTATCTTTCGTCTCATTCCAATAAATCATGCAATCATTTGGACATGCATGTATCTTTTTATATTCAAGTCCTAAATCTTTAATAATCTTCTTTGAATCATAAAAGGACTTGGGCAATGTTTCACCTTCTGGAAGCACATCTTTTAACAACTCTAATAGTATGGAAAATGATTTGTTACTCCATCCATTGAGACACTTTAAGTGTAATAGACAAACAAGGAACGAAAGTAGTGAATTCTTGCTTCCAGGATATAACTCACGTTCAGCTTCTTTCAGTAAGCTAAAGAATTCTTCAGTCTTTTTATCAAAACCCATGTTATGTTGATTTGACCCATCAAATCCTTCAGCACTAGTGTTCATATCAACAAAATTAGATGTAGGAGGAATTCCAAATGCTTCATGTAACATGTCTTGCATCTCATCACCTTTATCTAACTGATTGACCAATTTTGATGAAAATAGCTCCTCACCATGATAAATCCAACTAGTGTAACTAGTTAGAAATCCATCAACCACAATATGTTCAACAATCAAATCTGTTCGAACAAATTTCATATTATGACACTTTCGACATGGACACAATAATGCAGATGCATCTGGCCTATCTAATGATGCAAAATAAAGAAACTCTTTGGCTCCCTTCTCATATAAAGGATCAAGCCTATTCAATATATTTATCCAACTTTTATCCATTAAGTATATATCCTATATATATAGCAAACAAGAATTATACCCTCATACTATTAAAGATTAATACCTCCATACTATTAAAGAAAACAACAAAACACATACTAACCTGCAAAGTCCACACAAAGAGTCCTGAAATTGATATCAATGTTCTTCCACTACGGTTGCTTTCTTTGTAATCTTCAAACTGCAAATTAATAGTTAAATTTCAACAAATCAATATAATGTATGAAGGCTAGTCATGTGAAATTATCAGTACTTGAGGTAATATACTCACCTCAAGTAAATCAAGTAATAAAAGAGAAGAGGAATAGAGACAAAAGGTGAATTTATGGTCGTATTTGGAGAAAATGAGACAAAGAAAGAGGCTTGGTGGGAAGTGATGAGTCATTGTGATGTTTTTGATGGAATGTGGGTGAAAGATGATGCTAACCCTATGTATGAACCTGGTTCTTGTCCTTTTATTGACGAGTCATTTGATTGTTATCAAAATGGAAGGCCTGATAATGGTTAACAGAACTTTAGATGGCAGCCTAAGCACTGTAATATTCCTGGACCCTGCATATAGCATGAGTTGTGCACAAGTCTGTCCTCTTTTACTTTTATGCATTGCTAGGCTTAATTTTGGTAATGTTCTTTTTGTAAAGTAGTATTACTTCACTTTTCAGGTTGAATGCCAAAGAAATGTTGGACCTTTTGAGAGGAAAGCGATTAGTCTATGTCGGTGACTCTCTGAAAAGGATATGTGGGAATCAATGCATGGTTTGTCTGCTCAGAAATTCTGTTGAAGACAAGAATAGAGTTTTTGAGGTATCTGGAAGAGAGACTTTCTAGAAAGTGGGTGCTTATTCTTTTATATTCGCAGTAAGTTTCATAATTTCACTTGTCTTCCGTTCCCACTAATGTCAAAATTATCCAAAAAAATGTTGTTGCATCTTAGTAAACGGAGACGAAAGGACTGGTGGATGAGGAGAGAGTACGAGGTTAAGGATGTATCTGTTGTAGATGGTGCATCTGCATTGCTTGAAGCAAAGTTTTGGAAATTAACAATCTAACGGAACAATGAAGACAAAGGTAATTGTACATCATTACAAGTTCTTCTCCAAGACTTGTACATGATGCATCTAAATTGCTCGATAAAAGAAGTCAATTAGGAAAAGTGACCAAGCTGACTTAACAAATAAGACGTCTTGCATTATATGTCGGAATTAACTTGGTTCTTGTTGTTTCAATATATAAACGACAAAGCTTTTAAAAACTGAAATGAAACAAATAATGTCATACCATAACTAGGTATCAGTTTTCCTAAGTTTTTAAGCTAAATAAGATGAACATTTTATTTTTAAGCTAAATAAGATGAAAGTTTAATTTTTAAGTTAAATAAGATGAAAGTTTAATTTTTAAAACATACGACACAATCATGAAAATGCACACACAATAATATTTAAGCTAAATAGGATGGAAATTTTATTTTTAAGAATGAATAACTAATGCTTGCAAAGAAACTGTAAAAAAAATAATTTAAATAGGGTGAGGGTATTTTAACATATTTTACTCATAATTTGATGTCTTCATTACATTGGATGAATAGCAAGTATATTAAAACATAGTTACGCTAAATATGGAAAACAATCATTACAACAACAATAACCTACAATGCTTAAATCTCATACACAAAGCTTTATATTTAAATAAGAAATGTCAACAATAACTTATCAAAAAAATTATATCCAGCTTGAACTTATTTTTAAACTAGGTAAATTACCCGTGCGACTATTTTATTAAGCTTACATATGATTATTCGATAATATTCATATTTTCGATGTATACACTACATTGTCAAAAACATTTTATTTTAAGGCAAAGCGTTCCTCCGAAATCTTAAAGTGCTAATTTATTTTATTTTTAGTTATAGAAAAAGTATGAGTCGAAAGAAGTCTAAGAAAATCTCCATAGAAATAGTTGGTCAGAAGTAATGAAATTTGGTAAATTCCTAAAACTTATAAAGAACAACATCAGACAATAAAAAAGAGACAAAAAATCCTCAAACAACAACACTCCCAAGTAAAGTAGAGCATCACGTCCATACAAGGACATAATTAATTAAACTCAAATGGAAGACCTTCAACTCCTTTTTTATGAATCTCCATCAATCTATTTTTATTATAGTATGACGTATCATGTATATGTTAAAAATGAGCCTAAAGTTTTTAGTATCATAAATGTTTGCCTCATTGTCTCAGAGTAGTCATTACTACTGCTTATGTTTCATATCACCGGCCACAACTTATTTTGAAATGAACCATAGTTATTTTTATGGTTATAGTATGCAGTTACAAAGGATTAATACAAATATCAACAAAGCAGTAGGTGACATCTAAATGGAACTGTTCACAACTGGATATTCTAAACCCAAATTTTGACACATAACATATTAAAATCTCACAACATAAATTTTTGAGCACTTGAACTCACAAATATCCACAAATAATAATAAAAACAACCTTAATTTCCTAGCAATCAAGAAGAAAAAGGCATGTTGCTAAACATATTTTTCTAAAACATAGTCTATCAGGTTGTATCCAAGTTTACGGTTCACAAATTTAATTGAATAATCCAGAAGAACGAGTTGTTACTTCTTTATTAAAAAAACAGAAAACTGTAACAAAATAGAGAGTTATCAATACAATAAAAATGATCTTTAACAACAATTAATAGCTTAATTATCAGTAAATATGTATTTTCAGAGGCAATTGATACTCTCTATAAATGTTCCTAAAGATTATAGCAATATTGAATCTAATGAAAATTAATTAATGTCGGTAAAGGTTCTAGAACTCTTCGTTAATGTGCATATCTATTGTCGATAATTTTTTTTGTTATAGCCTATTTTGGACATTTGTTTGTTTCAAGAAAACATCATCTCTTATTATGCCCAAAAAGAAGAGACGAAGAAATATGACAAATTACTTACTTGCGATAAAAGAAGTGGACTAATTGTGTCTATATTAATATTCTAGGAAGAGTGCAATGACATACGAATTGTTTGTACCTAAGAAAAAACAATCAAAATAATATACTAACTTTGGCAAGCAAGAGATCAATCTGTTTGGTTCTTTTAACAAATTTCATCATTGGTTCCGTATCAGTTATCAAATATTTGTTGTTGTGTGCTATCAAATATAGTACAACCCACAAGCAACTTTCCCAAAAAGTTTATGAAAAAACCTGTAGAAAGGGACAAAAGATAAGATAAATTTTCAACCATCCTTACTGGAATTTTTAGTAGACTTAAAAAAAAGTCACCAAAATAACAAATAAAAAATGCAATAAATACATGAATCACTATGACTTACAGAAAAAGATTAAGTTTCATGAAATAGGAGGAAGAAAATTTTGAGTAATGAAACACACTTCATAAAAAGTTTAATTAATTTATTTGAATTCAACTCCCCTATGGCAAAAAAAAAAAAACTTACAAATAAAAGTGCATTTCATTCTCTATTTGGCCCGCTTCAAACAAAATGAGAAAAAAGGGTCCGGTCAATAGCATAGCTCTTCTTTTCCCCGGTCTCCTTTCGAAGGAGAGGCCTCGCCCCTACAACCCCTTGACTCCTGCGGGCTACGTTCGAACGAAACGAGAGTAAGGCTTTCTCCACAAGAGAACAGACTGACTACTTAGAGAGGGGCGCCTAGTTAACGGACTTCATGAGGAAGCGACTCACAGCTTCTCGCTTAGCTAACTGCCAGACAAGGATGCAAATCAACTCCTTATATAGAATGCAGATCGACACATTCAATGAAGCAGAAATAAAAAAATTGTTTACTAAAGAACCAAATATAATGAATTCAACCATTTCAACAGCGTAATGAGTTGTGGAATGAGAGATGCAAGAGTAATAATGTCGCATTACAACAAAATCCATTTTCTCTGTTTATACAAAGAAACATGTAGAAAGGGACAAAAGAGAAGATCAATTTTCATTCATCTTTGCTGAAATTTTTAACAGAGTTTAAAAAAAAGTCACAAAAATAGCAAAAAAAAATTTCCATAATTACATGAATGGCTATGACTTAAAGTAAAGAATAAGCTCCATGAAATAGGAGAAAGAAAACTTTGAGGAATGAAACAAACTTCATAAGAAGATTAATTAATGTATTTGAATTCGACTACCCTAGAGTGGAAAAACACCTACAAATAATAGTGGCAGAAGATCCCTCTATTTATAGACAACAAATGATAGTGTGAACAAATCCTTATTGTGCCTTATTGGAAAGGTCACAACTCTTTGGAAAAGTTACAACCCTTCGAAAAGGTCAGAACCTTTTATAAAAGTTGCAACTCTTCATAAAAGTTGCAACTCTTCATAAAAGTCACAACTTTTCATAAAAGTTACAACTTTTGATGTAAAAGTCGCAACTCTTCCTAAAAGTCACAACTTTTCATAAAAGTTACAACTTTTCATAGAAGTCACAACTTTTCATCAAAAAGGAAGGCTAATTTTGGAAATAAATAAATTAAAAGGAAATTCAAGTTTGTGGTGGCGTCACGTAGGCGGACCTAGGGTTCTCTTTTATATAAATATATGATAGTTCAACTTCATATATATATCTACCAATATTGTTGAGTAAATTCAATTTATACATTGCTCTCATCCATGTCCTCTTATTCATTTGAGTTCACTGTCTATCTACTCAAGTGTATAATAAAGAAATGAACATGACTATTATCCAAGTGACTTAATTTATCCATGAGTATGAATAAGAGGGATGCAAGTAAGACTAAAATTTGAGAATTCATATTACGTAAAAAAATAATAGCACTATAGGATAGAACAATTATATGAATCATCATGAATCAATAGTAAAGGTAGCACATAAATTAGCACACTTATTTTAATAATTGAAATCCATATTAAACTACTCAGTCATATATTACATATACCTTCTCAGACTTATGATCTCTATACCCTTTGACACTACATCCTTGCATATTGAATAGCCTACAAAGCCGCTACCTCCAATTCTATGACTACAATTTGTCCAAACAAAGAAAAATAAAAATAGATAAAAGAGGAGTCAAACATGAAACAAAATAAATAAAATACAAAAACAAACATGATATATAAAACAAAAATCAAACACGGAAGAGAACATGATCCTCCGCCATAAAATTCTTCAGAATTTTTTCATTTCTTTATCGTTAGTTTCTTCTTTCTTTTCCTTCAATCATAATCAAGCAATTTCACATAATTGAGAGTGATGGCATATATACACACAATATAATATACTATACTTCCTCTAAATATGCTTTTATGATCTTTGTAAGTGTAGTCAGATTTTTGTTTTACACATGTTTGGAATTGGAGTCATATTTAGAAGAGTTGATTTAAGAAGATGTGGATGATGTAGTTATTTTCCAAAGATGTGGGTTATGATATTTAGATGTTTTTTAGGGATAAGGTTAGTTTTGTTTGAAATTCAAATTTTAAATTAATTATTTAAAATCTTATCATGGATAATTTAAGTTTTTTTCTTAAAGGACGTGGCTTCTTTGTCTTTTTTTTTATCCGGATTTAAATTGTTTTCTTTCTATTAGTAAATAAAAATAAGCCATGTTATCTTGATATAATTTAATAATATTTTTAAAAGGGAAAAAAACTACCCTATTTCCCCTATGAAAATCCATAGTTTTTAATTTTTTTAAGTTTTTGACAGTAAGTTTTAATTATTATTTTTTATTAGTAATTTAATTGTTTTTTATTTTATTTTGAATTGAAAGTTTCCTCTTTCTATTATAGGCATGTTATCCGGACAGATTTAATAAAAATAATACTACCCATTTCCCCTACGAAAACCCACAGTTTTTATTTTATTTTTTTATTGACAATCAGTTTTTATGATTTTTGTGGTGCTGACACGTAGGTGTTTTTTCCTCTCCTATTATATATAGATAGATTATATCGTGCATCCACATAGTAAAATAGAAATAATTTGAGTGATAATATTAACAATCAGCAACAACTTATTTATTACCGAATACTATAACAAACCGAAGGTTGATTTACCAAATACCAAATACCTAACGGAAATTTAAAATTTTGATATTTGGTATCTACTTTTAACTACCAATTTCGAGTTACTGAATATATCCGAAATTTAGTAATCCGAACATCCACCCTAACACTAATTATACAATAGCTTGCCAAAAGTTAGGAGTGGCAAAATAAAGCTCATTCGCCCAATCTGTTTAAGTTTGGATAAGTTATTGATCCGCTTATTTATTAGGTTAACTCATTTCAATCCATTAAAATTTAGGTGATATGTAACAAATATTGAATCAACCGAAATCTTGTCAAAATATTCTTAAAGAACTTTTTTAAAAATTTGATATGTTATATATTGCCATTATAAAGAAAAATAATAATTTTATTAGGTACTAAAATATTGTAAAAAGAACAATAAAATAAGTAAAACATAGTAAAATTTGGGTTCTATAATTGGGACTCGCCTGTACAACCTTAATTATTTGTTGTTTTTATGATAACTATATTTTTCTATTAAAAATTTACATTTTATGAATACAATTTTTTATTTATGATTATATTATAAGTTGAATTTATTTGCGTAATTATTATGTTTATTTATATTTTGATTTCTCTTAAAATGTTCACTTCACTACTAAATTACATATTTTTCATTAAATTGTTTATTACTCATTTAATAATAATATTTTATCTATAATTAAAATGTGGATAACTTTAATAATAAATTTTCTTTTACTTTAATAAACTTAAAATGAAAGTTTTATTTTTAAGCTAAATAAGATGAAAGTTTTATTTTTAAACTAAATAAGATGAAAGTTTTATTTTTAAACTAAATAAGATGAAAGTGTTATTTTAAAGCATAAATAAGATGAAAATCTTATTTTTAAGCTAAATAAGATGACATTTTATTTTTAAGCTAAATAAGATGAAAGTTTAATTTTTAACTCATATAAGATGAAAGTTTATTTTTTAAAACATACGGCACAATCATGGAAATGCACACACAAAAATATTTAAGCTAAATAAGATGCATATGTTATTTTTAAGAATGAATAACTAATGCTTGGAAAGAAAATGTAAATAAAAAATAGTTTAAATAGGGTGAGGGTATTTTGTAAACAAACAACTTATCCTCAAAAATTATACAATGAATAATAGTTTGGTGTTCACGTAAAAAATTATGTAATACAATGCAAACAACTACTATAGAGAGTATTTTTGTAGAAGATAAAAGTTTGGTGTCATCCCAAATAATGAGTTTTGGCCCAAACACTAGAAAAAACTAGTATTTGGGAAGTTGGGATATTTGCCAAAAATATTTACCAAATAATGACAAATAGTATGAACAAACACTATTTGCTAAATTTTTCCCCAAATATTACTTGGGAAATCTATGGCCAAATTTTTCTCCAAATATTTACAAGTGTGCCCTATAAATACTCATTAAAAAATAAGCTAAAATAACGAGTTCCCTCCAATAACTTTTTGCCCGAATTTCAGAAAAAAAGAGTACTACCATATTTTTGGCTAAAATAATAAGCTCCCCCCATATTTTATATTTCCCCCAATTTCTAAGAAAATAAGTGCCCTAAATTTCATTCAAAAGTTTCTGCTCAATCAGTTTAGCTAAGTCGCTTATTCTCAATTCTCCATTCTTATGCATTTATATGATTAATGACTTGGAAATTTCATCCATGGTAACCTTAAGTCTCCTTGTTTGGTGGAAAAAAGTGTTGGGACTCTTGATGTTTTTGGAAAATAAAGATAAAACAAGGTTTCTTCTCAGCCTTTGAGGAAGAGGTGGTGCGGGTTATCGTCAGGTAGGTCAGGAGCGATGAGTACGCTGAGAAATCGGTCACCCATCACTACTTTGCTTCAGAGGAAGAACATCGGCTTCATTGACTCTGTTTCAGGTAGGGTTTCAATATTTCTCACAAATTTGGGCAATTTCTAAAAGTTTTTCTCCTTCACAACCTTTTGTGATAATATGTGTGTAAAAGAGGAGTTGTTCTTTGTATGAATTTCTTTGGGGAATTTAAATATCGAGTTAAATTTCTTCAAAATTTTTGATATATTTTTGATAAATTTATATGTGATTTTTTCAGTAATTTCTGTTTCGACTTGTTTCTATATTTGTAGAATTGAAACTTAAATTAAGAAGCAATAGTTTAAATCTTAGGTCTGCTCGTTTTATGTAGTGTAATAGAGTTTGTATTTTCCTTCTTATGAACCTTCATGTAGGAGCTTTGTCACTTTGTCTTTCAATGGCTTGATAATTTCTTCTTTTTCGTGTTTTCGGAGTAATTAGTATGATTTGTTTGATATGAGGAAATATCAGTAAGGAATTTAAATTATTGTTACAAATGTGCAATCATATCTATAAACATGTTTGCTACCCATGCAAGGATTTCAATTGAGTATACAATTTGAAGGGGTGTTGATTGATTATAACAGTTTATTTATCTGATGATTCGAAGGAATTCAAGGTTTGTTTCTGAACTATAACTATGATTTGTCATGTTGCTTGAAGTTTTGATACAATTCACAATTTTGAATTCTTGAGCTGACTTCTTGTCATTGTCGTTATGCAATCTGAATCCAAAAGAGAATTTTGCAATGGAATGTTGTTTCTTTATTAATTCTAGATGGATCTGATTAAGAAGTTGTTGTCATGAAACTGTATTGTGTTGCTGCTATAACTAAGTATTGATATGAATATTTTAGATTGCAAGTTCATTTTTTAAGTGAATTTCTGAGTGTGAAAACAAATAGTGGTACTGAGATTAACTAGAAAGGTTTTGAAGTCCAGTTTCAATGTGTGCTGCAACTGTTCATTATCTATTTCATGACCATTTCCCTGCAATAAGTTGTGAATAGCTTTGGTTCCGCACAATTTTATGTCTTTATCTAGTTTTTATTAAAATTTTGCATTGTTATTAGCCTGATTTTCTTCTATCGTGTTATTTCATGACCTTGATTGAGATTTATAAAGAGACATAATACTTCAATATTTAGGACTCCTACCATTTGGGACACCATCTTTGCTCATGTTGATATGTTCTTTTCAATTCTTGTGGTTGTAATGTCAAAACTTTGTTCCTTTAAGTTGTATAATATGCGAAAGTTCTTATATTTTTTAGTTGAAACTTAAAATTTACCTTCTTGTTTGAAAGACTTAGAAAAGTTCTCATCCAAAATACTAGCAAGGAAATGACATCATACTTATCATATTGGTTCGATTGAAAAACCATATTTAGATAAAAGTCTGTTTCAAGACATTCAACACCTTGTTTAAAGAGGTGCACATGACTCAATCCACATGGTTCATACAAGATACACAGATCAGGGATGAGCTGCACATTTCCATATCCGAAAAGTTTATTCCTATTTATAGATCTTTTCTTGGATGGTTTAGGAGCCAAATAGAAAGTAGAAGGCATCCAGAAAACTATATCAAGTAAACGGTGGAGGACCTAGAGAATGTTGTCTTAGTTTTCTTTGAGGGGTACGCTGCGTCACAACACTTGAGAAGATCTCAGTGAAAGAATATTAGTTTCAACAGTTAGTACTTTAGGACATTTTTTGAATTTTTTACATCGAGTTATTCAGGGACTGAGGTTATGGCATTCTAGTGTTTCTCGAGTTTCTGCTTTCAATTTCAGTAATCAGGGTAATGAGCTGCTGAAAATATTAGGAAGATTAACTTTATCTATCAAGAAGGGTCAGTGCCTCATGCCTCTAAATGCTCTGCCCTGTAAGCATGTTGTGGTATTTCCTTCATACTCTTATGCTTTATCCATAACTGGACTATTGTATTAATTTCTTTCTTGAAATTTTATCATAATCATGATTTTGTTAACTTGGGTCCAGAATTTAGTTTAGCTTAGATGACTTCAACACTGCTACAATATTGTCCTTTGTAATATCATCTTTTAAGTTTATCTTAAATACACTACTACGACGATGTTGCTTACTACTATCTTCTTATTGTTTTTAAATCTGTCTTTCTCAGAAATAAAACAATTGTCCGTGAATTTTTAAATTTTACATGGGAAATTCGTGGGGAATGACTAATTATCTCACTGTTTGATGTATGACCATGTAGATTCTTTGGATTGTTTGTTGTTAGTTTGTACTTATTTTGTTTTCTCAGCTTAGACGACTAGTGTGATGGTGCTTATTAAGCTATTCTGGGTAAAAGCTACTAACTAGTTCTGTTGATATGATTTTCTCAATCATGAAATGCTTGAACTGGACATATATCATGAAAGTTGTGCCGAACAACAGGCCTTCTGGTTGAAACTATGATGTGTGCTGCATCTGATGGTCAAAACTTACAAGGTGTGCCTTCTAATGTTACTGATCTTTTTTCTACCTCTTTACACACCATGTATTCCCTGTTTCTAATGTATCAGTTTCCAACATATCATATATTACATAAAAGAGAAAGAACAAAGTCAAGGGTGCAAAATCTTTTTGAGATACAAGAGATTTTTCTTCCTAGTGGAATTAGTATGATTGTTAATACCTTAGACTTTGGGTTTATGGCTAATCATTTCACATGTAGCTTATTGGTATGTTTCCCTAGAGGATCTCGAGCCCTTGAGTATTTTCAAATGTGCTCATCTTTAATATTGATTTATCGTGTATAACCACACAGTCGAATTAATATGCGTATCTTAGTGACACTTCTACAATGAACTTGTCCTTCACTTGTAGGTTAATAACTTGATATTTAGTATGCCAAACTATATTGCCTTTTCAATGATTACGTATGCATTGTGATGAAGTGTATGTACCTATTAGCTAATCTTTGCTTCACAATATTTACGTTTGATGTACTATCAGAACGGTCAATGGACTGATTTCCCTGAGAACATTGTGTCAATGGCTAAGAAAGATCTTCGGATAAAGAGATCTGGGACGGAGGTGGTGTTCAATGGTAATAAATATGTGCTATATTTCGTCCATATGATGCTATTGGACCTGAAGTCAGGTATGCAGCAACCTATTGCATGGATTGATGAAGCAGACAAGTGCATTTTCCTAGAAGTCTTTGCTTATTGTGATGAGCTACATGGCTTCCTTCTTAGTTACGATTGGCTTCCTTCTTCGAAAGGAAGGATTACGAGTATTATGAAGTATGGGCTTGCTATTTGTTATCCATCCAGAAGCAACTCCAGTTACGGCAATGGTGTTCATCTTTTCCCTACTATTTGTAGTGAGATCAGGTAGTGTTGTTTCCACCTTTTGATTTTCAGTCAAACTGATTTTTTGTGCAACATGGACAAAGTTGAAGGAGGACATTACAAGTGCATTTTAGAAACAAGTTCTTTTGGTCAGTAGAACATGTAATGATACGTCAGCTATATTTTTCTGAAAATAGTTGGGTAGTGACAACATTCACAGACCTCAAGGTTTGGAGGCGGGGAGGGGGTGGGGGTTATCTGAAACATTCGTATAGTTTTGTTGGTAAAACAGGATGAATGATTGTACTAGTGCATGCCTCTGCCTATATGCTATGCCGATACAGATTTTGAAGAGTAGGACGAGTCTTAAGCTTATTGATTTCATTTTTTGTTTAGTCAATTTATAAGTTCCCTAATGTTTGTCATATATAATAGAGGAATATCAATCAAGTTTGTCAGTTACTAGTTTCTGGTTTTTTCTTTTCGTATGGTACCTGTCCATTTTCCTGAACGATAATTAGTTTGAATTTTTCACAGAAAATCCTTCTTGTTGGTATTCTGATTTTAATAGTAGAATGAATTGTTTTTTGTCCAGTCAGTGTCAATGATCTCCCACATTATTCTATCCATTTATTAATTCCATGGTGCTTGTCAAATGTACGAGCCTAACTTGTAAAATCTGCAAATAATGACCTGTGTTTATATAGCTGCTGCAATATGCTATAATCTAGTGATGTAAATTCTTGAAAGAGTTGATAACACAACTTTGCCGGTCTTTGTCCCATCTTGTACTTCTGTTAGGAAACAATGTGTTTTGTTCGTTTTATTGCTCGTGATCCTTGTTCTCGTTCACATCATTATTCTCGGTGTTTAAGTCCATTATCTCCGGTACAGCAAGGTGATTGAACATGTTGTTGTTCTCATTGTTTCACCTAGTTAGTGTCCTCGTTGTTTTTCCTTTTTCCTTTCTTCTTTTCCACATGTTTCTAGCCCTCTTTTATTTCACTAGTTAAGGCATGTAGATCTTTTTTGTAGTTCATATCAATATGCATCTCTTTTTGTTGAAGCAAACTCTGATTATCAGAAAAAGTTTCAGCAGTCATACCTGGATTTTGCATGGTCTCTTCGATTTTATGCTTGTCATTGTTGTTCTCTTTTTGGGATTCAACTTCTTTAATATTTGCTCTGTTGAAGTTTTGTTTTTAATAGAAGTACAAGATGTAACAATGACTGAATACTATCATGGTTAATAGCTCCAAAGATGTCATTTTAAAAAATAAAAGCTAAATCATTTGAGATGTTGCCGAGGTCTGTCACTAACAACAACTTGTTTTCCTCTGTCTTGGTGTCTTGGTGTTTGCAGTAGAGTGTCTTGGTGTTGTTGGAGTTGAGTTTCCTCTTTTTCCATCATCCTATATTGCGATTTACAGATGTCTTATGAACTGCAATGGTATCTACTGCTACGTCGATTTATTGGGGGATGTAGAATTTAACACTCCTTAGCTATAAAGTGGGACACTCTTTTAGGACTCGAGTACTTGCACTGAATTATCTCAGGATCAAGCTATGAGATTAGTCCTAGTAGAAGTGTCCGCTGAGATAAAATGTGAAATAGCTCTGCATTTTCCCATGTAGTAAGATAAAGATTTCTAGTTATGTGTATATAATCATTTGGAAGTCAATCATCAGTAGTTTTAGCTCATCTGGAAAGAAAATAACATAACAATTACATTTAATCTTAGACTTGGTAGCAACTCATATACACTATACCCATGAAGATACCCTTCTCACTTGTTTTAGAGAAGACTGCAATATTGCTTCCCTTTCATATTACCACTCTCTCTACTTCCACTTGCCAGTACTAGGTAACCAAATAATTTTATTATAGTGATTTATTTTTGATTGAAGTGACTTGATTGTATAAATATCTTTTACGATGTTAAGTTACTTTGCTGGTAAACTGAATGTAAGATGTGTGTGGCACTCCTGACTTTTTCCTTTAGGAAGATGGAGGGAAAAAAAGCAAAAAGTGACACGAAGTTCATGTCTCTTTTTTGGATTATAGTAACTTTATACTTTTATTATACAAGACCCTTCACTCCAACAGAACTTCTATAACTGCTGCAATCTGATTTGTTGTACATGAGTTGTTTTTATTGTTAATTTCTTTTTAAATGTGTAGGGAAATTGAGGTGATCAAATTTGAAGGGTCGCCACAAATCAATTTGATATCATTGAAGTGGAAGTGGATAATGAAGAGTTTTTGAACTATTGTAAAAAATTGAATACATTATATTTGATTTTGTGAAATATATTCATTGCTAGAATATATTGAACTATTGTAAGAGTACTTTTTGAACTATTGTGTACACATATTTAGAATATTGCTTTATAAGTATGTGTATGTGTCACGACCCAAGCCTAGGGCCTAGACGTGACCGGCGAATGGGGAACCCGAAGGAACCCCAAACAAGCCTCATAGCGTATCTTACACATCATTGGTCACGGAAGCAATTAAAATGACCATAAGCGATAAACATAATCAAGGGGGAAATCGGGACTAAGGGAGCAAGAAAAAAAAAAGAAATGGTACATAAATACCATAGATGAGTCAAGCTCAAGCATAATACACAACTTGTCCAACACCACCTCTAAACATGAGTACTTAGCGGGGGCCAAGACAAACTACCGGGCTCACCCTCATAGTCAAAACATAACTAAAAAGAAAAGTCTTATACATAGCAAAAGATCATGAGCAACGTCCCCGGAATGGAGGACTCACCAATAACCTTGATAGGAAATCGTATTAGCCACGCGGAGGAGGATGGTCAAGCGGTGCTCCGGTCCCTACATGGTGACATCATGTAGGCATAGAGTATGCGTTAGTACGTTTGAATGTACTAAGTATGTGGGATGCAATGCAATGCTACAATAGATGGACATCATAGGAAAAATGCATAATCGTACCCGATAGATAGCATATTAATGAGATGATATGTATAATGATGCTTATATAAAAATCATATTTAGTAGGACATAGTATATGTGTAGTGAGTGACCATCAATATAGTATTTCCAAGGCCTACCACCCCCTTGGAGAGGCAAAAGAGGTACAAACCCCTCAATATGGTTATACGGGCCTACTACCCCCCGTACTAGGCAACCAAGGTACAAACCCCTCGATACGGTTATACGGGCCTACTACCCCCCGTACTAGGCAACCAAGGTACAAACCCCTCGATACGGTTATACGGGCCTACTACCCCCCGTACTAGGCAACCAAGGTACAAACCCCTCGATACGGTTATACGGGCCTACTACCCCCCGTACTAGGCAATCAAGGTACCAACCCCTTGATACGGTTATACGGGCCTACTACCCCCCGTACTAGGCAATCAAGGTACCAACTCCTTGATACGGTTACCCGGGCCTACAACCCCCCGAGCTAGGCTTGATCGACTCACACACTATATAGAGAAAATCATATACATGTATCCATTTCATCATCATTTCAATACTTATATAATCATCCGACTCATAGGACGTACATTGGACCTTCCATTTCATAAGAATTCTATAAAGGGCATTTTATCAAACATATGGTGGGCTACTTGTTCATGTAAATAAAATCATGTGTTTCAAGAGTACTAAGTCCAACCAATTTCAAAATCCATATAAAACAGCCCACCAACAACATACATATATATATACATATATAACAACCTTCATAATTTGATCATTGAGGCATGAAAACCATAAACATCATATAATCATTCCATTTCATGATAATATACAAAAATAGACCATAATAGGATGTGTAGTAATAATTCCATAATTCAAGAGTTCATAAATGATCATAAGGACCCATAAACTTGAAGTAAAATAGAGGATAAATGGTTGGACTTGTGGAAAGGAAGGTTTCCACAATCAACTCACATACCTCAACTTTGGAGAATTCTTGATGAAGATTGGAATGGAGAATTGCTTGAGATTGAATCTTGAATCCGGAATTAAAGCTTGGGATCCTTGAATTTGGTTGATGATCTTGGTGGAATTTTTGGAGAGGGTTTAGAGAGAGTTTTTGGATGTTTTGAAGTTAAATGACTAAGTATGGATATGTCCCCTTTTTATAAAAACGTCCCAACACTTAGAAAAAAAATTGAGGCGGGTGAACAGTGTTTTCGGCTACTGGAATTTGCATTTTCTGCCGGACAGGTTTTACGAAAATGGTCATAACTCCTTCATCCTAACTCGGAATGAGGTGAAACAAATTGCGTTGGAAAGCTAACTCACAGAGCTTTAATTTTGATAGTTTGAGCTCGTTCCAGTTCCTTGTGTTCTGAGAGATATGCCCCTTTAAAGTTGACCCTCAAAATCGCATTTTTTGCGATTTTCGAATTTTGATACGGTTGTTCTAAAATTCGGGTTAGACTCATTTCCCACTCAATTTGACCCCCTGAATAAGAATATGAAGTCGAATTTCCGAAATCATGCACGGATTTTGAGATATATGGAAATTACAATTATAGGTGTTTCCGAAGCACATTTTCGGGCATTTTTGGGGTCGTTTCAGTATGTACACAAGATATACTATCTTTTGAAGTTTATTGCAAATCTATATATTTGAATTACTTATTAGCTAATTTAATGTTTGAGATAATTTATTGCAAAACAACATTGGTGTTTTTTAATTAGAAATTGTGGCATATAAATACTTTATAGCCAAAATAATATTACCACACTTAAAAGTGTAACCAAAGGACTGTAAATTGTTGTATGCACATGGGCAAGGATGAAGTGTTGTCATACATAAGATAGAAAAGGCAACGCTTTAAAATCGTGGTTAATAAGGAAGCAAAGGTCACACTTGGCTTATGGATTATAAATTTTAGCATGTACATAAGAAAACATACACTTAATAAGTGTTGTTGTAGATGAGACATAAAAGGCGACACTTTTAAAGTGTGACCAATAACAGCAGTTCAGGTACTTTAATGGTCGAGTTTTAATTTATATATAGTGACTATGGTAGTCGGTGAATGCCAACTGCTGCAGTCGGCAAGTATTTTCCGACGCTCAGTCTGCCGTCTACTCAAAAGTAGTCGGAAAGTCATCGGAAAACTCCATTTTCCGACTACATTCCGACCAATTTTGAAGTCGGCAAACAACGAAATTCTAGTAGTGTAATATATTCGACATTTGTGTTAAATGTTACTATTTTAGCAACACTTTTGCTAAAAGTCGCTAAAATCAATGACATTTTACAACAAATCTCACTATTTTAGTGACATTTTTTCTAAATGTCACTAAAATCAATGACATTTTGCAGTAAATGTCATAACATATTCGACATGTATATTAAATGTCACCATTTAAGCTATATTTTTTCTAAATGTCACTAAAACCAATGACATTTTGTAATAAATGTCATATTATATTCGACATTTGTAGAAAATTTCATAATTTAAATGACATTTTCGCTAAATGTCGCTAAAAACAACGACATTTTGCAATAAATGTCATTATCATAGTGACATTTTGGACCGAATGTCACTATTTTAGTGACATTTTCCAGTAAATGTCATAATATATTCGACATTTATATTAAATGTCACTATTTAAGTGATATTTTTTCTAAATGTCACTAAAACCAATGACATTTTGTAATAAATGTCATATTATATTCGACATTTGTAGCAAAATGTCATCATTTAAATGACATTTTCACTAAATGTCGCTAAAAACAACGACATTTTGCAATAAATGTCATTATCATAGTGTCATTTTGGACCAAATGTCATTATATTGACGATATTTGATACCAAATGTCACTATTTTTACGACATTTGACATCAAATGTCATTGTGTTATGACGTTTTGTTCTTAAATGTCGTGAAATTCTTTATTTTCCAACATTCGTTTCAAATGTCACCAAATTAATGTCGTCGTATGTACATTTTCTTGTAGTGATCACAATGTGCAGCCCCTATCAAAGTACATCTTCTTAAGAGGTTGAATTTCAACAACCATCACATCTTCATCAGGAAGCACACTGGTTAACTCCTAAAATCATCTAGTATTGGGTGGTCTGCTAAGAATTCTGCCAATATTGTTCCCTTTATTACTATATGATTGATGTACAAAATCTTAAACTATTGGAACTGAAGGTACAACTTTGCTAGTTGGTCAATGAGGACTGGTTTAGACATAACAAACTTGATAAGATTTGCTCTTCAAACAAGGCGAACAATGTGAACTTGAAAATAATGTTTCATCTTTTAAATTGAGAAGACTAGCACCAAACAAAACTTCTCGATTGGTGAATAATTTTTCTCATTTGGTGTAATCATTCTACTAAATTAATGAAGAAAGTTTTCTTTGCCTTGCTACTGAGCTAATAGTTCTCCTACAAACATCTCTTCCCCCCATGATATACAGTATCAATGGTTTTATAGGTTAAGTGCTCCTAGAAATGGAGATTTCACCCAATATGATTTAATACTTTCTGACACGACCCAAGAGCATCCCCAAGTCGTAACATGCGTATTCGACCTATCGGAAGTCTCATACAAGCCCTTAGCATTCATCACATTAGATATGTAAAATAGTGCGGATAACAAACCTACTCATCTCCTCTCTAGAGTTAGACACCAAAGATGGAGCATACCTAGACAACATAGAGAACTTCAAAGCATACTCCTCCACACTCATATTACCTTGCCTAAGATTAATGAACTCCTCAATTTTGCACTCCCTCTTCTCTAGGGGAAAGTACTTACCCAAGAATGCTTCCTTAAACTCCTCCCATTCTATAGGACCCGCTTCCTCCGGCCTATTTGCCTTCCATTGAGTGTACCAAATTTGGGCCACCTCTTTCAACTGGTATGAAGCCAATTCCGCTTTCTCTCTAGACGATACTCCGATAGCATCCACAATTTTGTAAATCTCATCCAACAATCCTTGGGGATCTTCTCCAATTCTAGAGCCCAAAAAGATAGGAGGATTCATCCTCACGAAGTCTCTCAACCTTGAGGCTACCGTACTCTCATAAGCATTCACCCTAGGCCCCATATCTCTATTTGCTTGAGCCGTCATGGCTTGGGCTAGGGTCACAAAAGCCTCTCTAATCTCTTCATTAGTCATGGCCGGGGGAACCATCGGAACCTCATTCTCTTGCTCACCTATAGGAACTTGATTGCATTGCACACCTTGACCATTTTGCACAACTTGAGGACGAACTCCCTCATCACCTAACTCATCTTCCTCTCTCATTCGATTCGCCCTCGTATTCATTTCCTATAAACACAAGAGAAGGATTAGGAAAAGGACACTTATAAACCAAACTCTAAGCCACGACTTCAAGAATAATGAAAGAAGTGAAACTTCTACCATCCTGTAGCCTCTCGCTCATAGATGTGTCGTGACTCACACCGATGAACAAGACTATACTAGACGTGGCTTTTGAGACTTTGAACCTAAGAACCATTTCCCAAAACCTTATGCTCTGATACCAAGTTTGTCACGACCTGAGAGCATCCCCAAGTCGTAACATGCGTATTCGACCTATCGGAGGTCTCATACAAGCCCTTGGCATTCATCACATTAGATATGTAAAATAGTGCGGAATTAAAAACTTCATAAACAAAATCCCATAAGACTCAAAGGTCACTTTTAAAAACATCATTCAAAAGTACACAAGCGGAATACTAAGTCTCTTAGCCATCTTAGACATAAACGTGAAAACATACTAGGGACACGGCCCTTTACAATCAAAAGAAGTCTATTAAGTCTATTACAAGAACCTTATCATAAAACTAGAATAGAAAAGTCTTGTCCTCGACATATGAGGACATACCACAAGATCTTGGAAGAACTTCAAGTTCCAAGCTTACTATAGAACCCGCTCACTTTCCGGAACCTACACTTGTAGAAAATAGAGAAATATGGAATTAGCACAATTAAGTACTAAATATGATGACAATGCAAGAAAATATGCACAACGGACACTTATAAGAAATGCATGCTTTCATATCATTTTGATAAAACCTTCACTTCACAAGTATAAGAGACATAATAAAAGTCAATGTTCACATATAAAACCATAGCCAACCGTATACATACTCAACATATATTCATGTACAACCCATGCTTAACTTTAAAGGAACACATGTCATTTCATTACCATAGGACCTCTACCTAATATAACCTTAAGACACACTTGAGTAAGACAAGAAGTGACCGCCCATACAATCTCTTCAAGCACACCTAAGAGTTCCTCAAGATTACCTTAGATAAGGACATTTCCTTTACAACATAACCTCAATAGGCCAATATTCTTTAAGAAACCATTTAGGAGACATTCAAAGACATGAGGGGACTTTCATATAATAGTCGTTAGACTTAGGGAACTCACTTTAGTATCTTCAAAGCCTACTCGTGCCATGTGTAGATAGCATCCCATACTACTACCTACACGTTGTAGAACCTATCCAATAACTAGAGTGCACATCCCACATGATGGGAATAGGCATAACCGACATAGACCATACTAGCTAGGTATGGAATTCGGAGTCTACCCTACTCCGTGGAAGGTGTTCTACTTGCCAAAGGTAGAACTAATAAGCAACCCATGTAGGCACATGGTTTAGGAGATGTCCAAGGAAGTTCATTGTGCCTAATCTCATACTCAACTAGGCCACCTTCCTAACCACATCCACTCGGTGCTAGCCTTGTTTCCCATAGAGTATTCAATCACATATGTACTTAGAGAGGGTTCCTTTTCTAGTTCAAACAACTCATAGTACCTCTTCCCAAGCAAGGCCCCATTTCTTAGTCATGGCCAATCAAGGTTCATAAGGATAGCTCATTTGACTTTCTTAGATAAGGATTATCATGCCGTTCCGGCTCCATCCATCTCTAAGTCTATTATCTCACTCAAGAAGGGAACTTCGCCCTAAGGCCCATCCTTCAAGGTTATACATTTACTTAGGAAAGCTAGACTTATGAAAGGGCACCATTTCTTAATTTTGTCGATTCAAGTCTTGGCCTAGAATTCCTCTTTTAGCATTTATAGAAAGGGCACCATTTCTTAGTTCTAGCCCACTTCACATATTCATGCATTCAAGACTTTAACTAACAAGGAGAGACACTTTAGTCTACCAACCAAGTCACAACATTATCATCTAAGGATACTTCATAATCCAACATCATTTCATATATACATCATGAGAAAAATCATACTTTAAATCACAATGCTATCCACTTTACATAGGATCATCACAAGATCACATAAACTCATTCACATCATACCTTCACACATAAAGCTTCACATAAAACTTTACATATAGCTTCATATAGGACTTTACATATAGCCTCATTTATATATATAATATACAATACAATAACACTTTGTACAAGATCACCTTATAACCATAAGAATACCTTCACATAGTACAATAACATTTCATAACTTGATAACACTTTAATTCAATAGATAATGCCTTCAAGTCCATGTTCATAATACATTCCATAATTAAACACCTCCACCATAAGTGGATCAAACTAAACAAGAACAATTTTATCCATAATAAGAGATTAAGCTAACTTACCATCCTCCAAAGCCATAATCAACAACACTCAAGTCCCAACCATTTTACTTACCACAAGAGAATTCATCATAACTTGCCCATAAGGCCACAACTTTCAATTCATCCATACATCATCAATTCATCATAGATAGATGTAGAAAATCATCAGAGTCACTAATACAATCCAATCCAAACACAATTTCATAAACTTTGAATCATAAGCAAAAGACCCACTTCATAAGCAAATTTAGGAATTTAGGGAAAACATGGGTTCTTCAAGGAATTCCATACGAAATCATCTTAAAAATATTAATTCATCAATATAATGGCTTAGAAAACGTTTTGCCAATGAACCCATGCTTAGATTAGAATTTGAGATTTTTGTTCTTTGAAACACTTTTGATTGGACTCCTTGAAAGAAAGATTCATCAAGGATCAAGGGTCACCATACCTCTAAGTTGAAAGCCCACGAAAAATTGAAGAAGAAAGAACTCAAAATCTTCAACCCTAGCTCCAACTTCTTCTTCTTCTTCCTCTCTTCTTCTCTTCTTCACTCAAGAACCCTAACTCTTACTCTTTTAAAATGGAACAAAAATGATCCACAATCAGCCTAACACAATAATATAACCTCAAAAGAAAAGATTTGTGAAATGACCAAAATGCCCTTAAATTTCCGGACGGACTCCTTGCCAACTTCCCAACTTTCAAAGGGCATAACTCACTCATACGAACTCGGAATCGAGCAAACTCGGTGGCGTTGGAAAGATCGTTCCAAGGGCTTCCCAAACATAACTGGAACTACTCCTGGATCATCCTGAGCTAGGAGTTATGACTGCTCAAAGTTGGCCAAAAACTCACTGATTTCCCACACTTTAACCAAATTTCCAGGTTTTGAACTTAGCCAATTTCCAGATTCAGAACTTATTTTCCAAAAGTGACTACTTCCAATTTCAAGCTTCTTCATATTCATTTTAAATCGTCGGATGTTACACAATTAAAACGACATTACAAAAAAAAACCCTCATAGAACCTCATTATAAAGTCAACACAAAGTCATAGGCTCTTGCTTAACCTATCATTTTTCCGAGTCGTTACATTATCCCCCACTTAGGAACATTCGTCCTCGAATGACACTTAACACTTTTCAAGGAAAACGACCAAAGTAAACAGCCCATATTCAAGCATACAACCATATAATCAATACACATAATAAGGAGGAACATCAACTCCACATAACAAGTCATTACAACACAACTTCATTCATATTTATGGAAATAAGAATCACACCTACAACTCAACATTCAACATACCATCCCCCACTTAGGAGAAACCCATCTAAACCAACACAAAAGGATTCCAACACAAAACTAGAAATTATGACTTACCGGCACCTTCATCCGGATTTGCTTCCTTGTTAGCTTGAAGGGCATAGAAACGATTCCTTGCTTGACCATCAACACTAGGACCATTATAAGGAGCTTGCCTAGCATTCCTTCCTTTAGCCACAATATTAGGACAATCTCTCACCTTGTGATCATTCTTTCCACAACCATAGCACCCATTAGTACCGGCTAGACATTTCCCAAAATGTTTCTTTCCACAAGTGGGACAAGTAGGCTTAACAAATTGAGATCCCCCACCTTTCTCTTGGTTAACCTTGGGAGCACTTGAAAAATCTAGGTTTGGTACCCTCTTCTTGAACCTAGGTTGACCTTGCTCATCGGATCTACCCCTCTTCACATCCCTATTCATCCTCTTAAGTTTGGACTCCTCAATAGATTGAGCATACACAACAAGCCTAGAGATATTCATGTCACCATGGAGCATTGCCGTACGATACTCTTCTTTCACCAAGTCGGATACACCGATAACAAACCTACTCATCTCCTCTCTAGAGTTAGACACCAAAGATGGAGCATACCTAGACAACATAGAGAACTTCAAAGCATACTCCTCCACACTCATATTACCTTGCCTAAGATTAATGAACTCCTCAATTTTGCACTCCCTCTTCTCTAGGGGAAAGTACTTACCCAAGAATGCTTCCTTAAACTCCTCTCATTCTATAGGACCCGCTTCCTCCGGCCTATTTGCCTTCCATTGAGTGTACCAAATTTGGGCCACCTCCTTCAACTGGTATGAAGCCAATTCCGCTTTCTCTCTAGAAAATACTCCGATAGCATCCACAATTTTGTAAATCTCATCCAACAATCCTTGGGGATCTTCTCCAATTCTAGAGCCCAAAAAGATAGGAGGATTCATCCTCACGAAGTCTCTCAACCTTGAGGCTACCGTACTCTCATAAGCATTCACCCTAGGCCCCATATCTCTATTTGCTTGAGCCGTCATGGCTTGGGCTAGGGTCACAAAAGCCGCTCAAATCTCTTCATTAGTCATGGCCGGGGGAACCATCGGAACCTCATTCTCTTGCTCACCTATAGGAACTTGATTGCATTGCACACCTTGACCATTTTGCACAACTTGAGGACGAACTCCCTCATCACCTAACTCATTTTCCTCTCTCCTTCGATTCGCCCTCGTATTCATTTCCTATAAACACAAGAGAAGGATTAGGAAAAGGACACTTATAAACAAAACTCTAAGGCACGAATTCAAGAATAATGAAAGAAGTGAATCTTCTACCATCCTGTAGCCTCTCGCTCATAGATGTGTCGCGACTAACACCGATGAACAAGACTATACTAGATGTGGCTTTTGAGACTTTGAACCTAAGAACCATTTCCCAAAACCTTATGCTCTGATACCAAGTTTGTCACGACCCGAGAGCATCCCCAAGTCGTGACATGCGTATTCGACCTATCGAAGGTCTCATACAAGCCCTTAGCATTCATCACATTAGATATGTAAAATAGTGCAGAATTAAAAACTCCTTAAACAAAATCCCATAAGACTCAAAGGTCACTTTTAAAAACATCATTCAAAAGTACACAAGCGGAATACTAAGTCTCTTAGCAATCTTAGACATAAACGTGAAAACATACTAGGGACACGGCCCTTTACAATCAAAAGAAGTCTATTAAGTCTATTACAAGAACCTTATCATAAAACTAGAATAGAAAAGTATTTTCCTCGACATATGAGGACATACCACAAGATCTTGGAAGAACTTCAAGTTCCAAGCTTACTATAGAACCCGCTCACTTTCCGGAACCTACACTTGTAGAAAATAGAGAAATATGGAATTAGCACAATTAAGTACTAAATATGATGACCATGCAAGAAAATATGCACAACGGACACTTACAAGAAATGCATGCTTTCATATCATTTTGATAAAACCTTCACTTCACAAGTATAAGAGACATAATACAAGTCAATGTTCACATATAAAACCATAGCCAACCGTATACATACTCAACATATATTCATATACAACCCATGCTTAACTTTAAAGGAACACATGCCATTTCATTACCATGGGACCTCTACCTAATATAACCTTAAGACACACTTGAGTAAGACAAGAAGTGACCGCCCATACAATCTCTTCAAGCACACCTAAGAGTTCCTCAAGATTACCTTAGATAAGGACATTTCCTTTACAACATAACCTCAATAGGCCAATATTCTTTAAGAAACCATTTAGGAGACATTCAAGCACTTAAGGGGACTTTCATATAATAGTCGTTAGACTTAGGGAACTCACTTTAGTATCTTCAAAGTCTACTCGTGCCATGTGTAGATAGCATCCTATACTACTACCTACACGTTGTAGAACCTATCCAATAACTAGAGTGCACATCCCACATGATGGGAATAGGCATAACCGACATAGACCATACTAGCTAGGTATGGAATTCGGAGTCTACCCTACTCCGTGGAAGGTGTTCTACTTGCCAAAGGTAGAACTAATAAGCAACCCATGTAGGCACATGGTTTAGGAGATGTCCAAGGAAGTTCATTGTGCCTAATCTCATACTCAACTAGGCCACCTTCCTAACCACATCCACTCGGTGCTAGCCTTGTTTCCCATAGAGTATTCAATCACATATGTACTTAGAGAGGGTTCCTTTTCTAGTTCAACCAACTCATAGTACCTCTTCCCAAGAAAGGCCCCATTTCTTAGTCATGGCCAATCAAGGTACATAAGGATAGCTCATTTGACTTTCTTAGATAAGGATTATCATGCCGTTCCGGCTCCATCCATCTCTAAGTCTATCATCTCACTCAAGAAGGGAACTTCGCCCTAAGGCCCATCCTTCAAGGTTATACATATACTTAGGAAAGCTAGACTTATGAAAGGGCACCATTTCTTAGTTTTTCCGATTCAAGTCTTGGCCTTGAATTCCTCTTTTAGCATTTATAGAAAGGGCACCATTTCTTAGTTCTAGCCCACTTCACACATTCATGCATTCAAGACTTTAAGTAACAAGGAGAGACACTTTAGTCTACCAACCAAGTCACAACATTATCATCTAAGGATACTTCATAATCCAACATCATTTCATATATACATCATGAGAAAAATCATACTTTAAATCACAATGCTATCCACTTTATATAGGATCATCACAAGATCACATAAACTCATTCACATCATACCTTCACACATAAAGCTTCACATAAAACTTTACATATAGCTTCATATAGGACTTTACATATAGCCTCATTTATATATATAATATACAATACAATAACACTTTGTACAAGATCACCTTATAACCATAAGAATACCTTCACATAGTACAATAACATTTCATAACTTGATAACACTTTAATTCAATAGATAATGCCTTCAAGTCCATGTTCATAATACATTCCATAATTAAACACCTCCACCATAAGTGGATCAAACTAAGCAAGAACAATTTTATCCGTAATAAGAGATTAAGCTAACTTACCATCCTCCAAAGCCATAATCAACAACACTCAAGTCCCAACCATTTTACTTACCACAAGAGAATTCATCATAACTTGCCCATAAGGCCACAACTTTCAATTCATCCATACATCATCAATTCATCATAGATAGATGTAGAAAATCATAAGAGTCACTAATACAATCCAATCCAAACACAATTTCATAAACTTTGAATCATAAGCAAAAGACCCACTTCATAAGCAAATTTAGGAATTTAGGGAAAACATGGGTTCTTCAAGGAATTCCATACGAAATCATCTTAAAAATATTAATTCATCAATATAATGGCTTAGAAAACGTTTTGCCAATGAACCCATGCTTAGATTAGAATTTGAGATTTTTGTTCTTTGAAACACTTTTGATTGGACTCCTTGAAAGAAAGATTCATCAAGGATCAAGGGTCACCATACCTCTAAGTTGGAAGCCCACGAAAAATTGAAGAAGAAAGAACTCAAAATCTTCAATCCTAGCTCCAACTTCTTCTTCTTCTTCTTCCTCTCTTCTTCTCTTCTTCACTCAAGAACCCTAACTCTTACTCTTTTCAAATGGAACAAAAATGATCCACAATCAGCCTAACACAATAATATAACCTCAAAAGAAAAGATTTGTGAAATGACCAAAATGCCCTTAAATTTCCGGACGGACTCCTTGCCAACTTCCCAACTTTCAAAGGGCATAACTCACTCATACGAACTCGGAATCGAGCAAACTCGGTGGCGTTGGAAAGATCGTTCCAAGGGCTTTCCAAACATATTTGGAAATACTCCTGGATCATCCTGAGCTAGGAGGTATGACTGCTCAAAGTTGGCCAAAAACTCACTGATTTCCCACACTTAACCAAATTTCCAGGTTTTGAACTTAGCCAATTTCCAGATTCAGAACTTATTTTCCAAAAGTGACTACTTCCAATTTCAAGCTTCTTCATATTCATTTTAAATCGTCGGATGTTACACAATTAAAACGACATTACAAAAAAAACCCCTCATAGAACCTTATTATAAAGTCAACACAAAGTCATAGGCTCTTGCTTAACCTATCATTTTTCCGAGTCGTTACATTATCCCCCACTTAGGAACATTCGTCCTCGAATGACACTTAACACTTCAAGGAAAACGACCAAAGTAAACAGCCCATATTCAAGCATACAACCATATAATCAATACACATAATAAGGAGGAACATCAACTCCACATAACAAGTCATTACAACACAACTTCATTCATATTTATGGAAATAGGAATCACACCTACAACTCAACATTCAACATACCATCCCCCACTTAGGAGAAACCCATCTAAACCAACACAAAAGGATTCCAACACAAAACTAGAAATTATGACTTACCGGCACCTTCATCCGGATTTGCTTCCTTATTAGCTTGAAGGGCATAGAAACGATTCCTTGCTTGACCATCAAAACTAGGACCATTATAAGGAGCTTGCCTAGCATTCCTTCCTTTAGCCACAATATTAGGACAATCTCTCACCTTGTGATCATTCTTTCCACAACCATAGCACCCATTAGTACCGGCTAGACATTTCCCAAAATGTTTCTTTCCACAAGTGGGACAAGTAGGCTTAACAAATTGAGATCCCCCACCTTTCTCTTGGTTAACCTTGGGAGCACTTGAAAAATCTAGGTTTGGTACCCTCTTCTTGAACCTAGGTTGACCTTGCTCATCGGATCTACCCCTCTTCACATCCCTATTCATCCTCTTAAGTTTGGACTCATCAATAGATTGAGCATACACAACAAGCCTAGAGATATTCATGTCACCATGGAGCATTGCCGTACGACACTCTTCTTTCACCAAGTCGGATACACCGATAACAAACCTACTCATCTCCTCTCTAGAGTTAGACACCAAAGATGGAGCATACCTAGACAACATAGAGAACTTCAAAGCATACTCCTCCACACTCATATTACCTTGCCTAAGATTAATGAACTCCTCAATTTTGCACTCCCTCTTCTCTAGGGGAAAGTACTTACCCAAGAATGCTTCCTTAAACTCCTCCCATTCTATAGGACCCGCTTCCTCCGGCCTATTTTCCTTCCAATGAGTGTACCAAATTTGGGCCACCTCCTTCAACTGGTATGAAGCCAATTCCGCTTTCTCTCTAGAAGATACTCCGATAGCATCCACAATTTTGTAAATCTCATCCAACAATCCTTGGGGATCTTCTCCAATTCTAGAGCCCAAAAAGATAGGAGGATTCATCCTCACGAAGTCTCTCAACCTTGAGGCTACCGTACTCTCATAAGCATTCACCCTAGGCCCCATATCTCTATTTGCTTGAGCCGTCATGGCTTGGGCTAGGGTCACAAAAGCTGCTCTAATCTCTTCATTAGTCATGGCTGGGGGAACCACCGGAACCTCATTCTCTTGCTCACCTATAGGAACTTGATTGCATTGCACACCTTGACCATTTTGCACAACTTGAGGACGAACTCCCTCATCACCTAACTCATCTTCCTCTCTCCTTCGATTCGCCCTCGTATTCATTTCCTATAAACACAAGAGAAGGATTAGGAAAAGGACACTTATAAACAAAACTCTAAGGCACGAATTCAAGAATAATGAAAGAAGTGAAACTTCTACCATCCTGTAGCCTCTCGCACATAGATGTGTCGCGACTCACACCGATGAACAAGACTATACTAGACGTGGCTTTTGAGACTTTGACCCTATGAACCATTTCCCAAAACCTTATGCTCTGATACCAAGTTTGTCACGACCCGAGAGCATCCCCAAGTCGTAACATGCGTATTCGACCTATCGGAGGTCTCATACAAGCCCTTAGCATTCATCACATTAGATATGTAAAATAGTGCAGAATTAAAAACTCCTTAAACAAAATCCCATCAGACTCAAAGGTCACTTTTAAAAACATCATTCAAAAGTACACAAGCGGAATACTAAGTCTCTTAGTCATCTTAGACATAAACGTGAAAACATACTAGGGACACGGCCCTTTACAATCAAAAGAAGTCTATTAAGTCTATTACAAGAACCTTATCATAAAACTAGAATAGAAAAGTCTTGTCCTCGACATATGAGGACATACCACAAGATCTTGGAAGAACTTCAAGTTCCAAGCTTACTATAGAACCCGCTCACTTTCCGGAACCTACACTTGTAGAAAATAGAGAAATATGGAATTAGCACAATTAAGTACTAAATATGATGACCATGCAAGAAAATATGCACAACGGACACTTATAAGAAATGCATGATTTCATATCATTTTGATAAAACCTTCACTTCACAAGTATAAGAGACATAATACAAGTCAATGTTCACATATAAAACCATAGCCAACCGTAAACATACTCAACATATATTCATATACAACCCATGCTTAACTTTAAAGGAACACATGCCATTTCATTACCATAGGACCTCTACCTAATAGAACCTTAAGACACACTTGAGTAAGACAAGAAGTGACCGCCCATACAATCTCTTCAAGCACACCTAAGAGTTCCTCAAGATTACCTTAGATAAGGACATTTCCTTTACAACATAACCTCAATAGGCCAATATTCTTTAAGAAACCATTTAGGAGACATTCAAGCACATAAGGGGACTTTCATATAATAGTCGTTAGACTTAGGGAACTCACTTTAGTATCTTCAAAGCCTACTCGTGCCATGTGTAGATAGCATCCCATACTACTACCTACACGTTGTAGAACCTATCCAATAACTAGAGTGCACATCCCACATGATGGGAATAGGCATAACCGACATAGACCATACTAGCTAGGTATGGAATTCGGAGTCTACCCTACTCCGTGGAAGGTGTTCTACTTGCCAAAGGTAGAACTAATAAGCAACCCATGTAGGCACATGGTTTAGGAGATGTCCAAGGAAGTTCATTGTGCCTAATCTCATACTCAACTAGGCCACCTTCCTAACCACATCCACTCGGTGCTAGCCTTGTTTCCCATAGAGTATTCAATCACATATGTACTTAGAGAGGGTTCCTTTTCTAGTTCAACCAACTCATAGTACCTCTTCCCAAGAAAGGCCCCATTTCTTAGTCATGGCCAATCAAGGTACATAAGGATAGCTCATTTGACTTTCTTAGATAAGGATTATCATGCCGTTCCGGCTCCATCCATCTCTAAGTCTATCATCTCACTCAAGAAGGGAACTTCGCCCTAAGGCCCATCCTTCAAGGTTATACATATACTTAGGAAAGCTAGACTTATGAAAGGGCACCATTTCTTAGTTTTTCCGATTCAAGTCTTGGCCTTGAATTCCTCTTTTAGCATTTATAGAAAGGGCACCATTTCTTAGTTCTAGCCTACTTCACACATTCATGCATTCAAGACTTTAAGTAACAAGGAGAGACACTTTAGTCTACCAACCAAGTCACAACATTATCATCTAAGGATACTTCATAATCCAACATCATTTCATATATACATCATGAGAAAAATCATACTTTAAATCACAATGCTATCCACTTTACATAGGATCATCACAAGATCACATAAACTCATTCACATCATACCTTCACACATAAAGCTTCACATAAAACTTTACATATAGCTTCATATATGACTTTACATATAGCCTCATTTATATATATAATATACAATACAATAACACTTTGTACAAGATCACCTTATAACCATAAGAATACCTTCACATAGTACAATAACATTTCATAACTTGATAACACTTTAATTCAATAGATAATGCCTTCAAGTCCATGTTCATAATACATTCCATAATTAAACACTTCCACCATAAGTGGATCAAACTAAGCAAGAACAATTTTATCCATAATAAGAGATTAAGCTAACTTACCATCCTCCAAAGCCATAATCAACAACACTCAAGTCCCAACCATTTTACTTACCACAAGAGAATTCATCATAACTTGCCCATAAGGCCACAACTTTCAATTCATCCATTCATCATCAATTCATCATAGATAGATGTAGAAAATCATAAGAGTCACTAATACAATCCAATCCAAACACAATTTCATAAACTTTGAATCATAAGCAAAAGACCCACTTCATAAGCAAATTTAGGAATTTAGGGAAAACATGGGTTCTTCAAGGAATTCCATACGAAATCATCTTAAAAATATTAATTCATCAATATAATGGCTTAGAAAACGTTTTGCCAATGAACCCATGCTTAGATTAGAATTTGAGATTTTTGTTCTTTGAAACACTTTTGATTGGACTCCTTGAAAGAAAGATTCATCAAGGATCAAGGGTCACCATACCTCTAAGTTGAAAGCCCACGAAAAATTGAAGAAGAAAGAACTCAAAATCTTCAACCCTAGCTCCAACTTCTTCTTCTTCTTCCTCTCTTCTTCTCTTCTTCACTCAAGAACCCTAACTCTTACTCTTTTAAAATGGAACAAAAATGATCCACAATCAGCCTAACACAATAATATAACCTCAAAAGAAAAGATTTGTGAAATGACCAAAATGCCCTTAAATTTCCGGACGGACTCCTTGCCAACTTCCCAACTTTCAAAGGGCATAACTCACTCATACGAACTCGGAATCGAGCAAACTCGGTGGCGTTGGAAAGATCGTTCCAAGGGCTTTACAAACATAACTGGAAATACTCCTGGATCATCCTGAGCTAGGAGTTATGACTGCTCAAAGTTGGCCAAAAACTCACTGATTTCCCACACTTAACCAAATTTCCAGGTTTTGAACTTAGCCAATTTCCAGATTCAGAACTTATTTTCCAAAAGTGACTACTTCCAATTTCAAGTTTCTTCATATTCATTTTAAATCGTCGGATGTTACACAATTAAAACGACCTTACAAAAAAAAACCCTCATAGAACCTCATTATAAAGTCAACACAAAGTCATAGGCTGTTGCTTAACCTATCATTTTTCCAAGTCGTTACACTTTCAAAGGCATGTCTATACGTTTTGTCCCACTTAAAAGGAGCACCCTTCTTCATGAGATGATTTAATGGTTGGCGCCTTCCATCAAAATTCAAGATGAACCTCCTCAAGTAGGCTAGTTTTTCTTCATGAGTTTCAAAGCTCGTGCATCTTTAAAATTGCATCAACTTTGGCTTGATCAATCTCAATTCCTCGATGTCAGATAATGAAATCAAGATACTTTCCAGAAGTAACTCCAAAGGCACATTTTAATGGATTCATCCTCTCTTGATATCTTCGGAGCAACTCAAACACAATTCTTTAGTCTATCAAATTTTCGTTACTCTTTCTCAACTTCACTACTAAGTCATCAACATAGCATTCAGCATTTTTATGGAGCAAGTCATCAAATATATTTTGCATATTTACCTTTGATATATGGCACCAACATTCTTCAAACTGAAAGGCATCAACATGTAGTGATAAATCTTCAGGCATGCATAATGCATTAAGTTTCAACCTTTGGTACCATGCAAATTTGGTTATAGCCGGACAAAGAATCCATGAATGATATTATCTAATAACTAGTTGTAGTATCAATCATCATCACTGAAATGGGAAGTGAAAACTCAACTTTTGGGCATCCATGTTGAGATCTCTAAAGTCAACATAACCTTGAATTTAGCCCTTCTTCCTCACATGAACAATACTTGAAATCCATATAGAGTATTTGACTTCACAGATTATGTATACTTCAATGAGTTTGTTAACTTCATTCCCAATCAATGGAGCCAAGTCTGGCTGAAAATGTCTTTGGGTCTGCTTAACGGGATGAGCACCATTCTTGACCGACTGATAGAATGCTACTTTACAATTCAATCCAAACAGTTCTTCATAAATCCAAGAGAAGATGTCCCTATATTCTCTTAGTATATCCATATTAGAAATTTCTTCATCAACTTCTAGAAAGGTACTCAGATAAGTTGGCATTGGGTCTTCATCAGTGCCACGGCTAACTTCCTTTAACGGATTTATTATCATCTTCACTCCTTCAAGTTCTAGTGGTGTATCTCCTAACTCCTTATCAATCTTCAACTCTTTATCAATCTTCAATTCAGATGAGGCATTGTGCTCTCTCTAGGTCGTAATATGATATGCGGAGCCTATACTTTCTTCATCTTCCTCGTGCTCCATGGTGTAAACCACTTGTGCGTCTTTTCTTTTAGCAACTCTTTACATAAACCACATATTCCACCCATATTTATCTCATTCTACAAAGAGTCAAACTTTTAAAATCCTTTTAGGACATAGGTTAAGAAGTTGTTATCACCCTTGGGTAAAAACAATTATGGTTTTTATTTTTCTTCTTCAAAATGGACCCAACCTATCAAACACAGAAGTTCTTGTAGTCGATTTTTCAAGTTGATCAAATATGGAGGGACTTTTTTAGGAAACACTAGAATCATCTTCTATAGTGATATAGTTGTTACTTTCCCTTCTTATGAAGATGTGAATCAGTGGCGGTCGATTATAGCCTAAGCCTTCGCGTACTTAACAATGGCATCTTCTGATGGGATTTTTCAAAACTTTTATCTCTCATTAGGGTTGTTTCCACCTTTTAGTTTGCATTGAATCAAAGCCTTCGATTGTGCATTTGTAGGGAGTGTCACTTCTTGTAGTGGATTTTGAGCGATCGACTTTCTCTGTAGCTTTGAAGAAAAGTTTATGCATCAATCAGATTGATAGAAAGAGTGAACCCTCTTAGTACATTTCCTTGGATGTCAGATGATTTACATTGCTATATCTTCACCTTCAGAACATAGCGGAGTACTTAAGCTATCATCTTTTTCAAGGACACGATATTCTCGTAATTGAGAATCGAACAAGGCTCTTTAATGTCAACCTTGGCTTTTCCAACAACCACATCATCTCTTTTGCTTGAAAGTTTATCATATGATTTGAAGTTGTTAAGTTTTTTCTCATTCATAACGTAACTCTTCAAATATAATTTATATCGGTGAAGTGTGACTAAACTTCAATGAAAAGAATCACCATCAACAACTATTTTCTTTCAATTCCGTCTTTAATATACTTAAAACTTTGATAGTAAGAAGATGAGACATTTTGTTTTCAAATACAGGAGGCCTACCAAGCAATATGTTGTATGAATTCTTTGCATCAATCACTTGCATCCATGCACTTGATCGTAAATCTTTCATGTGGACCTCTATCTTGATAGATCCTATGGACCTCTCATCTCCTTGATTTAATCATTGTATCAACAAATGAATTTCACTAAGTTCTTTAATTGTGATGCCAAGTTCCTTGAATGTGTGCATAGGTAGAATGTTAACTCCATATCCTTCATCTATTCAAGATTATTTTTATCTTATTCTCTAGCACATGGCCCACCATATACAAAGGACATTTTTGTAATGTTTCACCAAACAAATGATCATCATCTATAAATGTGATTTTTGTATCACGTGTGCGTACTCCTTAGAAAGGGCGTTCAACAGGATTTCCAAAAGGTGAAGGAGACACCATTCATGAGATTTTACTCGTTGCTTCTTCTTTGTTAGTAAAAGACACCGTTGGTGAGATTTTACTCATTTCTTCTGCTTTGTCAGCATTGAAACATGAGGCCTCGACGTCGTCTTGAGTAGTCTTTGTGTAGAACTAACTTGGTAAGAATTCCCTAAGTCACATGATGTTGTGGTTTCTGGTTATGATGCACTTCTACCTTGCCTGTTTCGAAAGTTTGATTGATTTCTTCTTCTTTAGTCTTCTCACCATCCTTCTTCTGATTGGTTTCTCATATGATCCTTTTGATAAACTTGCCTTATTGCATCTCCTCCCAGTCACAAGAATCAAACATTAATCAGTATCTCCATCAACATGGGATTTGTCCTGCTCCAACGACTCTTGAGAGATTCATAGTTGGACTGGATGAAGAGACCCAAATATGATAGAGATTTGGGTAGAACTTGACTTCCCATCATCAAGGAAAATATTATTTTTGTTAGCCAATTGCATAACTCTATCCTTGAAGACAAAACACTTCTCAAGAGGGTGGCCCAAAAGCCTATGATACTTGCAAGAGTTTGGCTCGTTAGGTTTTCCAACTTCATCATGCCGCTTCATCTCTGGAAACTAAATGATCTTTAGCTCAAGTAATTCACTAAAAATTGCAGGAACATCACAATCCATGAAGGGGTATTTCCTCTCTTGCATCTCCCTCAAGGTTAACTTTCAATTTAGACCCTCTTGAAAATTCATCTTCACACATCACTTCTTGCTTTCTTTCGTAGTAAACTTCACAAGAGACACATTGACGTTCATGGATACTTTTTTGTTATTTGTAGGCACAAACTTGCTTCATCTCTTGGGTTCCTATTTGTGCTTTCATTTGCAAAGATCATGGACAGGCATCACATATTTTCTATCAGAAGACATGCTCAACTGCATGTCTTGAGCGCGAGCAGCTAGATCTTCAACGAACTTTGATTTAATTTCTTGTAAGATATAGAGAAGCCCATGGTGTATTTCTTGGACACATATTTATATTATAGAAGTTTCTCTAAGTCTATATTTTTAATTTAGGTTCACATTTCTCCATCGATTCATAAAGTTAATAACCGGTTCATCCTTTATTTGATGAATATTCGTGAGTTCTACCATGCTTAGTGTGTGTCTTGCGCTATAGAAGTGATTAAGAAACTCATGCTCTATGTGCTCCCAACTATCGATAGAATTATGCTCAAGATCTGTGTACCAATAAAAGCCATTTTCTGTTAGAGAACGGACGAACTGGTTGACAAGATAATCTCCAGAGGTCGCATCATTATTACATGTCTCTACAAAGTGTGCAATAGGTTGCTTCAAATTCCATATGCCTTCAAACTGTTAAAATTTGGGAGGTGGATTGTAACAACCCATTTGGTCATTTTGAGTACTAGAGCTTTTTAGTTCACAAAAGACTCTTCCGAAAAATTTTAGATGAGTATTTTGGACTATTGGTAGCTATAGTTATATAATTAATGAGTTGTTTTTAATAATTTATATAGTTGGTGGTTAAAGAAAACAATATTAAAATTAATAGGGGCCACTTCTACCACTCCCATAATTAGTCCTAATAATAATTAGGGGTTTCTATCTTCAGTTAGAAACTCAACAGGAACTTCAACTACGACGGCACAATCAGTAAGGAGGCCGACGAGTGCTTCAGGTAAGTTTAGTATGTATTTTGTGAATATGAACATAGGTCATAGGATTATAATTATTATATTATTATTATTATTGAAATTAGACGAGAGAGAGACAGAGGAGAGCAACACGCTTCCGGTAATTTTTGAGTGAGTTTCTATTTGTGTCTACTTATAATATTGTTGCATATAGGAATTAGTATTATAATATTATTGGGTTGAAAAAATTAAGAGGTGAGTTGCTGAAAATTGGGTGAATTGTTCATGCTTTTATGACCGAGGATAATAACAAAATTGAGTGGCCCAATCATTGACAATGATAAGACAATGATTGGCAGTGATGGTAGAATGGACTTGATTAGCATTGGCAGCGATAGTTGAATGGAAGTAATATGGGTTAAAATATTATTTTGTTATTAGAGGTTACGAATTTCTATTGATTTTGGAGTTGCAAAGTTCTTCATGGTCATCACATTATGATACATATCCATGTTCCAGCGTATTGGTGTGATGTACTTAAATTTTAGGGATACTATATTATATGAAAGTAATTAGGGTTCTACTATTTGGAGAAATTATGACTTAATCCTAGGCTTGAATTTGAGAAATATGAGAGTTGGAATATTAAATGGCATCAAATTAGGAAATTGATTATAGAATTAGGTGAGTTTTGGGGTCTAGGCTAGACATAGAATAATATGAGTGTTTATAGACTCCTTAACTTACAAATTATGCATATATATTTGATAGATTGGAAAGGTTCGGAGGCATTGGGGAAAGGAAAAGTATTGAAGAAGTAGCTTGCTTGACTTCGGTTCTTCAGTGGAGGTAGGTTATGGTTTATTCTATTTGATTGATAAACTCTTAATAGCAATTGATATGCATTGAATGATATTGTGAAGTTTTCTATGTACTTGACTGTGTGATTGTGTGGCTTGGTTGTGTGGTTTGTGATTGGTCTAAAATCCTGAGACCGTGAGATTTATAATCTGAAAACCTCTCTATCGAAGTGATTCCTTGAATAAACAAGGCTTGATGTAATATTATTAATGAATTGAAAAGTGGTGATAATAAATGATAAATTAATAATATTATTAGATCAGAGTGTCACGTTCCGACACGGTATTTTTGGATCGGAGTGTCACGTTCCGACACAGTATTTTTGGATCGGAGTGTCACATTCCGACACGGTATTTTTGGATCGGAGTGTCACGTTCCGACACGGTATTTTTGGATCGGAGTGTCACGTTTCGACATGGTATTATTGGATCGGAGTGTCACGTTCCGACACGATATAATTGGATCGGAGTGTCACGTTCCGACACGGTAACATTACAGGAAAAAGATATTGAACTAACTTAATGTACTCAATCTCAATGAACGCATTTCCCAAACGAGTGTGATGTGGAGGCATGAGACCTCGTGTGTGTGCTTGATATTGTGATTGCTTACGTACTTGCTTCAACTGTCACTTGTTCATGTTGTTGTTTCTTATCACCTGCTAAGTGCTATAGTTGACTTTATACTATTATTCATTGTATATTAGTTTCTATTTTGGGTTGGCCGATGATACCTACTCAGTACATGTTGCCCCGTACTGAGTCCTACTTGTATTTTTCTTTGTTTATCTTTTGTGGAGTGCAGCGAGTGTACCAGCGAATTTGACTCGCCCTCAGCTCTAGCCAGTCACATCATATCAGGTTTAAGGGTGAGCTATTTATTCGAGCTTGTATTGGATTATCTCGGTCATGACTTGATGTCCATAGTTTTCGAACACAAATTACTTTATTTCATTTATTTCGGTGTCTTTAATACTCTTAGACTTAGTATTTAGAGATTAGATGTCCTTGATGTGATGACTTTCAGATTTTGGGGATAATATGTAATAGACTTTAGAGGTTTATTTGATTGGTTACTTAAATAAGTTTTGGAGCTTCCGCGTTACTGTTGTTATTCGTAGTTGAATTATTAGTATGTGTTGGGGTGTAGATTCCTTGGTCCGCCCACTTAGGAGGTTAAGTGTGGGTGCCACGCATGACTCAATTTGGGTCGTGACATGGATAATGGGTAGACATCGAGGCTATCAATCCTTATAGTGTATGGCTTTGCAAAGGGATGACTTGGTGGAGAATTCATACTTATTTTTTATGGTCATTTTGATGAATTCCATCACACTATCGAATGGTTCATCCCTTCAGAAGAAACTAGCATCTTCTTAATAGGTGGTGCTTTCCTCATAAAATTTTCAATCTTTTGAACTTCAATACCCTTTCCTGGCGCATGACTGGATTCTCCATCTCATAAGCAATCCATCTTTTCCATAAACATATCAATTTGAGAATCATATTCTTTGTCAATCCTTCAACACTTTTCACCAGGTTTGTGAGTATTTCCTCTATGAATAAAGCATCAATTATCATTTCTTACATGATCATTAGAGACGTTGGAGAGTAGCATGGATTGACGCTCAAATTGATCTTCAAAGTGCTCACATCATGTGATGCATGTCGAGAGTCTTCATTGATTGAATCATAGTTCTTTTTTTTGTGATAGGGTTCTTAAAATGAGAGAATTAAAGTAGAGCTAGAGTCTTTTTGTTCTTTTTGGCAACATTTTTTCATCTTTCTAAAACATTTGTAGAGGACCTTTTCCTTAAGGAGTTGAAGAGCCAAAATCCTGAGTTGATGTGGATGACACTTGAAGTGTTTGTTGTCGAAATATAGTGTTCTTACTCCGTGTAACACCTCAAAAACTTTCAAAGAGAATACCAAGGATTTCTTCTCCTTCAGCATAAAAACATGGAGTCAGTAGCCTTAGAAGAAGTTGATTGGAAGTTTATCTTTGTGAAAGCCATTTTGATACTATTTGATTGTTGAAAAAGTTTAGATGAGAGGTAGAGATCGTCCCACTGGGCATGCAAGAATTTGTAGATAGTAAAATTTGTGTCAAAAAAATAATAATTAATATTGGAGAATACTACAACAATCATATTTGTTTGATTTCAAATAAGAGCGTTACAATCTCTATGAATCATCTAATTTGTCTTTTCAAACATAAATTAAAGGGCTTGGAAGCTTGAATCTTGATGTACTTGTTCTTGACTTGTACCTTGGATTCAAGGGCTTTTGAGCTTGCTCTTGAATCTTGACAAACTTGATCTTGTCTTATTCAAAGGCGTTTGAGCTTGTTCTTGAATTTGTTTGTCTTGATGTTGAGATATTCTTGAACTTGAATGCTTGAATTCTTGAATTTGTATCTTGTATAGAAATCTGCACAATTTGATCCACGAGCTCTCTCTATCTTTCATTTAGAATTCTGGTTTGATTTCTAAATTATGAGATTTAAGTGACATGGAGGATTGAGTTTAGTAAATTGGGCTTGTCTTTTGTAGGCCAAATCAATAGACTAGTCTCATAAAATTGAATTTTAATTATATCCATGTTTTGAATTGAAATAATAAATTCTATTATATTAATCGACATATTTATTTGGACTAATATATCTTGAATTAAATATAATCCAAATCATTTTATGAATTAATATATAATAAATTTTAAATGATTACACCATCTTTTACAATTGAATTATATATATCACAAGCACACCTAATATGGAAATATCTTCTAATGTGGAAGAAAACTCATTTTTTAAACTGTCGATAGCAACGGTACTGTTAAATTGTACTATAAGGCTACGGTCTTGATTATATTAAAATTCTAAAATATGTGTTAGCATGATAAAATTATCATCTATGCAATGACAAGTAATTGTTAAATAATTTTTTATTTATAGCAAGATCAAGATCAGGAGTGAGAGAAACTCTACCTAATGAATTTGCTAATAACTAATCTAAATAGTTGCATATTGCTCATGACGTCTAAAAATATTTGATCGACAAGTACTTCTATGAATACCTTTAAATAAGAGATTATAAATTGATTGTATATAATGAATAAAACCATAAGAAGAAGCAGATGTAAAAGGCAAACAACTCAAAGCTGTCATTTTTTGCTAAATCTTCACGGTCCTTCATTTTATTATAGGTCCAATTAATTTACTGGTCGTGGGTTGAATATTGTTTGGGCTGGTACTCCAGTAACATCTCTAACTTCTTTTAACTTTTCTTTACAACCCTTTTGGTTAAAATTCAAATGTCTAATCAATTGAGTCATCCCCAAGATTACCACCTGCCTTATGCTCTTATTTATCCGGACAAGTATTACATTCAACTATAGTTGTTTCTTCTATTTGCGTAAAATAATTCCACACAATACTAAAAAAAATTGTAATTTTACAGGCCGTGGAGGAAGACTATGAGTTTGAGAGTGAGCATGAGCAATAACAGGACTAGTGAGTGTATCAACACCATTATTATTAGGAAAAATTATCTAACTACACAACTTTTCTTTTCATAATTTCTAAAATTCCCTACCATTTAAAAATATTACAAAAACTCTTCCAACCCAACGATTTTCTTCCCATTATCACGCCTAAAATAACTCCCATATATCGAAATTTACATCCATCACTTCTCTCTCAAGTTCATCAATTTCAAGTTCCTAAAGAGGTAGAACTATTTCTTCGTCAATTTTTTCTTTCCAGTACTTCAATTGTCATTTTTAAAAATAAAAATATAGCTTTTTCATCTACAATTTTCTTATTCATATGGATTCTGATCCCTCTTTTTAGTATTGGGTTACTTCAAATTAGTTTCACCCAGTGGATATATGGTACCTTGTGTATTTGATTCTGTTGATGAAAACTTTCATGAAAATAGATCTAACAAATGAAACGATCCGTTGATAATGAAGAATTTGAGAGCGAGAAGTTTAAAAAAAGATGCATACTCGAGTTCTAAATCTACTGTTGAAAAAATGCTCAAATAAAAAGGAAAAAAGTTGGATCTATTTTGATTCTTAAATTAGTTTTTGTTAGTGTTATTACTGATACGATACATCACTGCTATAATAGCCTTTGTTTTATGCAATGTATCATTTTCATATTTAAGGTATTGATACATAGCACTAGTATTGTAGAATCTTCAATTATTGTTTATAATGTTTGACATAAATGTACTTGATTCATAAACACTACCTAATGTATCATTAACTTGTATCAAGTTATATAACGTATTTCCAATCGTGATAAATAAGTCATAATGTGCTATAACTGGAGACTATGTATTAGATTCAACAATAGGTATATTATACATCAGTGCCAATCTTTAATACTAGATACATATACCCAAAATTATTCAACTAGGTAAATACACTTGATACATAAATCCATTATGTTATATAACTAAGGCATTGTGTATCAAATTAATTGATATGTGCATGATACATAATATATATCAAATTCAATAGTTTTCAAACTTTATTACATGTATCATATACATATCAACTGATCATGATTGTGCTATGTATCACACACAAAGAAACCTATTTGAAATAATTACATGTATAATGTATCTTTTTATAAAATACTATATTTATCAAACAAAATAAAATACATAAATAGTAATATATCAGGCAGTAATTATTTAGGCATGATATGTAGATTCAATTTTATAATAAATGTATTAGATACGTAGAAATTACCACACATACATGTATCCATCAAAGTTATGTACCTCTTCAGTCTTTTTGTATGTTGTATCAATACATAGTGGATACATTAGAAATGCAGGCTCTTGTTTCTTCACCTCAACGATGTATCTGATTTACAATTTTTTCCTCAACTCATCAAACTCTAATTCAGGTGCAACGACAGATTTGAGATTCACAAAACCAATGTTTTGACCAACAACAATTCCATCACTTTTGTATCGTTCATACCTCACCTCAATTTCCCAAATTCTAGAATGTCTCGACATGATCGACAAGTTCATGTTGTATTAGTACAATTATTAACAAGTTTGATTAAAAAATTGAGAGTTTTTTGGAAGAATGAGAAGAAGAATTTTGAATTTTGAATTATGCTAGCTTGTTACAATTTTTCAATTAATGTGTCGATCTAAATCCAATCAGTAAATCGATCTAAAATCAAACACATTATGAGAAATATTTAGTACTTTAATGGATCAAGTGGGATTACAGTGCATAACAATCTACTAAATATTTTTGAAATAGTAATGTATTATGAGTAATATATCAATGTCGAGATCACAAATTAAAAAAGCGACAACACAAATTATCTACGTCTACCTTTACTTTATTCTTTATTTTATATCATATATTTTTAGGGCCTCAAACTAATTCATATCATGAGCACCCATACCTATGCCTCCTATTTCACTAGGTACTGTTTCAGGGATAAAAAGGGATGTCTTCTAGTACTTGTTTGACCTCTGTCAGAATCAACTCTTTTTCTTACTACTAGTAGTACTACTACTATTCTTGCGACACAAATTTTTAACACTTTTTAACTAGTTAAATCTCCCGCGCTTCGCGCAGGAGTAATCTACCCCAATTAGGTCACATTTCATTGATTTTGTATTGTAGTTGTTACCCTGATATGGTTTAAGGTTTGCTCCCACGTTTCCCCCTTTATGAGTTCTTTGATTTAATGTTCTGAATAATACATTGAATAATTTATTCTTAATTTTAACTTGTCATATTAACATATTGCTGACCAAGCATTGTCTGAGACATCTAATATTTACAGAACACTGTCAAACTGTGTACATATAGTCCCTCTTGAACAGTAAATAAATAGTTTTATATTACATTCAACTGGTATTCTAATAATAGGGATAATAGTAACAAACATTAATAATATAAAGAAAAATGAAAATTATTACATTTTATCATTTATCTTTAATAACATAAGAAAAAATTAATGACTTGTAAAAATACATACTGAGATCTGTAAAATAAGCAATGGTGTCAGTGACCCATCAACAGGAGCAAAGTGCACAAATATTTAATTGTGAAGAAGAAGAAGAAGAAGAAGGGGTTCAGAATTTATTTATTTTTTAAATGAGAGGAAATCCCTCTATTTATAGACAACAAAGGGTAGTGTGAACAAATATTTATTGTGCATTATCGAAAAGGTTACAACTATTTGGAAAAGTTGCGACCCTTCGGAAAGGTCACAACCTTTCATAAAAGTCACAACTTTTCATAAAAGTCACAACTCTTCATAAAAGTCGCAACTCTTCAATTAAGTCACAACTTTTCACAAAAGTCACAACTTTTCATAAAAGTTACAATTTTTCGTAAAAGTCGCAACTTTTCATAAATTTCACAACTTTTCATGAAAGGGGAAGACTAATTTTTTAAATAAATAAATTAGAAGGAAATTCTGATTTGTGGTGGTGCCACGTAGGCGGGCCTAAGGTTCTCTTTTATATATATAAATGATGATATGCAATTTGAGATCTTGAAATTTTAAATTCTAAAAAAAAACATATATTTGTATTTGGGATCATAATTTAAAATCTCAAATTCTCCAACAAACATAATTGGATTTGGGATCATACTTTCAAAATCCAAATACATTTTTTTGAGAATTTGAGATTTCCAGTTACCATCCAAATCGCATATTGAAATATTTCAAATAGTAATCTCAAATTCTATTAAATATGAAACTTAATTTATAACTTTATAGTATTTTTTTAAAAACTCATTATTTTAAATCTTACAAATAAAAAAGACTAATGCTCGATGTGTAGACCTTCTCTTCGCATCACAACTCGACTATTTTCTTGTGAGGTCATTGTAGAGACCTTGGCATTATGGGAACGTTTGGTTCAATGCATTTGTGGGGAAATTTTTTGGAGGTTAGTCGAACCTTAGGCTATGATCTACATTCGGGACGAATATTCCCAAGGAGAAAATAATGTAACACTCTATGGGTGTGTTTGGTATGAAGGAAAATGTTTTCCATGGAAAATGTTTTCCTGGAAAATGTTTTCTTGGAAAACAAGTTGATTTTTAACTTGTTTTCTTATGTTTGGTTAGTGAGTGGAAAACATTTTCCGGAAAACAATTTTTAGTGTTTGGTTGGTGAGTAAGGAATTTTTTTAGGAAAATAATTTTCTATGCTCTTTCACCCCCAACCCCTCCCCACTAGATCTTGATATTTTTCTATTATTTTTACACACACTATCAAATAATCCTTTAGAATAAGATCTCTAATTTTACGATGAATATATTTTATGTATTGAACTGTCGTTTTAATCAAAAAATAACTTGAAAACAGCGCGCCATACATTAGTACATGCTTCTAGCTAACACTATACAGTTGAGACTTGAAGTTTTTCACATTATTGTGCACAGTTGCTCATCTCTGTACACCACACACCTATTTCAACTGTGCATAGTACAATGAAACACATGCTTGCTCATCCTTATCGAAAGCAAAAGGCCACATTTCATAGATTTACCAAAAAATATCGAATCCAATGCATAAATTCACCAAGTAAAGTCAAATTCAAACACATGAGCAAGTATTTCAGCAGAAAAGCAAGTGAAAGATGAATATTTTGAAGAATTATTGAAAGCATACCTTCAAAATTCTTACAGGAATATGAATGAGAAGAACAACAATGGAAACCCTAAATTTGGAGAGGAATAAGCTGGAGAAATAATGGAGAAACAGCGCTCCTTCACTACGTTTGAGGGTGGGCAAGGGCGTAGGCTGGGTGAAATTCGCTTGTGTTGCGTGTCGACTTCTTTTCTGGAAAATGATTTCTGCAGACTTGTTACGGAAGTCGTTTTCCGCTGATTTTAGAAAAACAAGTCGTTTAGGAAGATGTTTTCCCAACATTTTGTTGCAACCAAACAAAAGAAAATAGGAAAACATTTTCCTCCATACCAAACACACCCTATAAGTTTGGGTTATGTTGAACTAGCTAATTATGCGTGCTTCGACCTAAACTATGTATAATCACGTGTATGAGGTTAGATACCCTTTTCAGATTATGGCAAATCAAATTTTGATTCGAACACATTAAACCATTCACCAGTCATAGTTTCATACAAAAAGTTATGGATATTTTAAAAAATTATCGTGCAATAATTAAAAATTTATCTAAGTGCACGAAATTAGAATGACCTCACGATGCAAGACCCAGAACAAGGCTAGCCTTGCTCTGGAACTCATCGAACGATGAGGAACCTTGCCCAACAAGACCTTCCCTCTCGCTCTAGGTTTTTCCTCGTCCATTTTGGCAATTCACCCTTTTAATTAGCGAACATCAAGCAGAGGTTTTCTACTCTTTTCACTGTTGTTGGACTTTCTTTCAAGTGTTCATCCTTTCCTTGTCCCTTAGCCTTCATAGTTTTAAATCATCAACATATCATTAGAATAGGACATAATTAGGCATTGATGATACTAATTGTTGAACTAAACAGACCTCAAATGAGTATAAATCTTACACTCATCAATGAGTACAATAATAATAGGTAGCCAATAGGCATCATAGGCCGATTGAGCTTAGAAAGTAAAAACAATAATGAAAAGCAAGAAATAACACTAATTAGGGGCCAGAAGAGAGAAATGATAACGGAGATATAACAAGAATAAACACGAGTCTTGAAACGAACGGAAAAGAAAGTAATATATAACTAAAACCAACTGGACCCTATTAACCCAGAACATACACTCGTGCGCAAATTAAAGTAAATAACCTGCACGAACCCCCATAATACCATGAGCACACACAAGAGCTTAAACTATTAATTGTTACAACCGGTGAATCCAGAATAGAGAATGCATAGCTTGGACCTCAAACTGCAAATAAGACGCCCAATGAACCCAATGGAATCATGCCGCTATGAATCAACTTGACGGATAATAATATGCCTGAAACACATAATGCGGCGGAAGATCATGTGCCTAGACCTTAAATCTACAACTATAACAGTGGAATGCCCAGACCTTGAATCTGGGGCTATACAAACCATCAAGGAAGAATCCAATATCAAAAGCCATCATCATAAGGCCACCGTGGATCGACGTCCAACCTAAAGTTGTCGACAAACCAGTAAAGGCCCAAATTAAATACAACTTTGTTCTATATAACGAATCCCAAAATCACAACGGAGAATCACTAGGATCATATTATTAAATGGGATTATGGATTAAAGGTTGTCGGAGCTGAGATATTACCTAGATAAGGCTCATACTATCAAACCTATATCAGCTACATCAGTCTATAGGGAGATGAGTTGTCCAAAATAACATCGAAGAATTCCAAGGCATATCGCTCCAAAATGCAAGTATCAAGCAATCACTATCCCACACCTAGGCTAAGGCCGACAAGCTACTAACAATCACAACCTACTAAGAATAATAACCACAATGTAAAATACTATCACAAACAAGAATAAACATGCTAGCTCTCCTAGAAACCTCGACTACCACCTAAGGCTTGCTAATAACAAGTAAACATGAATCACTCACCAATAAAAATATGATCAATAAGAAATGACACAAGGCATGAAGAAATCAAGACAACTAGATATGCATGCTCCATTTTACCCAATAAGCTCCTAAAACATGAATTCTATTTATTGAACCTAAAACAGTCGAGAAACCCATCCCAATGCTAGCTAATCAGCAAGAGTTCACAAAAGCAAGCTGAATCCAAAGTCGTAAGTCGCAGCCTACCTCAAAAGTTATTCACGTGCGCTCCCATATCAAAATTTTGGAGCTTTGCCTTTTCCACAATGCCTGTGATCGCTTCCATACTATCAAAAACATAATCACAACATCAATACCATAATTGGAGACATACTCAAAATTGAATAAAAATAGGAATATGAGACCCGCGCCAGGAATCTAAAAATTGACTCCATCAAAAGGTGCAAATCAACTTACTAAGCTTGTATCCCAATATGGACATATTTCAATGCTTAAAAAGAGCAGAAACAACTCATGCAATAATTCACACAACAACCACCATTAATGGATACAGAGGGGTCTAGGGAGGAAGAGTTTACCTCTGAAATGGACCTACATTGCTTTCCCGAGAGTCCCCAAATAATGCACCACCAATTTCAAGGAGGAATCACCAATTCCCTCTGGAAAATGAGCTCAAAAGACCTGAAAACAATGAGGAAAAGACCCCAAAATGACCTTAACTACCTACATGTATCACTTAAGCGGTCACTTAAGCAGCTTAAGTGGCACCGCAAAAGCAAAGCCTAGCCACTAAAGCAGCTCGCCAAGCAAGCTGACTAATGCTTAAGCGATCCCCTGACCACTAAAGTATCGACCGCTAAAGTGAAGCCACGACAACTAAAGCGGTTGGCCCGTCTTTGTCTTGGCGCGCTTAAGCAGATCTCACTTAAGCATTACCAGGGCCACAAAAGCGGCTGTACTGACATGATGAACTTGAAAATTTAATGAAGTCCCAACAAATTCCACTCTAAGTGCTCGAGATTGGTTCAAAACCCCGTGTACATAAAAGAGATATGCTACCCCATGAAATTATTGAATTTTGGACTCAACGAAGATATTCAAACTCCCAAACGAGGTTGTCTCGATGAAAAATTGGGTCCCACACCAAAACTCTAGTTTAAGAAAACTTCTATAAGAGGGTTGGGGATGAGCCTAGAAGCGTTGAGACTTGTACCGAAAGTACTTCTAGACCAAACTCAACGTTTTGGGAGCTAACAGAACTATCAAAATCGCATTCTGAGGCTATCTTCCAGAACTTTTGACTGAAGCCAACCATTAAAGTTTCAAAAGTTCTAAAACACAGAAACTTGCACAAAATCCAAATGAACGACTATGTGAACGAAGTGTTTGTCCAAGCAACTCATTAATGACTTGGGATAACTATAGAAATGCTCTAAACGATGAAGAGAAGGAATTAAAAGGAAACAACCTAGAGGATCATTACAAGTTTCGTTTGTAAAAGAATATTCTTGGGCTAGTTTGTTGCAGTTGTCGATTTTCTTTGCTGCTGGATTTTGATATTGGAGGTCGTTGTCAAAAGAACATTAGCTCAGTAGGATCATGTTAATGATTTTCTTTGTGGAATCATCTTTATTTTCTTCTTCCTAAATTTAGTTTGACCTTTATCGATCAAAGGCTTACTGACCTTTAGCGAACGAAGGTCCCAATTCAGGTGTCGCGGTCAGTCCTAGATCGATTATCGAGGTTGGTTTCCTGGTTTAAAACTATTTTTGTAAAAGTATTTTTTTACTCCCTAGGCGCATAATTTAATATATTTTTTGAAACATATTTTTCATTCACCAACCAAATAGTAAATAATATCTTTTGAAAAATATTTTCATTTACTAAGCAAACATGAAAAAATAAAAATAGAAACCAACCGATTTTCCCAAAAAATATCTTCCATGAACTTTGTTTTCCTCCATACCAAACACACCCTAAAATAACTTTTTATGAGATGTTACTACAATTTGAATTTAAGTGAGAACAGTTTTATAGGAACTAGATAGTAGAAATCAGAAAAAAAAAATCGCTACCAAAAAGTAGTACCTCTTTAATCAAGAAAATAGACGATAAAAATAGTGAAAAGGAAATTATAAAAATTTCTAATTTTATCAACTATTAACATCTGCAACTTAAAAAGGCATTTAGATTGTGACATTAACTTTATTTCCTAGCAAATCAAAGAGGACTGTAGAGAAAATATTTATGGACTGCAATAAAAGGTAGTACTATATCTTGACTAAAAATACTAACGGTATCATTGTATTGACCAATTTTTTATTATTTCTTCGGCGAATAAGTGTTTGACTGTCTGGTCCTTTCTTTGTGAAACTATAAAAAAAAATGATAAAAAAAATCAGTTTGAACAATTGTTGAAATTGACGGTTGGGAATTTCATCAAGATATATCATTTCATTGAAAAATCAATTTGATACTCATCTTTTTAAGTATAGATTACCAGATATAGATCAGAAATTCAAACCTACACAGTTATTGTAGAGAATAGCGGAAGAAAAGTATAATCAGGAACCCTTCTGCTAGCCCAAGATCGTTAATTAAGATCGAAAGATTCAACTAAAGAAGAGGAAACTAGAAAGGAAAACTTGTTTATGGAAGAAGACTCTCGAATTGGGTTGTTCTTGAGTTATTTGGGTTAATTACAAATGACTATGCCACCCCTATTTATATTAGTTTAGGGATGCTTCTAGAAATTATTCTAGATAGATTTACAAGACAAATCTATATGACCTTATCTTCTAACTATCTAACAAGAATCTAGATTATTCTATAATTTACTATAAATATATAATTCTCTAGAATATCTAAACAATTCTTACATACATCACTCTATATAACTCTAGAGAATTCTACTAAATATCTAGGATTATTTGTACTTCCAAAAAATCATTTTTATTTTCAGATATGATGTTTATTTAGTTTTCAATTTTCATCCTTACTCATTTCACGAAGATGAAAGAGTATTGCCTCATTTTTATTTTAAGGGAGAGGATAATGGAGAGTAAAAAAAATTATACTATTTTTTGTGAGAGAAGGAAAAAGAACACTACAATAATATAGTAACTTATTTAAATAATATAGTAACTTATTTAAATTGTCTTAATTAACACTACAATATCATATGATCCAATGGTTATTTTAACCGAATGCCAAACATACACATTCGAATTAAAAAGTTAATTTAAATTTAATGGTTTTTTACTCATCTAATGATAATAATTCAACAAACAATTTGAGTGAATTAATTGTGTTCTACTTTTTCTTAACCACATTATCACTTTTCACATTTAAAGTAGTATAACCATGAAAAAGAAAAGTAAATTATATCTTATTTCTTAAGATGATAAATATTATATTTGATTATTTATTTTTTACAAATATGAAAAATGAATGAACACAAAGAAATAGATAATTTTTTTATTTCACTTTATTTATTTGAAAATCAGCGTTTGATTATAAAAATTACAAATATAACTTAAAGTTGTATTTGAAATTTGAAAAACATTCAAAACTTTTTTAATGCTTTAACTATATTTTTTTTAAAAAATTATCCTAAATTATTAATTTTTATAAAAATGGCTCCATTTTAATTATATTTCATATTTTATTTTATTTTTAGAAAAACATATTCAAATAATCAAATATTATTTGCAAAATCAATAACTTAACACAAATTCAACTTAACTTTTTTGAAAAATAATTTGGATTTTTTTTGTAATAGTTGGTAGTAGTTCTTATATGAGATATAATCTATGTCATTGTACGATTATTTATTTTGATATATTACTCTTTTAGTGCAATTTGGTTGTATGTCTCAGGTAAATTAGTCAAGTAATTTTTAGAAAATGAGGAATGTAGATCATATTTTAAAAGATATAATATATAAATATGTCTTTTAACTTGACCACACTTAACATCTATGACATTTAACTTCGAGTGTGCACATGTTAGCATTTAAACTTATATAAAGTTGAACAAGTAGACACATGTGTCCTACGAGACATAATTCACGTAGGACGCCACAAAATGTCGCATAAGACATGAATTGTATCGCCGTGTAGGACGTCAAGTAGGACACATGTGTCTACGTGTTCAACTCTATACAAATTTATGCGTCTACTATGCACATCCAAAATTGAAAGACATTGATGTCAAATGAAACCAAGTTAAATGACATATTTATGTATTATTCCTTTCAAAAAAATATATTTATATTTTTATATAAAATTTGACCAAACACAACTTTAACTATACATTTTTTTAATAAAACAAAAACTATATTTTCATGACCAAACCACATTAAGAAAGGAAATAATTAAAAGGTCACGAATTTAAATTTTGAATATGAAAAAAATTTCATTAAAAGTGATAAGTACATTAAAAATAAATATGAAGTCAAATTAATAACACTGATACGTATATACAAAATCAAATTAGAAATTAATTATTTATTTTTTTCAAAAAGAGTCTGGTCTTGAATGTATAGACTTTTGAAGTGAATCAAAAAATGTGATCCATGTTTTAACTTTGCATTAATTTCTTTTACTCCTCCCAATGTGTTGGTACACCTGTCACAATTGGAATCCACAACTTAATGGTGGATACATTAGGAATTACATAATTTTTGGCTGGTTTATCTGGAATGTTCAATACCCTCAATGCACAATGTACACTTAAAGTAAGCTTGAAATTTTATTAAATTGACAAAACTACCCTTGGTCGTCCAGGGCTTCACATTTCTATATAATAGAAATAATAATGAAAATAAAATAAAATAGTATTGCACTCATTTTTTTGAAAATAAAAATAAAAATGAAGTGATAGTAGATTATGGGTAAAGATGAAGGTACTATCCTTACATTTCTTAAAGTAATAAAAAAAGGGTTGTGTCATGTACTTGTTTTTTTTTTTTAAAGTGTGTTAGTACTTTATAAATAATAGAGAGGAAACTTCAGTAAAGTAGCATTAGTTCTTTTAGGAGAAATAAGTTCTTTTTTGTCTTAATGATAAACGCTTTTTTTGAGTCCATATGTTATTTTTGTACATAGAAATATACCAAGTCTTTGACTTGAAATAATTCTTATCTCCTTAGCCTGAGTTTTTTTATATATATTTTAACTTTCTACAAGAAATTTGTGACATACGTTGTCGCATTAAAATAATATTAATCATTTTTCTGATTTTTTGTTCCCATTTAAGATATATCTGAAAAGGTACATGCCCAAATTGCTCCATATGAGAGTAATACTAATCGAGGAGTAAAACGAAATTGTAGAAGAGTGCGCGGCAAAAGGACCAAAATCAATAATGATTCAAATTCGGATTCCAAATTCATAAGAAATGAGTCAAGGACATTGCAAAATCTAAATAGAGATAAAAAGAGTTTTTCAAAGCGAATGAAGAAGATTATTTGAGGAATTAAAAAATATTAAAATGGACTCATTCAACCCTTACAAAATTTTATCATTCTCTATATGACCAAAATAAATGAAATATATAATAATTATATTTATATTGAGGGCTGGGATAAATTGGCATACAGTATAGTTCATTATCAAATTATTGGAAGAATTAACTAGCTGATATCTATCACGACTTTGATCGTAATGAATCATTATGGAGGTTCACATTGGCTCTAGAAGCCAAGTGGCCAGCATTATCCCATAGAAATGTAGTTTAGTATTTGTAACTTGTAAGTTTACAGGTTATGTGATGTGCACTCTTAGATTATCTTTTATATGTATATATGTCTATTTATTTAATTTTATAATAGAATATTGTAAAATATTTAAAATTTAAAACCTAGTGATTATGATCTTCATTATATTATGATACACCTTATGATATTAGTTTCTAGTTTTGTTTAAAAATTAGATAGTAGATGATGATTGAACTTATGTATTCTTTCGATAATATACTAAATATGAGACCTTTTTGATAATGGATTTGCTATGATGTGTAAATCACTATGTATAATTGATAAAAGTACTTGCATAAATATCTCATAATCAAAAATATGATATCAAAAAGTATCATTGTAGACTTTAATAAAGTGAAAACTAAACGGTGATAATTGCGATATCTAGAGTCATAACAGATGGTATGTACTAGAAGAGTAAATGTGTTCAAAGGTAAATCATGTTTTAAGTCAAGCAGAAGAGAGTACCACTACACAACACAAAAGATATCTTGTAGTTTATAAAGCTTGAAAAAGAACTTATTCCATTGTACGTGGAATAATAGCTAGTTATGTTGTTGATGACCATATTTATGAATATGAGGAATTTTCTACTGCTCATGCCATATGGTTACACTTGCAAGGAACATATGGGGGGGGGGGGGGCGACCATCTGTGATCTGCCTCCGACATCTGACTATCAAGTTTGACACTTACAAGAAATGTCATGATCAGAACATCAAACAACACTTTAGGGTGATGTTAAACATGATAGTTCAACTCTAATGTGTTGGTCTTATTCTCTCCTATGAGCAACACCTTTAGGCAATGATCTGGTCTCTTCCCAGTAGTTGTTAACTGATAATGCTCAAATTACCCTCGAAAATAATTAGAAGAGTAAGCGGTTGTCAGCAATAAAAATGCCTAACGAAAAGTCAGGGTCGAATCCCATAAGGCGTGGTTCAAAGATAAGAATTCAACTAAGAATTTAAGAATGCAAACCGATTCATTGTAGCACTTTAAAATAATTGGGTAACTGATTTCACCAAATTTACAAAAATAGGTTTGTAATCAAGTATCACAATTAAACTTAAAACGCATGGGTTTCACAAGTAAGCGATGATTTAAGGGTGTGAGGATTGGTATTGATGTCGCATAGGGGTATTACAGTTGCTCAATAGTGCTACACAAATATGGATAGGCTAGGTAATCTTTAATGACACTGATC